>NC_054373.1:161586152-161914485 GCF_017654675.1 Xenopus laevis
TGCATGGTTGCTAGGGTAATTTGGACCCTAGCAACCAGATTGCTGAAATTGCAAACTGCAGAGCTGCTGAATAAAAAAACGAAATACTAAAACCACAAATAATAAAAAAAGAAAACCAACTGCAAATTGTCTCAGAATATCACTCTCTACATCATCTAATCTAAAGGTGATTCAGTCTTCTGTTCCCTTTTTAATTGCACTTGTTACAGAGACTTACCTACATATAGAAACTAGGACTCAGCAACTGACATGAAAATGATGCTAAAACAATTGGCTCTTCTTTCCACAATCTCCGTTCCGTACGATTTTCACGCGGTGTGTGGAGTGTCCCGACATTTTTCGTGCGATGGTCAGGTTAGAAAATTTCTGTCAACTACACATAATATCTCTGCATGTATTGCCGATCTGACGATATCAGAGGGAGACTGTCACTAACTTTTATCAGACATTACTTTCATACGATTGCTGTCAGGGGCAGAACATTGTCTGATCTGTTCTTTTACTACTTTATTTGATCTGAATGGTTAGTGGCAGGTCCGGAGAATGCACCCCACGATGGTTGGTCCGACATCGAAGGTATATATCTACACGTCTATGGCCAGCTTAAGCCATGTTTATGCATGCATTTTTGGAATTCAAGGTGTACACTTCACTTTTTAAACAAGTACATTCTCATCTTTCTCTCTCATTGCCTACATCTTGTTGCAAGACAATTTCCAGGTCAGAAAAACTTAAAGGCGGCCAGCAATGTACATTATTCGACCTCAGCCACATTTAATGTAAAAAAGATTTTGGGAGCAACACAAGCATGAAAAAGTCCCTGGGGATGCCAAATGAGGGCTTTGATTGGCTATTTGGTATCCTCTATGTCAAGGGTCCTCGACCTTTTTTGGCAGGGGACCGAAGAAGAGAAATTTTTTTGCAAGGACCGGAGGGAGGGGGGTAGGACAAGTTGGAGGGGGTCAGGGTTTCAATTTGGCGCGCCGGTGTCCAATTTGTGTGCGCCAGCGGCCATTTCGGGACGCCGAGTTAATAGTTCGGCGGCCCACTCCAGGACTGTCTGCAGCCCGGTTCTGGCCCGGGGCCCTGCGGTTGGGGACCCCTGCTCTATGTGGACTAGAAGCAGGGCCGGATTTACATAGAGGGCACCCCTAGGCCCACTGCCGTTTCTTGCCCTGTCCCCTACCCTTTATTTATGCAAACTTTCATCATCAATGGAGAAATGTAAAAAATTATTGTATCTCCAGTGTTTTTGAAACAATGTGGGCAACATGCCGCCCCCCTAAAATCCTGCCGCCCTAGGCCCGGGCCTTGGTGGCCTTTTCACAAATCCGGGCCTGACTAGAAGGCTACAACTTGGCAGAACACCTTGTTTTTATGTAATTAAAACATACCTTCAAACCCGGAATTCAAAAACAAGCACCTGCTTTAAGGCCACTGAGAGCAACATTCAAGGGGTTGGTGAGCAACCGGTTGCTTATGAGCCACTGGTTGGGGGTCACTGGGCTAGACAGACAGATACAATACATGTGCATGCCACCTTATCTATTTTGCTGGGGCCACACAGATCAGTAAAATATGTCACTAAACATAGTATCAACGAAGGCTTGAGGCAGAGATGTAGAGGGTCATTGAAACACACATTCTCACACACACATATATATATATATATATATATATATATATATATATATATATATATATATATATATATATATATATATATATATATATATATATATATATAGGACAGTGACAGGTCTATAGGGCCAGATATCACTAATGGAATGGCTCATTTCACATTTATTATAGGCAGCATTAATTAAAAGAGAAGCAGGTACAGGAGGCAAAGGGCATATTAACCAACCTGGCTTCCTTTGAAGAACAAGGTAAGTTAAACTAAAGAAGTAGCTAGAAATGTTGTAAATTATGTTTTGGGCTTCTGCACCAGCCCAAGGCAACCACAGCCCTTTAGCAGTAAAGATCTGTGTCTCCAAAAATACCCCAGTAGCTCCCCATCTTCTTTTCTGTTGAATCACTGCACATGTTCTGTGCTGATGTCACTTACTAAGCTTAGGGACCCACTCACAATATACAGTACACATAGAATAGAAATGTCACAATATAAAGGTTGATTAGTAATTAATACAGATAATTACTACATGGCAGCACAGAAACCAGTGCAACTAGCATCAGAATTTAATAATCAGCCTTGTAGCATCAACTGGTGAAGCTCATTTTCTGCTTGATATTTTGCTATGATCCCTAAGCTTAGCTTCTCAACAGCTGCTCAGAGCCCACTGAGCATGTCCGTGTCACAGACACTTTCCAAGATGGTGACCCCCTGTGACAAGTTTGAAAACCTGGATTATTGCTGCTATTGACAAGCTGAAACTTTAGGCTGGTGCAATAAGTTCAGTATATACAACGTGGTAGTTTTAGCCATATTCATTTTTATGGTTTAGTTCTCCTTTAAAGGACTGCAGGGGTTAAATTCCACAGTGTAGCACAGCTCTCCCATACTAGGCCCTCATTTGTGTATTTTACATCTAATTGCATTTTGGCATCCAATGTATTAATTCCACACAGATAGGCAGAATCTGCTAGCACTGAATACACTAACAATCAAACATAAAGCATTACGAATAGAACTAGTTCATACTACATTTTTTAAGTCTGGGCCTGCTGATTCATAATAACGAGTGTTCTGAAGATGATAAATAGGCTACCTAAAGCATTTGGCAAAATGTAACACGTCATAAAACGTGGAGGAGGCCTAGAAAAGGTCAAGCTGTTTCAGAAAGTGAAAGGATTATAATTACACAATGGGATTAGTGCAATGCCTGTGCTGAATCCACATTATGTCTTAATATTGGGAAATAAATCAAAGTAAGATACATACACTGTATAGGCTTGTTACAGATAATGATCTCTCCCTGCTAATTAAAAAATAATCCAGAAATTGTTAAGCAAAGGCAAAGCGAGAATGCAAAGAATAATTGCTTCTAAAAATTGCTGATAAAGCTCATGCGTTTGCAAACATTCTGATTTCTCTGAATACAGGGATTTTAATAAACAGTCTTATCTAGAACACTGCATCTAGAACCACCCTCAAACTAAAGGCTACAGAGTAAGAGTTTATGGGGCAAATTTAATTATGGTCAAATATCGAGGGTTAATTAACCCTCGATATTCGACTGCCTAAGTTAAATCCTTCGACTTCGAATATCGAAGTCGAAGGATTTACCGCAATTTGTTTTTTTTAATCCATCGATCGAACGATTTTTCTTCGACCAAAAAAAGATTGCAAAGCCTATGAAGGGACCTTCCCCATAGGCTAACATTGACTTCGGTAGGTTTTAGGTGGCGAACTAGGGGGGTCGAAGTTTTTTTTAAAGAGACAGTACTTCGACTATTGAATGGTCGAATAATCGAACGATTTTTATTTTGAATCGTGCGATTCGAAGTCGTAGTCCGAAGAAGCCCATTCGATGGTCGAAGTAGCCAAAAAAAACATTCGAAATTTGAAGTTTTTTTTATTCTATTCCTTCCTTCAAGTAAATGGGCCCCTATGTGTGTATGTGTGTATATGCAGCCCCAGCTTGAAGTAACAATGGGCACTTACCTTATGCCTATACCTTAATTTTGCTTGACCAATGGAAACACTTAGGGGGTTATTTACTAAAATCCGAATTTATCTCATTGTCCCAATAAAAAAAAAAAAAAAAGAAATAAAAAAAACTTGACCAAACTCCCATGCCCGATTTTGCAGTACAGCACAAATACATTAGGAGTTCCGTATTAGGGAAAGGTGGGTTCCCATAGACTCCATTATAATCAATGTTTTTCCTTTTTCCTTGTAGTAATGAACTAAGATAGAATTCATCCTTATTGGATGCAAAACAATCCTATTGTGTTTAATTAATTAAGGTATAGAGATCGAAATTATGGAAAGATCCCTTATCCAGAAAGCACCATGCCCCAAGCATTCTATAAAACAGGTTCCATACCTGTACAGGTTCTCTGCATACTTAGCAAATAAAAGGGCTACTATACCCACACAGTTACCTGTAGAATTTTGCGGACTACAGTGTTCGTGAAATGTATGTAATACAAAATAATTTAATGTAATATAAAAAATAATCAGCTCCTTGCTGTGAAACGTGAGGACACGTTATATTGGATTTCCATATGACCTTTAAAAGGGTCATAATTCATAATAACAAACAATGCTTAGTGATGTCATGTCACATCATTAATTAAAATGTATGTATGCGCGTGTGTGTGTGTATATATATATATACATATATATATATATATATATATATATATATATATATATATATATATATATATATATATATATATATATATATATATATATATATTCCCCCACAATCACAGCACTCACGTTTAAGGATCTCTTCTTGGCCTGGGTGCGTGTGTCCAATGTAAACTGTAGTCCGCCAAAGCAGAGACCGCACTCTCAGGACTTATGAGAATATAAATTATTTTATTAGAAAGAACTAATGTTTCGGCTGCGTACCAGCCTTTGACAAAGGCTGGTACGCAGCCGAAACGTTAGTTCTTTCTAATAAAATAATTTATATTCTCATAAGTCCTGAGAGTGCGGTCTCTGACACACACACACACACACACACACACACACACACACACACACACACACACACACACACACACACACACACACACACACACAATAAATAAGACAAGCAACATCGAGATTTCTTGTGAAAAGTCAGAATAAATATATTAAGAAGTGCATGTACAGCCTGAATACATTTATTCTGACTGATTTAAGCAATAACCTTGACGTTCCAGTGCATGTACAGCCTGAATACATTTATTCTGACTGATTTAAGCAATAACCTTGACGTTCCATAAGCTGTGTGGTCTTGTACCTTTGTATGGTCACAGATCCCCTTTGGAAAGCTTTAGGGGCAGATTTATCAAGGGTCGAATTTCGAATTTGAAAAACTTCGCAATTCAAATTCAAAAAGACCAACCGAAATGAACTCAAACTTTTGGGGGGGTTTTTTTGGCCAAATTGATCCTTTTTCGATCGGATATGTCTATTCAAATAGAATTTGGACTATTCCCTGGTCAAAGTATATTAGCTCGAAATTCGAATTTTTTTTTAATTCGAATTTTCACTTCAACTTTTGATAAATCTGCCCCTAGATATTCTAATATTTTACAATAGGGGTGTACATTATGCCCTACATATTCTACAATAGGGTGTACATCACATAGCACAAATACACATATTCATATATCTGTATCCATGGCAAAGTCATAACACGCAACATACAATGTTTACATATCTCTCTGCATTGTAGGAAAGGCCTGAATGAATGCAGGATGAGCTGCTTGTCTTATTTCAGCAGCTTCCATTATACATACGCAGGCCTTGTTGTTAATAATGTTCTTTATTATAGAAAAAATCCACCCTGAACTCTTCAGCAAACATTTGTAGCCTGCCAGCATACATCCCTGAAATCAGTGTCTGCTTCCAAAGGATACATAGATGGTGAAGGGGTTTGTGAAATTACACACGCTGCTGACATTCATGGAGTGATTAATGAGCCTGCTCTTAAAAGGACAAAGCTATAAAGGGGGAAAAAAATTGGCCAACGCATATTACAGTTTCCATGACCGGCATTTCTAATAGGAAGATTCTGGAAATGAGCTCGCTGGCATTAAATAACGGTGTCCTGTGCTGTACAGGAGTTTCCGGAACATTACACTGGCTCTAATGAATGAATGTTCAGTCTGCCCTCCAGCTGTTCTCCCCAAATCCCTTGATAACCCCTGTTAATGTTAGCTAGGGCAGGGAAAGAAATGCAGAGCATATGTTACACAGTTATTTAGTACATGCCCACTTACATGTGCTGGGGTGGGTCCCTATATTCTCATTTATACAGTCTTGAATGCCTGGTGGCCAGATCCCATCATTTCATTGAGACACGAATGTGGGAATTAATCATTTCCAAAATCTAAACAAGGTTTTAAAATTGCACAGTCAAATAAATTAACCTCTAAATACTCCATTACCCCCACAAATAAACCTGTTTTACCATATGCATATATACATATATAGACACAGAGCATAGCACATAAATTAACATAACTTATAGGGGGAATGTAATAAAAATTCAAACCACTTCCTGGTTGTTAGGGTAAACTGGACTATAGCAACCAGATAGCCGCTTAAATTTCACACTGGAGAGCTGCTGAACTACTAAACAAAATAATTAAAAAACCATAGAAGGAATAATAAAAAAAACAGTTGGAAATTGTCTTAAAACATGAATGTTTACATCATATCACAAGTGAATTCAAAGGTAAACTACCCCTTTAACAACTGAGCTCCATTAGAGCTATCTCGTCCCTACTGATGGTAAGGAATAGAATCGATGAGATTATTCATGACGCAAAAACCGTGTAGTTGTCTGCTGTAATCATTTTAATGGCAGTAAAGTTACAAGTGTTTGCAAATCTTTATAAGAATATTTACAGCACGTGGCAAAGACACTTGCACAGGAGCTCACATCTAACACAAGACAGAGATTTCTGCTCATTCTATTACTTTCTTAGAAGAATTCATGGAGGCTTTATATCACAGGCATCCCAGGATTCAGCAGATGTATTTGTGGTTCAAGGAAGGGAACTGTAGGCAGTAGTGAGAATGTGGATAATGGGTTACTAGTGAAACAATCCTTAGAGGCAAGTAGGTGGATTCTCGTTCCTTAGACACAAGGGCTGTATAGGATTTCCTCTGAGGATTTGCTCAAGACTGAAAACTGCATCAAAGTTAAATGCAGGAAACACGATTACAAAGCGGCTATGCTTACGCCCTAACAATGCATTTGTGCTTTATGCTAAAATGACTGTAATTTCACCCCAGAGTAGAGTATTCTGATGGAAACCAATTTGACTTGGATTTTCATTAGTCTTCTAACAATTGGCCCCTTGTTGTTAGTTATAATTTAACTACTAAGCAGTTTCCAGTGCTTGTTAAAGGAGAACTAAAGCTTAACTAAAGAAGTAGGCTAGAAATGTTGTACATTATGTTTTGGCTTCTGTATCTGCCCAAGGTAAGCCTTTAGCAGGGAATATCTCCGCCTCTAACGATGCCCTAGTAGCTCCTTGTCTTCTTTTCTAATGAAACACTGCACATGCTCTGTGCTGCTTTCAGTTATTGAGCTTAGGGTCCAACTCAAAATATACAGTATACATAGAATAGAAATGTCATAATATAAGGCTGATTAATACAGATAATTTCTAAATGTTAACACAACATCCAGGGCAACTAGCACCAGAATTTAATAATCAGCCATTTAGCATCAGATTACACTACTGGGCAATCTTATTTTCTGCTTGATAATTTGTGACAACCATTAAGCTTAGCTTCTCAACAGCTGCTAAGAGCCCACGGAGCATGTGAGTGTCACAGACACTTTCCAAGATGGTGACCCCCTGAATTGCTGCTGCTGAGAATCTGAAACTTTAGGCAGGTGCAATAAGTTCAGTATATAAAATATGGCATTTTTAACCATATCCATTTTTAGAGTTCTCCTTTAAGAGGACATTTGTAACGTTACATTGTTGCCACTAGGATATACCATTTCAGCACTGGCACAACCAATATAATTACACATGGTACTTGAGCCATTATAGGACCCGTTGAAGATTAGCTAGGTATTATGTTTAAGACAAATGCAAAGAAAGACCCAGCTGTCCCCAAATAATCAATTGATGACCACACATGAATGACAATTAGAAAATGGAGTACCACAAAGACCACCGAGAGCCAAATCCATATGCACCAAAGGAGTGGCTCTATCCTGCTGGGATAAAGAACAAGTTCACTATAGAAAATGCTCCAACTGCACCATCTGCTCATTCAGTGCAGTTCAACAAAAGCAACGAGTGCACGGTGTTTCTTGTCAATCCCTAACCCTCCTTTATGAGCTATTTTGTAATCCTTATTTGTGGTGGAGACTCAGTCAGGTGTTGGATGTGGAACACTAACACAGAGAGAGGAGAAAGACCTAGACCATTCTACTTTCTTATGACGTGGTTCAAGTGACCCTCTTGCTTCATATGGGATCGCACAAAATCTTTAATGTGTAGTGTGGTTGCCTTAGAGCAGTGATCCCCAACCAGTAGCTCGTGAGCAACATGTTGCTCTCTAACCCCTTGGATGTTCAGTGGCCTCAAAGCAGGAGCTTATTTTTGAATTCCAGGCATGGAGGCAAGTTTTGGTTGCATAAAAACAGATGTACTGCCAAACAGAGCCTCAATGTAGGTTGATTATCCACATAGGGGCTACCAAATAGGCAATCACAGCACTTATTTGGCACCCCAAGAACATTTTTCATGAATGTGTTGCTCCCCAACTCCTTTTACTTCTGAATGTTGCTCACGGGTTCAAAAGGTTGGTGATCCGTGCCTTAGAATCTACCAGGGAAATATCCTTAATACTATGGATGCAGGATTCGGTTCAATATTCGGCCAGGATTCTGCATTTTTCAGCAGTATTCAGCTGAACCATTGTGCCTGGCAAAACAGAATCCAAATCCTTAAAAGCATGTGACAAGGAAGTGAAAAAAATGTTTTTTACTCTCTCTCTTCCCGTTTCTAATTTGCACATGCAAATGAAGATTCAGTTCAGTGTTCGGCCAAATTTTCCATAAAGGATTCGTGGGTCCGGCCGAATCTGAAATACTGGATCCGGTGCGTCCCTACTTTATACTTACATCCAGGCATTTTACGTTAATAGGAATTACAGTGACCCATACTTGAGCATGACACGAAGAATAATGCTCCGGCTCCAGAACAGATATGCAGTATGTACAGCTGTAAAATATGGGAACCTTTACACTGAGCAGAAACTTATTTTGTCCAGCAAAAGTTTCCCTTCAGTAATTAAAAAGATAAATTTCCCTTTATATCTAATGGAATTACATATAAATGGAAATTTAGCCTTTAATTCTCTTTTAAAAAGTAGGAAATCCACCTGATATTAAAAACAGTGGAACCAGTCTTCTTGGGAATGGGTTACTTTATTATTAGTTCTACTGCTATCTTTTTATCGTAGCCAGGCCAGGGGCAGTGTGTATTACGATTATAGTTTTTATTTTATCCAACTCTCGTTTAAAGACAGCCCTCATCATATAAAGGTCTGTCAGATTGAGAATATCACACTGCAACACCAGTAATACATGTAAATGGATATCTACAGAATTGTAAGCTGTAGATGATATTTGGTGCTATTTTTGGATTGACCGATATGTGGTTTCAGGCAAAGGCAATGTGCTTCAGTCTGCCTCAATGTACTCAAGGAATTTAAAGTGTTAAAAACACATACAAGTAAATATAAATTTATTTAAATCAAACACAAAAAAACAAACTCAGTTTGAGGCTATGGCACAAGAGGTAAGCACCAATGTGAGAAAAACGGCTGTTCTGTTCCCATTTGCAAAACATTTTGTTTTCATTTCAAATTTATTTTCTTCCTCCCTTTTATGATTTCCTTGGAGGAAGCCTGGTCACAGAATCTCCAATTTCCTAAACTCTGATACATTACCCAGTTCCTCTCATTTGTATGTCACAGAGTAACGGTTACTGTTTGTATAACATTAGACGCTGGCAAAGCCAAGCCAGGAAGCATGTTTGGAAGGGATGAAGAAATGAATGCATTAAATTGTAAAGCAATATATATAAATAAATAAATAAGTTTTTGTTACACTCTTAAATTGGAATACAAATCTAGCAAAGGTTTGGAATGGATATTTTCATTAAATATTGCAATTTTTCCACATAATGTTCTCTTCTTGTCTCATTGTAAATTGAAACCAGAATCTCTATCTTGAGATCTAGTATTGTGCTGAAGAAGTAGAGCAGCCATACATCATTTATAATCCACTAGCCAAAAAAAAAAATAGGTATGTTTGTTTTTCCTAAAGTTCTTGAAATATAAACAAATTATTAGTGTGGTTCTGCAGCCTAACTTTTTCCCCCTAATGCAAACAACTCGAGCATGCTGCAACTGAGCTAAAATGCAGGTGTGACTGTCCATCAGTCAGATCATGAAGTATAAAGTGGAAAACAATAGCTTGTGTACTTGGTTATACCAAAACCTGTGCCTCAGATAAATATCAAGGGTGCCGTTTTGGAAATACTATAGAGGCAACCCGTTAGTAATATTTCCTTTAAGATCTTTGTGCATTGCTACAGAAACCTGCCAGAAGTAAGTTCTCAATCCAAAGCTACAGGTTCAGAGTTAAAAACGGCTTTTAAGGTTTCCAAGGAAACAACTTAATTTCAGCCACAACACATCACATAATAAAGGCCTGGTAACTTGTATGCGGAAGGCACTTAGCAGCACATTATGGTAGGACTATATTATACGCATGCTAGAAGTGCTTTACAAAACACCAATGCACTCAGGAATCAGCACTACCAGCAAACAGGTTACTGTGCCTGTAAATGACTTTCCATAATGCAGATACAAAGAAAGGCCTTTACCAAACAGCAGAAAAGAGCTAATGGTTAAAACATTTATCAGCTTTTGCTACTGGCTGCTCACAGGATTATAAATATCCCAATGAAATAGCAGACAAATATTTCCTAGTCTTATTTTAAAGGGGTTGTTCACCTTTAAATAAACTTTGTATGATGTAGACAGTGATAATATGAGACAATTTGCAATTGGTTTTCATTTTTTATTATATGTTGTGAGTTATTTAGCTTTTTATTCAGCAGCTCTCCAGTTTCAGCATTCCGTTTCCTAGGGTCCAAATTACCCTAGCAACTATGCATTGAAATGTTAAGAGACTGGAATATGAACAGGAAAGGCCCTGCATAGAAAAATGAGTAATAAAAAGTAGCAATAACAATACATTTGTAGCTTTACAGAGCATTTGTTTTAGATGGGGTCAGTGACCCCCATTTGAAAGTTGGAAACAATCAGAAGATAAGGGCAAATAATCAAATTATTTGCAGCCCATTTGAAAGCTGGAAACAATCAGAAGATAAGGGCAAATAACCAAAAAACTATAAAAAATGAAGGCTAGTTGAAAAGTTGCTTAGAATAAGCCATTCGAGAACTTACTTAAAATTATCTTAAAGGGGTTGTTCACCTTCCAAACGCTTTTTCAGTTCAGTTGTTTCCAGATTGTTCTCCAGAAATAAAGACATTTTTAATTGCTTTCCATTTTTTACAGTTTTTTCAAAATATAAGTTTAAAGTTAAAGGGGAAGGAAACCTAGTCGGCGCAAACCCCCCACCCCCCCTCCCGTTTGTTGCCCACCCTCCCTCCTCCCCCCTGGCCTACCGGTCCCGCTGGGCAAATGCCCCTAACTTGTTACTTATCCTTCTGCGCAGGTCCAGTCCAGGGAGTTCACCGACGACATCTTCTTCCACACGATCTTCTTCCTGCTGTGAATGGCATTTTGGCGCATGCGCAGTAGGATCATTTCGCCGGTACGGATCTACTGCGCATGCGCCAAAAGTCACGCGCATGCGCAGTAGATTGTACCGGCGAAATGATCCTACTGCGCATGCGCCGTTCACAGCAGGAAGAAGATCGCGTGGAAGAATATGTCGTCGGTGAACTCCCTGGACTGGACCTGCGCAGAAGGGTAAGTAACAAGTTAGGGGCATTTGCCCAGCGGGACGGGTAGGCCAGGGGGGTAGGAGGGAGGCTGGGCAACAAACGGGTGGGGGGTTTGCGCCGACTAGGTTTCCGTCCCCTTTAAATGGTGCTGTTTCTGAGGTCAGTCTGGCAGCTCAGTAATTTAGGTGCAGATTCTGAACTGTTACAACATTTATTTGATACTTTTATTTACAGCATCTCTGGAATATTAGCAACTATTGTATCAATTATAGCTGTCTGTAATGATTCTGCTCAGCAAAGACAAGAAATGTATCAAATATATCAATGTATCAATTTTGAACAGTTTAGAGGGTCAACGACCCCCCCCCCTTCCCCAGAGCAGTTTTAGAAAGGTGAAAAACTAGATTTACACTTCAATATCAGAAAAACGGTCACTCTTTAATTCTGGAGAACTATCTGAAACCAACTGAATTTAAAAAAAAGTGTTGGAAGGTGAACAACCCCTTTAGGGGTGACCCACCCTTTTAAAGGAACGTTAGGCAAGGTTTACATTTACCAACAGAGCTATGTCTGGTAAGGAATATGCTAGATATCAGTCAGGCAGTCTGGAAAATAATTTCAGGCCAGGACTACACTGGGTTGTAGACGTAAGGCAGTAGGTCCAGGTTTCCCACAGCACCCTGCGATATCACATGCAGCGCAGATGTGCCAAAAGAATCAGCTACACTCGTCATCTATCTGCCCAATGTTGGAAATTACACCAACTTTCACCCCAAATGAGTCTGATTTGCTTCGAAGTGTGGGCTCAATTGCATTAAATTTGATGCATCAGCCGCAACTGCGCCAGAATCAACACACCACTGAGGACCATAACACTGGAATTCTGGGGGAGAAGACAATGATTACTTTGCATACTAAGTAAATGACCCCTGCAGTCTTTTCCTAATGGGTCTGCAGAGGCCACCAAATCCACATCCTGATTTCTTCACCAAATAACTGGATTTTCCACAGTACAGACAGCTTCAACTGCTCTCACCCCTAATTGTTAAGCTGACAACCAAAAACAGATCGTGAAGCCTTAGTTTGGCTTTTTTTTTTAAATTGTTTAACTTTAATTTCTTTTATCTTGCATCTGACTTCTAAACTGCTCCCTGGTTGCTAGGGTAATTAAGCTGTGAGAAACTCAAATTCCAAGGCTAACGGCTGAAGAAAAAAATTATTTATTTTAAGGCAGAAAAAAAACTACAGTTTTTTTCCTCGATGGATGCTAATGAAGCCAGAGCAAATGCATTCATCTTATTACCTATTTAGTGAATAAATTTGAGGGCTCCAACACATAAAAATACCCTAAAGAAACCTTGAAATTTCTATATACAAACAATACGCAGAGGCCAGTTCATTAGAAACCTAGAAACCCGGTCATGCTAAGGAGAATTCCATGGAGATAACTCCAGTCACCCAGAATGCTGCAGTTTGTTCCCATATTAAAGGGATACTGTCATGGGGAAAAAAAAGATTTTCAAAATGAATCATTTAAAGGAAAACTATACCCCCAAAATGAACACTTTAGCAACAGCTAGTTCATATCATATTAAGTGGCATATTAAAGAATCTTACCAAACTGGAATATATATTTAAGTAAATATTGCCCTTTTACATCTCTTGCCTTGAGCCACCATTTTGTGATGGTCTCTGTGCTGTCTCAGAGATCACCTGACCAGAAATACTTCAACTCTAACTGTAACAGGAAGAAGTGTGGAAGCAAAAGACACAACTCTGTCTGTTAATTGGCTCATGTGACCTAACATGTATGGTTTGTTGGTATGTTTGTGAGTACAGTGAATCCTACGATCCCAGGGGGCAGCCCTTATTTTTTAAAATGGCAATTTTCTATTTATGATTACCCAATGGCACATACTACTAGAAAAGTATATTATTATGAAAATGGTTTATTTACATGAAGCAGGATTTTACATATGAGCTGTTTTATGCAATATCTTTTTATAGAGACCTACATTGTTTGGGGGATATAGTTTTCCTTTAATAGTGCTGCTCCAGAATTCTGCACTGAAATCCATTTCTCAAAAGAGCAAACAGATTTTTTTATATTCAATTTTGAAATCTGACATGGGACTAGACATATTGTCAATTTCCCAGCTGCCCCTGGTCATGTGACTTGTGCTCTGATAAACTTCAATCACTCTTTACTGCTGTACTGCAAGTTCGAGTGATATCACCCCCTCCCTTTTCCCCCCAGCAGTCAAACAAAAGAACAATGGGAAGGTAACCAGATAGCAGCTCCCTAACACAAGATAACAGCTGCCTGGTAGATCTAAGAACAGCACTCAATAGTAAAAACCCATGTCTCACTGAGACACATTCAATTACATTGAGAAGGAAAAACAGCAGCCTGCCAGAAAGCATTTCTCTCCTAAAGTGCAGGCACAGGTCACATGACCAGGGGCAGCTGGGAAATTGACAAAATGTCTAGCCCCATGTCAGATTTCAAAATTGAATGTAAAAAAATCTGTTTGCTCTTTTGAGAAATGGATTTCAGTGCAGAATTCTGCTGGAGTAGCCCTATTAACTGATGTGTTTTGAAAAAAACATGTTTTCCGATGACAGGATCCCTTTAAGCAAAGCATATAAGAAGCATCTAAAACACAAACCTATGACATGATTTTATATCAATCATTAGGTTACCCTATCAATCAGTCACAACAGGAATCACAGAGGACACCAGCAGCCATGTCCTAGGGATTTGCAAGAGAATCTGTCCACCATAAACAAAAGCCTAACAGCAGATGGACACCGAAAGGGGCTCCTGTGACTATTATACAAACTAGCAGCCTGTCTATATGAAATTACCCTTAAAATTATTGTGCATTCTAGGAAATGTCAAAATATAAATCGTTTTCAAAAAGTGAAAGGGACATAATTCGCTACAAAGAAAAATGTACATCTATGGGGGTTGCAAGTACAGTAGAACCCCCATTTTATGTTTTTCAGGGGACCAAGGGATTTTTTTTGTTAAAATCTAAATCAGGGAAATGTATCTAATAGATAGACAAAACAACAATGTAAAATGAATGGTATTGCATAGTACTGTAAATGAAACCATAAAATCATTCCAACATGTTATTCTCAGCTTCCAGGAATCCCCTGCACAGATTCAAACTATGCACAGGTAAAAAAAACAGTAATCTCCAAAAAATGTTCTGTACTGAACGTGTGCCCAATCAGGGGATACCTGCGATCAGTGTCGGACTGGCCCACCAGGATTCCAGGAAAACTTCCGGTGGGCCCAGGTGTCAGTGGGCCCTCTTGCTGCTAAATATTTGGCCTATTTCATGGCCATTCCCTATTTCTATGAGAACAAAGAGGCTAAATAGATGGAATAATAGATTATAGTATGTAAATAAAAAAGAATAGACAAATAGAGGTTCAGTGAGAAGAGTAGCGCTGAGAGTAGGCCCCTGGCCTAAGTTTTTTGGAGGGTCCCTGGTCTACGGTTTTTCGGTGGGCCTCTGGTGTCCCAGTCCAACACTGCCTGCGATACTGGAACAAGATAGTGGGCCTGATCTGTATAAAACTACCCAGGTCCACAGGTTCAGTTCCCTTTTAAATTAATTTTAGAATGATGTGGAGAGTGAAATCCTGAGACAATTTGCAACTGTTTTTCATTTTTAATTTGCTTTTGAGTAGGGATGCACCGAATCCACTATTTTGGATTTGGCCGAACCCCCGAATCCTTTGCGAAAGATTCGGCCGAATATAGAACCAAATTCTAATTTGCATATGCAAATTAGGGGTGGGAAGGGGAAACCATTTTTTACTTCCTTGCTTTGTGACAAAGTCATGCGATTTCCCTCCCCGCCCTAATTTACATATGCAAATTAGGATTCGGATTCAGCTTGGCCCAGGCAGAAGGATGTGAACCTGCTGAAAAAAGCCGAATCTTGGCCGGATCCTAAACTGAATCCTGGATTCGGTGCATCCCTATTTTTGAGTTAGTTTGCTTTTTATTCAACAGTGGGTGCTTCGCAACCTGGACAACGAGCAGCTAAAGGTAATGCAAACAGGTACAAAAGCATCCATAACTTCTCAATATATGAGCTCTTGATTAACACTACCTTGTGTTACATTTCAAAACTCTTTATGCTTGCAAATAGAGCTGCAGCCTGTCTGATAACATTGGTTCATTTCACCTAAAACACTTAAGGCCATACAAGGGCCAATAAAAGCTGCCGACAGACTGAGTCAGCAGCTTATTGGCTCGTGTGTGGGGCCCTCTGATGGGCTTACCCAATCGTTATTTAGCCGAAAGTCAGCCATATGTTGATCGAGCAGGGATCGCGACCGCTTCTGTTCGTTGATGTGGTCCGGCAATCTGAATGCCTGTATTGCCTCCATTCTGATCCGAATGTTGAGCCCTAGGGCACACAATCAGATCAGCCCAATATCGGCCACCTCAATGTCGGGGAGAGATCAGGTCCTTTTGCGACATCGCCAAACGAGCGGATCTCCTTGTGTATGGCCACCTTTATGGGTATATTTAACAAAGAGTGAAGTTAGAGATCACCAGAGACCTCTAGAGGGAAATTCCGCCACTCTCCATTCATTTCTATGGGATTTTTAAAAGAGTATTTATCAATGGGAGAAAGTGAAAGTTCATCCTTTGCGCCTTTTAAAATCCCATAGAAATGAATGGAGAGAGGCGGCATTTCACTCTAACAGACTGTGGTGATCTTTAACTTCACTCTTTGATAAATATACCCCATAGAGTAGACCAGCGGCCCCCAAACTTTTTTTGCATCACAGACCAGTTTCAAGCAAGACAATTTTTACAAGTGGGGGGGGGGGTGTAGATGTGTGGGTGCATTTCGGGCTTATTAAAAATACAGTACAAACAGTATTTTGGTCCTTATCGCGATCAGTAGAAAGCTTCCTGGGCTTCGCACAGCTGTTGTCATGGCAATGGCACATCAGGAAGCTGGGATTGCAGGTAATTAAGGCCCTTTTCATTGTTTTTGCAGCTATTATTTAGACTGCAGCTGGGAGCAGAGGCAGCCCAGTTTGGCACAGCCGGCCACTGGTCCGAGGCCTGGTGGTTGTGGACCCCTGGAGTAGAGACAAGGGATGCGCCAAATTCTTTCTCCCTGAATCACAGAAATGAGCTCTGAGCAGCAGCAAGCACAGTGCCAAAAGATTGGCAAAAGAACCAGCCTGTGGGCATCCAGCTACCCTGTTCATATAATATTTAATAAATGGGTCAGGAAGCTATAAAAGCAAAAGCTTGCTTATTTTTCCCAATAAAACTAATATTTTTTTGGTAGAGAGGATGCAGAATCTTCCAATGCACGCAGAGGGATATTTTAATCATTCTTTTGTGTCTCTGGTCGTTTAGACAAGGATTTGGCATGAGCATACCCGCAAGTCATTTCTTTGGAAAGAAAGATTTGCAAAGTTGTCACAGTCCCATAACACAAATAAAACGTGGTTAACTTTTACCGATAACCTTAAAAAAAGATAAGATGTGGAAACAGATATAGACTTTATCTTGCCAAACATTGTCACAATCGGCCAAAAAAGACAAATCGCAGCTCCATGCAGTAAAATCCCATTATTATAGTACAGCTGACAGGTGCTAGCCAATTGTACTGTGTGAAGACCATAAACTGTATTGAATTAAAAGCGCTAGCAACAACGGACAATAAAGTCAGGGTTGTCCAACTAGATACCTCTGGTCAGATGTAGCCCTGTAAATCAGCCTCTCCCTCACCATGAAACAAAGTGAGGGACTGGTTGAATGATTGAGAGTTTAAAGGAACATTAAAACCAAAAACTGAAAGTGTATTAAATGCAATTAAAATATAATGAACTGTTGCTTTGCACTGGTAGAATTGATGTGTTAGCTTCAGAAAGACTAGTATAGTTTATATAAATATAAATAAGCCAAAGGGGCAGCCATTCAAGCTGGAAAAAGGAGAAAAAGGCACAGGTTATAACAGATACAACACACTTATATTGGACAGGGCTTATCTGTTATCAGGACACACAGAGATTTCCATATCATGGTTAAAATCAGGAGAAAGGTCTCATATCAATCTGATCGGATAATTCTGTATTAATATAGCTAAATGTTCTTACTACAATACTTGAGATGAGATTCAGGAGCAGCGGCTGCCATCTTATATTTGGTTAAATGGTCTTAGGTAGTTTGTGATGGGGGTCCTACATGATCTGAGTGTAACAAGCAAATTATCCCACTGCTTCTATAGGCATCATCTCTCCCTACTATACCTGCTATCCCACAACTACACTCCATTGCTAGAGACTATTATCCCACTGTTACTATAGGCACCATCTCTCCCTACTATACCTGCTATCCCACAGTCACACTCCCTTCCCAGAGACTATTATCCACTGTTACTATAGACACCATCTCTCCCTACTATACCTGCTATCCCACAGTCACACTCCCTTCCCAGAGACTATTATCCCACTGTTAGTATAGGCACCATCTCTCCCTACTACACCCGCTATCCCACAGTCACACTCCCTTCCCAGAGACTATTATCCCACTGTTACTATAGACACCATCTCTCCCTACTTTACCTGCTATCCCACAGACACACCCCCTTCCCAGAGACTATTATCCCACTGTTACTATAGGCACCATCTCTCCCTACTATACCTGCTATCCCACAGTCACAGTCCCTTCCCAGAGACTATTATCCCCACTGACACTATAGGCACCATCTCTCCCTACTATACCTGCTATCCCACAGTCACACTCCCTTCCCAGAGACTATTATCCCAACTGATACTATAGGCACCATCTCTCCCTACTATACCTGCTATCCCACAACTACACTCCATTCCTAGAGACTATTATCCCACTGTTACTATAGGCACCATCTCTCCCTACTATACCTGCTATCCCACAGTCACACTCCCTTCCCAGAAACTATTATCATACTGTTACTATAGGCACCATCTCTCCCTACTATACCTGCTATCCCACAGTCACACTCCCTTCCCAGAGACTATTATCCCACTGTTACTATAGGCACCATCTCTCCCTACTATACCTGCTATCCCACAGTCACACTCCCTTCACAGAGACTATTATCCCATTGTTACTATTAGCACCATCTCTCCCTACTATACCTGCTTTCCCACAGTCACAGTTCCTTCCCAGAGACTGGAGGGTTTTTTCCTTTTAAATATGACCTATCAGTCAAGTCAAACATGTATTCAAAATAGGCTCTGGCATTTCAAGTATTTTGAGGACCAAAAAAATGCCTGCAGGCCCAACTTACAGCAACCCCTCTGCCTTTTGCCAGAACTTAGAGATCAACAGTCAGGGTCTCAGTTAAACTTTAAAAAAATGCTGTAGAATAGAAATCAAAAATTCACACATTTCCTTTATTCAGTAAAACATGTGCTGGTTATTTACTCAGTATGGAACTGTATGAAACCCCCCACACAGAATGATTTTGCATTTGTTCTGCAGGTATGAGTATGATTCACAAGCCTGCTCTGTGCAAAGCAAAACCACATTACTTCTTATCAGTGTGATGCAAAATACTCTTGTGAGCACGGAATAATGGGCCTTTACAGAAACAATACACATATAATAAGCCAATGCAAATTTAGACCCACACACACAACAAAGATAATTGAAGAAAAGGAGAACGCACAGCTGGAACAAATGAATGTTTGAAGGTATTCACGCAACTGTTTTAAGTACTATGCCTTTGATTTTGAGTACAAATAAATTTTGAGCAGCCTATGCATTGAGATTGGTTGGCTAGATCAGATGTGCAGCAAGCTTTACATAGTGTAGTTGGAAACCTGTACTTGTATAGGGCTCCTGAATGGCCTTTCAAATTTCTGAGGTCCGTAGCAGTCACTAAGAATTACATTTTGAAAAATCCACTCAGTGCTAGTTATATGGCTGGGAGGAGAGTGAAGCTGGCTAGAATGCTATTTTAGGCAGCCTTGGGGCAGAAATAACACATTAGCCATTCTTTGTACATTCCAACACTGAAACAGAGCAAAGCATCCTGGTGCATGGCACCATGGAGGAAGCTAAGGAACTGCACTATGACTCAAGGAAGGAAAAGGAAGTAGTACAATACACAAACACACACAATTAACAAGACTAAAAAGGAAAATCTTTATTCACAAATGTGCGCAGTGCTTGCCTGGGTAATTTTCTAGTACAAATATGGGATCATTTATCCAGAAAGCCGTTATCCAGACTGCTCGAATTATGGAAAGGCCATCTCCCATTGACTCCATTTTATCCAAATAATCAAAACTTTTCTAAATAATTTCCTTTTTCTCTGTAACAACAAAACAGTATCTTGCACTTGATACTAACTAAGATATAATTAATCCTTATTGGAAGCAAAGCCAGCCTACTGGGTTTATTTAATGTTTACATGATTTTCTAGTAGACTTAAGGTGGCCATAGACGCACAGATAATATCGTACAAAACGAATTTTCGTCCGATATTCATTGCGCATTTGGTGGAAAAAGAGCCGACCGATATCGGCAGGCTCAACAAATTTGATCATTGTTAGTGCTGAATCGTCAGATACAGGTATTATTCTATTGTTTCTTCCCGTATATCTACCAGTATATGACGATTCAGCTTTACACGTGAGTATTGAAACGAACGATCTTTCTTGGAAAGATCTTTTCCAAGAAAGATCGTAATTGTTACGTCTATGGCCACCTTTAAGGTACATGCAGCGGTTGGGTGTCAGATGAATGGTCCAATATATCTTATAGGTAAGCAGGTCCAGACTGAGAATTAAAATAGGCCCTGGCATTTTAGGTACACAGAGGCCCAAACAGCCCCCACCAGCCCACTAAATAGTGACTTTCTATGGCACCTTATAGCAGCCCCTCTGGCATTTGCCAGAACTCACAGATTGCCAGTCCAGGCCTGTAGGTAAGGCTCCCTTTCCCAGCAGATGTATTAGAGCTCATTCAAATAACGGATTCCAGTACAAACAAAATAACTGCCTTTTGCACAAATTCTGCATGTAGAGAGACAGGATTTCTGGTGATTTTAATAGAGTGAGCTCTAATACATCTTCTAGGCAAAAGGAGCCCCCCTCTAAGATATATTGGATCATTCATCTGACACCCAACTCCTGAATGAAGACAGAATGAGGAGAAACATATGTTGAGAGAGGAATAGTGAATATAAACTTGATTATTTCAGAAACAATGCAGAATGTTTAATTGATTGTATTTATAAAGCTTATTTCAGTATGCTGAAGCTTATATTAATTTTTGATTTTCACGATAGTTCCCCTTAAAGGACACCCTGTGTTGGGCATCAGCATTTTAGCAAGCAACATGGATGACTTCCTTACACTTACAGAAAAAGAAATAACAGATTTTGTGCCCTTGGCAAATGGCAACCAATGCATTCCATTCAATGCACAGCACAGAAGCTATACAGTTACACACTGACCAAGGTAACAAATAATTAGCACTGACTGCTCATCAGATAAAAGTCATTAGGGCAGAAGAAGTCAACCCTGGCTATGAAATGCTATGCTCATTGTGACGAAAAGCCCAGTCCAACTGAAGGTCACGGTGAGCCCGCAAAGCCCTAGCCGCACGGACCAGAACTGTGTAAGCAGAGACAACCTGGCGTCAGCAAGATTGCATTCATGCAGAAAATTGCTGAAGAATAGGGCAAATGTAATCATCACTGTGTGTGCATTGTTATTAGAGCAGGCACATGATGAAACCCAAATAATTATTCAAATTCCTTTTCTGCAGGAAATAACACTGTTTCTGGAACAACTGCTCGCTCTAATTCCATTTAGTTTGAACAGTGTGCCTGTTCTTTGAAGGGAAATTAGCTTTAAACGTGGATTTTTTTAAACAATAATAAGATTTTTTTTTAATTTTCTTATCAAGTATGTTTCATGATCTGTCTCTTCTATGCTTATAGGGGATGTCACTGCTTAACAAAAGAAAATGTGATTCTGCGCAATTTATGAGCTTATGTTAATTACATTTTTCAGTGGTTATGAAGTAAATTGTAAATGTAATGTCCCTTTCTATTCAATGCTGGTTCTGACTCCGGAAACAAAGTAGCAGAAGCAGTGTATTAAAGAAACGATAACACCAAAAAGTGTTTTAAAGTATTTTATAATTAATTTGCTGTCCTTGCTTCAGAAACTCTACTATAGTTTATTTATACAAACTGCTGTGCAGCCATTCAAAGCACAAGTTACGCAGCAGAAAAAAAATGCACTCTGCAGGATCCAATTGTATTCAATTACAGAGCTTATCTGTTATCTGCTACATAGCCTGTGCCTTTTCTCCTTTTTTAGCTTGAATGGTTACCCCTTTGACTACACAGCAGCCTATTTACATAAACTATAGCTGTCTTTCTAAAGCAAACAGATAACTTTTACCAACGCAGGGCAACAGTACATTATATTTTAATTACTTTAAAACCCTTTTTCTTTTTAGGTGTTACTGTTCCTATAACAGACCCAGAGAAGATCTGTTTCTGCTACACTGCAATTCAATTTACAAAAACTACAAATATATATTGGAAAGTTGCTTATAATTAAAAAATATTTATATTTAAAAAATATTTCTTGGGTAGAAATCCCATTAAAGTAAAGCTTGGTCTGTAATTCCAGTTCATACTACAGTACAAAGGAATACAAAACATATACAAAGAACCTTACAGGCTCAAATACTGTAACATGCTGTTGTTGTAAACTCTCATAAGGATCAGAAAAATGTGTGTGATGACAAAGTCAATTGCATTAAACAAATTTACATTCCTATATAAGAGACATTGTGGTTGAAGATGAATTAGCCATGATATCATTTGAATAGTTTCACTTTCACTAAAACATTTTCTGACTAGGTTCTGAATTACATTCAGACAACTCGTGCCAGGTCGGCTAAAGCTTAGGAAGTGTGGCAAATTGAAAGGGTGATCAAAAAGTGATTTGAAAAAATAAAAAAATGTAAGCATACCTTTATAGAGTTTACTCATTTCTGCATAGGAGGGATGTATGAATGTGCCCAAATCCTAGAGAACTTGTAAACTTGAATTACAGCTGGCCTAGCGGAGTGGGTGGAGCTCCAGACCACAATTAGCTAATTTATTGCTGGACCTGCCCTCCCATTCATTACCTGTGGCTCCTTCTCCTCCTAAAACTCCAACAATATAATTATACAGACTATTCACTGACAATCAGCATTGATAACTGTATGATAAGGAGAGCAAGCCTTACTGATAAGGGTCTAACATCCATAACAGATCAGTGTACTGGGATTTTGGCCCCAAAAGATAATTACTAATAACTGGTCAGTGGTTGTTTTTACTGCTACTATAAATAGCAAAGGCATAATAAAAAAACCTTAGTGGAATAATTCTATTTTATTAAAGTTATTATTACAGTTTTGTGAAAAGTCATGCCTAGATATCTGTGATTAGGATCTTAGGATATTCGTGATAATATAATAAATAATAGAATTATCATTAAGTCAAAGTGTGACAATGCTGATATTTTTCCATAACTAATGCAATACTGTATAGTTGTCAGCAACTATTATAACACCATTTTTAGTCTGAAACTGTAGATATCCTTGGAGCTTGAAACAACCAATCCAATGTACAGGACAGGCATGCTCATAAAATCCAAGGCAGAAAACATCTGCTGACAAAGGCCGTATTTAATGTTGCAAACTACTGCAAGGCCTTCCAGCAACAAAGTTGCACATTGTGACAACTGTACAATGCAAATGCATTGTGTGTGTGTGTATGTATATATATATATATATATATATATATATATATATATATATATATATATATATATATATATATATATATATATATATATAAATAAATAATCCACTGGGCCGGTGCACACAGAGCACAGATCAATGCCTAGGTGCTGGAACAATCAATCATAATATCAAAACAGTAAGGGATCCGCACTCATAGATCTTGTGATACTAAAAAAATGGTGTTTATTCAAGTTTCAGCTATTAGACGTGAGCTGTCATCAGGAAGTGCACAAGACCTATGAGTGCGGATCCCTTACGGTTTTGAATTTTGGATGTGCAGGTGCACAAAATAAAAGCAATTCGATTTATCACGAATTGGAGTGCAGGTGCTTGTGAAAAATATAATAGAATAAAATCAGGGAAACTATATTATGCATAATATATAGATGGGACCACAAAAAAAAACAATGTAAAGTGAGGGAAAACTTAAAATCGGGGGATGTAAAATTGAGGTTTCATTGATAACCCAACCTATTATCATTCAAAGTCTGTCTGTCAAAGTCTGCAATGTCCAGAGCCCCCAATGTGTACTTATCACATGTTCGGACGCACCACTGACTGGCAAAAATGGGAGTTTGTTACATAGGAAACGGTTTGCTTTCTACATCACATATGCACCACTAGATTTCTACACTAGAACCGTAGCAAAGTAACAAACTGTAACAATGAAGTAAACATTCAAATATCTGAGTAGGATAACACATGAGAAGAAGTGTCAGGGTATGATTTGAATCAAAGCAATAGTAAGGAATTAAAGTCACGATGCAATCCCTGGAATAAAGCGACTGCTGTGCACTAGAAAGGAACCCGGCACGCTGAGGTTGTCACATATGAATGCTTTTTTTGTTACGTCACCGTGTAGCAGTAGCATGTTGCCCAGAATGCATTGTGACTGCAGCAGTCCCACACATACACGGTGGTGAGCTGCATCTGACTGGCCATGCACTTGCAAATTCACATCAATACACAACGAGGTGTTTAAGTGTATCACAATAATGGCCTGGCAATGTCCCAATCTCACGTATGGAACTGCAAATCCTAAAACTACCTGACATTTGTAGAACATGCACAATATTTCTTTTAGATTAGGTATAATGGGAAGGAAATAACTAACCTCCTCCCCAACAACCATAACTGTACAGGTATGGGACCTCTTATTCAGAATGCTCGGGACCAGTTGCTTTCTGGATAACCGGTCTTTCCATAATCTCACTCTTCATGGCTTAAATCTACCAGAAAATCATGTAAACATTAAATAATCTCAATCCCTTGTTTTTGCTTAGAAAAAGGATTAATTATACCTTAGCTTGGATCAAGTATAAGGTATTGTTTTATTATTACAAAAAAAAAGGAAATCAGTTTAAAAAATTTGTATTATTTGGATAAAATGGAGTCTAAGGGAGACAGCCTTTCCGTAATTCGGAGTTTTCTGGATAACGGGTTTCTGGATAAGGATCCCATACCTATATAAGCTTGTCCCAGAGTAACCCCTGCTCCAACTCAGTCACTAGTCAGTCACTAGCTGGCAGAGTATTATGGGAGTCGACAAGCAAAAGCTAAAGGAATTTTAAGTGTAAGCTTTGGCACAAGCCCTTCCTGCAGAGGCCCATATTCAACCCTCCTGCTGGCTTGGAGGGTTAAAAAGGAATGTGTAGTGCAAAAACTATATAAAGTGAAAAGGACAGAAGTAGCAAGGTATCATTTTACTACTGTGCACGATAATATTGGTTTAAATAAAAATTAAATAAAATTATGCCAGTTGGCAGATTGCTCCTATTCCTCAATAGCCGTCAGCAGACTAGTAAAGTTGTAGTGCCACAACAACCAATTTGTCTCAGAACAGGCACTGAATACTATACAAATAAACAAGTGTTGGGCAGCTACAGGCTTGCATTTATACCTTTATCTTCTGAAGCAAGTGAATACCCAATATCCAAACAGTAGAGGTGGAGTACTGCACTATGTATGGGAACCTTCCAACAATGAATTTAAATGCAAGGAAGATGGGGACAAAAGCAATTAAATAGCCAGATGGCTTTCGATAATGCTACACATCAGCCAAATAAGGTAGCAATGTTTAAGGCACTTCACATGGAAATCTGGCAAAAATCCCTCTAACGCATCTTATGTTTGCGCACCAAGACAGATATAGAAGGCATTATCAGCTAGCTGCCAGTTCAGCAGTATATCTTTAATGATTACCAAAGCCACAAACCCAGCACATCCCCAGATGATTGTGATACAATGCTTCCCAGTTGCCTTTATTTCCCTACAAGCAGCAGTCCTTTCAATGGGAGCCACTAGATTCTATAGAGACAGGTGGGGGGAGGGAGGATTAGGTCACACAGTCGCAAAGGAACCATGTTTCACCAACAATAGAATATTGCTGGGGATAAATAGAACACTTACTGCCTGTACATAGGCCCGCGTTCACATCTACTAGAGTTCCTGGCACACTTTATGGGCATGATCAGAATTTCATTCATGGGAGATACCATGCTATGCAGAGGTTGGGAGGGCCACATAAACTAGTTATCTCACATATGCAGGGCCCAGGGATAAAACAAGGACAACCTGGCAATGCAGGAGGACTTGAGCCCTCATTCTACGTACGGTTAACATCAATCAGGGCGGTTAAACTGCTGAACTACAACTAAGCAGCGTGAGGCTTGAGCGCAAATAACAGAATTAAGAATAGAGACAAAAATAAAATATTTTATTATACAATGCTTTGAGCTGGAGGGTGTCTGGGGCAAATACCCTCTTTGCTTTAACCTAAAATCAGCCTTGCAGATATGTCTAAAACAACAACCGGGTTATATAGTATGCACCAAATCAGGGTATATACACGCATAGCAAGGAAGCATTGTCTACTAATGATATAATATTTAAGTGGTATATACGCGTAGATTTTATTTTAGATCTCAGCTGAATGAGCGTGTCGCATTGATTAGGAAATAATAAATAATGACTGGTTTGTTTAAATGAGACGAAAACCAGACAGGAAGACACGCTGATGCCCATAAAGTGCTGTGAAACAGGATGCCGGCCTACCGCACCAGTCCTGGCTAGGGCACGGCTACTTTAACACACTGCTGGGTGCCTCCGTTGCCAGCTAATGTGCACACACACAATCCAACCCAAACTCAACCAGATGCCTGGAGGTTCAAACAAAGGGCAATAAAACAGGCAAGTGACAGCCCCCCCCCCCCCCCCCCCCCCCCCCCCCCCCCCACAGTGGGTTATAGATGTTGGCTGACAGAACAACTATAACAAGCAGAATCCTCGCAGAGGATGCTGGGAGCTCTAGAAAGCTGGAAAGGAATGGGATCAGACTAACAACACAATGGCATTAGTTAAATAAAAATAAAGTCACAGACTGCTGAGAAGCATTGGGTTCATAGGATGATCACAGCAGCATCTGCCCACAAAGAAGAACTGACACCCCCCATACCCATGGCAAGTTAATGACAACAGGGTGTTAGTGTGCAGGACCACCAGCAATAGAGCATCTTTTTACATCTATTCCAGGACATGCAAAGCCAGCAGCTATCATGGTAACCACAACATGTGCAAGGATCAAACCAAGTGTCCCAGTGGGACCATCAGTCTAACCAAAGGATCTTTAACCCCCTCGTTCCCCAGCAGTAGAACAGCAGGTGCCAGGGCCATCAGACTGACTAGAAAATACCGCTGTCTCATTCCAGGGTCTGGCATGAGAATGAAGAAACCCCCTCTCTTAGAAATGGTTGGAGCCCTGTACCCATATCTCACACCTGTCCCACTGGCCTCACCACCCTGACTCTGCAGGGCGAGGGGGGGAATCCTTTCAGTATTAACCCATCAATGGCCAGGCGCCGGCTTACCAGGTTTAATACCGTCTCCACGATGTCTCTGTTGCTGACCTCCCCGACCTGGATGAGTCCAATGAGAACAGCGAATTTCATCCTCATGTTGCGGATGGGGACAGACGGGTTGATCACCCCGCCGGGCAGGACCATGGATCCGGAGGCACCGGCACATGATATCCCGGCAGCATCCCTGTCCGTACAGCCGACCCCCACTAGGGCTTTCTCGGCAGACATCCTTCCCCCAGTAACGCGCTTCTCCGGGGCTCCTCGCGCTCAATTCCTCCGAGTAACGGGATGAGTCACCCCCCGACAGCCGGAGCGTTGATCTCTTCCAATGAGGAGGCAGCGCGGCCACTTCACTGGCTGCTCCCCGGTCCCTGGGGGATGGATAGTGTCAGCACCGAGCCCCCCTCCATCACCCACCTGCCTGCCTGTCCCTCACTCATACAACGCAGCACCAGGGGCGGGAGAAGCGGAAGAAGGAACAGAGGGACCACTGGAGTCTGGATGCCGCCGAGCACTGAGCTTATGGGTAGATAACGGTGCACCCAATCCTGCGGTGGCTGCAGCTGGCGTTGTTGTGATAAGACCAGACGCCGCTCACTCCTCCGCCATGTTGACGCCCCCTGCCTGCGGTACCTCTCAATGCGCCTGCGCCGGGGCTTCCCGATGGGCGGGGCCAAGCACGCCTAGCGACCGCGGGATAGACAGGTGAGCAGGTGCATCAGGGCTCTGGGGTCGCGTCAGTGCGGATAGTCGGGCTGTGCCAACATTCGCTCAGCAGCCAGTCTCTGACGGGGATATGTAATATATGTAGCCCTCGCTCTCCTCTATAAAGTTCCCTTTGTGGCGGTGGGAAGTGAATACATGGAATATGTGGTTCTTTCATAATGTAATTAGCGGCAATTCACTGACCCTCGTCTGACAGGGCCGCCATTAGAAATCAGGGGCGTACAACGAAAATGTTCTGCCCACCCCACCCCCACAGTTAAAAGACCACACAGACATCAGCGCTAAAAACGGTAACCCCCCCTCACACACACACACACCTTATAAAAAGCCCCCTCTAAGTTAAAAAGAAAACTGTGACGCAGACCCCCTCTATAAAAGTTTTTTTTTAAAAGAATTGGTGGTCAGGGCCCCCCTATAAGTAAAAAAAAAACATTGGCACCAGGGCTCCCCTTACAAGGTCAAAAAAATATTAGGGCCCCAGAGAATATTTTTTTTTAAAAAAAGCATTGGTGGCAGGGGCCTATAGAGTATTAAAATAATACATTTTTGTCTAGGGGTTTAAAAAAAACTAAAAAAAACACACATTGGCGTTCAGTAGAACTGAACTCGTGGCTTCAGGACTTCAACTTCGGCTCGTTTCGTTGGCTTGGGGTCTTTTCGGCGGCTTTTGGGACTTCAACTTCCACTCATGGCTTTAGGTCTTTTTGTTGGCTTCTTTGCGACTTAAGGGGGGTCCCCCGCCCCTCCCCACGGCACTCACCTTTAGAGCACCGGAGAGGGCAGGGACGGGCAATTGTGCTCTCTGCACTAGAAGAGCCGAATTTCCGGGTTGAAAACCCCCCCCCCAACCAGGGGGGCGCTGCCGCCTGAGGCGAGAAGCTCAACTCACCTCATTGGTGGAGCGCCCCTGATTGCTACTTTATATTTCTCATCTTTCTATTATGCAAATCAGCGCATGGCTGCTAGAGTTATTTGGGCAATAGCAACCAGATTGCTGAAACTGCAAGCCGGAGAGCTCCTGATTAAAAAGCTAAATAACTCAAAAACCATAATAATAATAAAAAAATGAAAACCAATTGCAATTTGT
Source organism: Xenopus laevis (assembly GCF_017654675.1). Classification (NCBI taxonomy): domain Eukaryota; kingdom Metazoa; phylum Chordata; class Amphibia; order Anura; family Pipidae; genus Xenopus; species Xenopus laevis. Next base: position 161,615,324 of record NC_054373.1, read on the forward strand.
CTCAGAATATCACTCTTTATATCATACGAAATGTTAATTTAAAGGTGAACTGCCCCTTTAAGAGATTGTTGTAACTTTCACTTTGTTGTGCATATAGGGGTTTCATAGCTCCCTCTATAGCAGCAGAGCCTATTTGTGGCCTTTCAGATCTCCATCAATTACACCTCCCAGCATGACACTGACACCCTTTACTATTCTCTGCACTTCTGGTCCAGACTACAGACACCAACGAAACAATATAGAGGTAATCACCTCCCCTCAAGCCAAGAGTACAGTTTACACAATGCCTTCACATCTGTGTTCATCCCAAAACCTGCCTTGTGGAAACTGAAGTCTTGGCTAAATAGGAGATGACTCTTGCAATATTGTTACAGTGGTACATGTAGCCAGAACCAGCAGTGTAGAAAATTACAAAGGACAGCAGACACAGCTTTAACAGCAGTTCGATTTTTAAAATAATATTAAAGTCACTGAAATGGTAATGCATGTGATTTGGAACATTGCTTCTAATTTCATTTGAAGATTCTCAGAAACCAGGGTTTTGTTTGATGTTTATGCACAATCCAGCATTGTTATTTTTTTATCATCAAACTGCATTCTGTGTTTTTGGGTTCAGACCCCTCCCGCTGTGTAGTCAGACCCCCCTCTTAGTTCATAACAGTGTTACAAATATTTGAAAATGTGGCCATAACTGGTCCATGGTTATCCAAGACAGTAAATAAGTACTCACACTCATATTTTATTATAAATAACCTTTGGTCTGTGCACAATGCACCCCCCCCCCCATTTCCACTGTTTTGAGCCTCCCTAAAGGGGTCAAGCCCACAGTTTGGGAACAACTGTCTATATGGACTATGAAAACATGTTCCCTTCATTGCATATATGTAGAGCATTGAAATACAATTACTGCCCATGTTCAACTGGCACATCCTGGTCCTAGATTATAAGAAATGTCAGTGTAAGTGATGATGAGGGTTGTGACCAAGCAGCTGGGCTAAAATAGCATTTTAAACAAAACTGATAGCTGAGTCAGTTACATCTTCATGAAAGCCTGTGGAAAATAAAGCATGAGGTAAAAATGTGTGCATTCAGCTCTTCGTGTTTCCGCTAGACACATACATAAGGGAACAATGAAGACACAGTGATTTTTTTTAATATCAACCTAGAAGCAAAAATCGCATTTACTTCTCCCAATAATAATTTTTCAGATCTGTGTGACATAGCAGATGTTCCAAGATGCTTTTTCCATTGGCTCTATTGGTCAGCCTATGGTTAGAAAGGGGAATTGCTTTTCCTGCACTTGCTACAGAGTGGAGCTCTTGAATCACAAAGGGGTAAATTTACTAAAGGGTGAAGTGGGGTTTTCTAGCGAAAATTCGCCAAAATGACAATTCACAGGGACATTGGCAATTTACTGAAAGGCAAAGACGACAATGCACTAGCGAAAAAGCTCAGTGCTAGAGAAGGTTTGCGTCGTTTCGCAAACTTTTCGCTCAGGCGAACGATCGTTACTCCACAAATTTATTATAGTTCAAACTTTCTAATACGTTCCCCTTTAGCCAGAGTCTGCTTCACCAGGTTATACCTGACGAATTGATAAGATGAAGCTACATCCTTAACAATCTTATGTCAATGACATCATATCCTGAATGCCAAAAACGTCATAAAAAAAGGACAAAATTCAGATGTTTTTTTTATATTTTTGGGGCAGATATATCAAGGGTCAAATTGTAAATTCAAATTATAGAATTTTTTTTAACGGTCAAAACGTTCAAATTTGACTAGGTAGTTATTCAAAATTGATTCAAGTTTTTTAAAAAATTCTAATTTGATTTAGAAGATTTATCATACTCTGGCCCTTTAAGAACTCGAATTAGACTATTTGCCACCTAAAACCTGCCAAATTGCTGTTTAAGTCAATGGGAGAGGTCCAGGGATCAATTTGGAGTTGTTTGCAGCCTTCCTGACGTTCAAGGTTTTTTTTGGAGAAAAAAACTCACATTGAGTTTTTTAAATTCAAAAAGAGTTTTTCTTATTTGAATCTAATTAGATTCGAGTTTTCAGATTGATTCATTTCGTCCAAGCTGAGAAAATTTGATTTTTTTAATACATTTCAATTGGTAGAATTTTGAATTTATGGGAGTTTTAAAAAAACTCACATTACTTCGAAATTTGACCCTTGATAAATGTGGCTATCGACCTTCGACCTTCGACTACGACTTTGAATCGAAGGATTTGAGTCCAAATTACCCTAGCAAACATGCATTGATTGAATAAGAGAATTGAATATGAATAGGAGAGGCCTGAATAGAAGACTTAGGGGCACATTTACAAAGCTCGAGTGAAGGATTCGAATGAAAAAACTTCGAATTTCGAAGTATTTTTTGGGTACTTCGACCATCGAATTGGTTAAATTCGTTCGAATTCGAACGAAATCTAACGATTCGAAGTAAAAATCGTTCGACTATTCGACCATTCGATAGTCGAAGTACTTTCCCTTTAAAAAAAACTTCGACCCCCTACTTCGGCAGATAAAACCTACCGAAGTCAATGTTAGCCTATGGGGAAGGTCCCCATAGGCTTGCTAACCTTTTTTTGATCGAAGGATTTTCCTTCGATCGTTGGATTAAAATCATTCGAATCGTTCAATTCGACGGATTTAATCGTTCGATCGAACGAAAAATCCTTCGATCGATCGATCGCAGGATTAGCGCTAAATCGTTCGACTTCGATATTCGAAGTCGAACGATTTTAGTTCCCAGTCGAATATCGAGGGTTAATTAACCCTCGATATTCGACTATTGATGAATCGGCCCCTTAGTAATAAAAAGTAACAATAACAATACATTTGTAACCTTACAGAGCATTTGATTTTTTGAAGGGCGTCAGCAACGCCCATTTGAAAGAGAGTCAGAAGAAAAAGGCAAATGACTATAAAACTATAAAAAAATAAATAATGAAAACCAATTGAAAAGTTGCTTAGAATTCACCATTCCATTACATAATAAAAGTTACCTTAAAGGTGAACCACCCCTTTAAAAGTTGTAAGTATTAAATATGTTTTGTTTTTTTTTTTTTAAAAAATTAAGTATTTGAAGCTAATGCCACATTTGTTTTAGGGTGGGCTCACGTCTAGGACAATAGCAGATCTCTTTTTTCTTTATTTTGCTTCCTTGGACATTTTTAATAATAAGTGGCCACTTCCAGCAATTTTACCAACATCTCTAATAAAGACATATATATGACCTGTATGTACCCACCATATTAAATCGACGTAAGAGTAAGTGTGTTAGTGAAGTTTCACTAGAAAGAGAGTAATGCTAGCGAAAATTTGCTTAGAAATGTCCAAACTGATGAATTTTTCGCTGGTGAAACTTCGCCAGCGTCCATCAGCTGAAACGGAATTTGCGAGGAATTAACATCTGACAAAGTTGTGCGAAGTGAGGTGGAGCCTTCCAAGGGGAAAATTCCTTTTCGTAAATTTGCCCCAAAGAGTCACATCCAAACATCAGTAAAGACTATTCAATATACACAAACCAGTGATGGGCACAGAAGCACTAAACACTTTAGTTTTCAGTTCAGTCGGTATTAGATATTTCACCAGAAATAAAGACTTGTTTCAATTACTTTCTATTTGTGCCCATTTTTCTAATATTGAAGCTTAAAGATGTCTTGCTAAAGCAGCTCTGGGAGGGGGTCGCAGACTCTCTAAACTGTTATAAATTGATACATTTCTTATCTTTGTCACTGCTGAGCAGAATCGCTGAGTTTAATTAAAGGCAGCTGTTAGAATTGATACAATAGTTGCTGATACGCCAGAGATGCTGCTAAGAAATGTATCAACTAATGTACCAAATTGTAACAGTTCAGCATTGTGTACTATGTGTGGAGGAGAACCTGTTTTGTAAAGAGCCACTACTCGTGGAACTTGTTGAGCATTTTAGATACAGATAGTATCCTTACACAATATATACAGTTAAAAATTTGGACAGACAACTTAATTTTGGTTCTGTACATTACCACAATGAATTTTAAATGAAACAACTCAGATGCAGTTGAACTGCAGACTTTCAGCTTTAATTCAGTGGGCTGAACATAAAAATGATTTTGCTGTGAACAGACAACATGCAGTCAAAGGGGCTCTCCATGCAGGTGAAACAAGCCATCTTTAAGCTGCAAAAACAGAAAAAACCCATCCGAGAACTTGCTACAATATTAGGAGTGGCAAATTCACAGTTTGGTATATCCTGAGAAAGAAAGAAAAGCATTGGTGAACTCAGCAATGCAAAAAGACCTGGACGTCCACTGAAGACAACAGTGGTGGGTGGACGCAGAATCATTTCTATGGTGAAGAGAAACCCCTTCCAACAGCCAAACAAGTGAACAACACTCTCCAGGAGGTAGGTGTATCGATATCCAAGTCTACCATAAAGAGAAGACTGCATGAAAGTAAATACAGAGGGTACACTGCAAGGTGCAAGCCACTCATAAGCATCAAGAATAGAAAGGCTAGATTGGACTTTGCTAAAAAAAAATCTAAATAAAAGCCAGCACAGTTCTGTAAAAAACATTCTTTGGACAGATGAAACCAAGATCAACCTCTACCAGAATGATGGCAAAAAAAAAGTATGGAGAAGGTGTGGAACAGCTCATGATCCAAAGCATACCACATCTCTATAAAACATGGGGGAGGCAGTGTGATGGCTTGGGCATTCATGGACACTAGTGTTTATCCATGATGTGACACAGGACAGAAGCAGCAGAATGAATTCTGAGGTGTTCAGAGACATACAGCCTGCTCAAATCTAGCTAAATGCAGTCAAATTGATTGGGAGGCTTTTCATAATGACCCAAAACATACAGCCAAAGCAACCCAGTCACCTGATCTGAACCCAATTGAGCTGCATTTCACTTGTTGAAGACTAAACTTCGGACAGAAAGGCCCACAAATAAACAGCAACTGAAAGCCGCTGCAGTAAAGGCCTGGCAGAGCATTACAAAGGAGGTAAAGCAGAATCTGGTGATGTCCATGAGGGTTTTCAACCAAGTATTAGAAATTAACATTTTATTTTCAGTTTTTTAATTGTCCAATTACTTTTGAGCCCCTGAAATGAAGCGATTGTGTTAAAAAAGGCTTTAGTTCCTCACAATCTTTTTGTTCAACCCACTGAATTAAAGCTGAAAATCTGCAGCTGCATCTGAATTGTTTAATTTAAAATTCATTGTGGTAATGTACAGAACCAAAATTAGAAAACAAAAATCTGTCCAAATATGTATGGTTATGCACAAACCCTATTGAACTGGAGCAAACAATAAAGGTGCCCCCTAGTGTGCATTTTTATGGAAGACGGCAGTCTTGCTACTCTGTCAAAATTGCATATAGCCCCATTGTTACCCAGTCTCAGATATATTAAGATTGAGCAGATGTTTGGTATTGGTTTCCTTTGCTTATGTTGATTGGAACATAAGGCAAAAACAAAACAAAACACTGGCTACAAAAAACGATGTTTAGGTCACAGGCAAAGATCAAGGCAGTTTGTATTCATGCAAAGTTCTGATCACATCAAATTATCAAATGTAGTAGGAATGGATGTAGCAGAGGGTCACAATATTTGTTCAACCTATTCATATTAATACACTCTGCTTTTTTAAAAAGCAGAAAAAGAATTGTAAATTTGAAAACAATTGGCATTTTTGTTGTTGCCTCTTGAAGCAAGTTACTGATTATCCTTTCTATTTTAGTTTTTTTTTTTGTGTAAAATATATCTAAATATTTAACAAGTCTTTAAAATTGACAAATGGACTGTGTGTAATATCAAATTGCCACAAAGTGGGTGAAAATGATGTTTTTCATTACTGCGGGTCAATGTTTGTCGTGCCCTTCATTTAATATGATGCAACTGTTCACAGTGTGTCTGTAAATGATTATCCAGAAAGCAGGTATAGTTCCCATAGGGCTCCATTAGAGGGACATTTTAGCACATATCTAGTAAAGCCAGCCATATAATATTTATATCCTAGATGGTGTTTTTCTGTGCAGTTGCATCCATTTTTACACTGTTGTATTTAATGTTTTCCAAGAAGTGCTTTTTTAAAGACCGTTTTCTTTTCAGACAGAGATGTGTGTGATAATATAAGAAACACTCTGCATGCTTTTAAATAATGCTTTTGTTCCCTTGGAAAACACATTGATAATATCAAATGCCTCTTTTTTTTTTATCTGTCACTGGAAGCAGATCATGAAAACGAGGGGGGTAGTTCAGTGGTGTATGTCCAGTACAGTCGTCTATATTTAGACCTAAAAAGGATAGCACATTCTTGTTTCATTTTTACTTTCATTTACATTTCTCTAAATAATTCATTTAAATATAATTCATTAACTTTAACATCATTTTCTTACCACTTTTTTTTTCCTCTTTAAAGGAGTGGTTTACCTTTTAGTATGTTATAGAATGGCCAATTCTAAGCAACTTTTCAATAGGTTTTCATTATTTATTTTTTAAAGTTTTTTTAATTATTTGCCTATTTCTTCTGACGCTTTCAAATGGGAGTCACTGACCCCATCTAAAAAACAAATATTCTGTATGCCCATAACTTTATTGTTATCGCCGTATCATATTTTTATTCAGACCTCTCCTATTCATATTCCAGTCTCTTATTCAGATCAAAGCATCGATGCTAGGATAATTTGGACCCTAGCAACCAGATTGCTGAAACTGCAAACTGGAGAGCAGCTGAACAAAAAGCAAAATAACTCAAAAAACACAAATAGTGAGAAATAAATACCAATTGAAAATTGGCTCAGAATATCACTCTCTACATCATACTAAAAGTTAACTTAAAGGTAAACAACCCCTTAAATGAAACAATTAAGTAGCCAGAGTGATAAATATTCTGATTTAAGGTGGAGCAAACCATTCTTCTGCTCAAGAGGAGGAGAGGAGATATTCACCAGTCCTAACCCCATGGAGTCCTCTATTTTAACCCCATGAGTGCCAAATTAATTAACCTATATATCATAATTATTACATGTTATTACTATTGCAGTAATGAAACCCGTTATCCAGAAAGCCTCTATTTACAGGAAGGCCATCTCCCATAGAAACTATTTTAAACAAATATTTTAAATGTTTAACAATTGTTTCCTTTTTCTCTGTAATAATAAAATATTAGCTTGTACATGATGGTAACTAAGCTGCATGAACCCATATTTATGGAAGGTGTTCAAGGATAATATTGATTTTTCAGCATTGTTGTACAGACTGGGACTTTGTTTGGGACGTACAAACTGGCAATCTGAGATAAGATTTGATGTAGATAAATATATGGATATATAACTAGGATGTAAAAATATGCAGCTACTTACACACTCTGGTGGGTTATTTACTAAACCTCAAATCTTTCTGATCAAGCTTTTTTTTTTAGCAAAAACTCCAATTTTTCATAGAAAAAAACACAATTTTTCAAGATTAACATAACCCTAAACTGCAAAAAGCTATAATTCGAAAATCTCAGACCTGTCAAGGTCCTGTATAAGTCAATGGGAGAAGCATCTATCTCCATTTGAAGTTATTGTGGTGTGCATTGGGTATAGCCCCGAAAATCCGACTTTTTCAAGTTTTGGGACAAAAACTCGAAAAAATTTAATGTTTCGGGGAAAAATCCAGAAAATTTGAGCGTTCGGGTTGTTGCACAATTTTATCTTGTTTTTCCACGATCCAATTCATTCGGGATATTTTATTAATAAATAAGATCAAATCGACCATGGGAGTTTGGTCATGTTTTTCTTTTTAAAATAAAATATAAGAAAAATTTGGATTTCAGTAAATGACCCCCTTAATGTGACTGCTTTAATAAGCAAATCCATGATGGAGAAGGATATGGGGTTACCTGAAGATAATAAACTTGGATGTAGACAGGGTCAGACTAGGCCACCGGGACACCAGAAAAAAAAAAAGGTGAGCCCCAGCTGATTCAAGACCGCCGCCTTCCCTCCCTCCCCTCCCTGCTGGCCTGGATCTCTTGTCTGCTGCTTTCCAGGTCCGGAACAGAGTACTTCAGTGTGCCCTTCACTACATGTGTCAGTTTCTGTAATCCAATCCCCCCAGGCCAGCCCCCCTCCTGCATGCTACTGAGGAAAAGGAATGCAACTGACAGCAGCAATGCTGAACAGGCTGATAGAAGTGGGTAGTTTGCTTTATGCAGCAAAGTGCACTTGTTGGCTGCTGTCGTGATGTGTTACAGACATAGCCCTGCAGTGGGGAAATGTCTTGTCTGCTTGCCCGTACCCAGTGGCTACATGAGTCCTACTCCAAAATCCACAGCAGCCCCTGCTTTGTTCATTGTAAAATATTGTCACAGAGGCACCTGAATGCTCAACCTGGGCAAAGTCCTGATTGCTTTTTCCACCACAGTGCCCATTTACAGAGTTGGTACATGTCACTCATTGTCTCCTCAGCTCCTTACTGTCCTGTTCAAGGGCGTAACTACAGAGGAAGCAGACGCTGCAGGGGGGTACAGGAGGCCCAGTGAGACCCTAATTGATGAACACAACCTCTGGATATGGTGGGGGCCCAATGGAGCTGTTCCTGCTGGGGGATATTATACATAAATTGCCACTGTGTCATCCTGCTATGAGTTTGGGGGAGTTATACATGAAATTGTCACTGTGCCATCCTGCTTTGAGTTCTGGGGGTATTTATACATAAAATTGCAACTGTGTCATCCTGCTATAAGTTCAGGAGTATTTACACATGCAATTGTCACCGTGCCATACTGCTATGAGTGTAGAGTATTTGTCCCTGGGTCATCTTGCTATAAGATCTGGGGTATTTATACATTCATTTTTCACTGTGCCATCCTGCTATCAATTCTGGGATATTTAAACATGAAATTGACACTGTGCCATTGTGCTATGTGTTTGGGGTATTTATACATGACATTGCCTCTGTGTCACCCTGCTATGAGTTTGGGGGGGTATTTATTCGTGGAATAAATTTCTTAAAGCGGTTAGGGTGGTGGCCCCAAACTCCCAGTCCAAAATGGATGTAGCAAGCAATGCCACTCAACAGCTGCAAGGGCAAATAATGTCTTGAGCTACATTAAAAGGGGCATAGATTTTTGGGATGAGGTTATTCTTCCACTGTACAGAGCTGGTTAGGTCTAGAATATGCCCTAAAGTTTTGGTCTCCAGTTCAATATTATTAATTAGAGAGGGTCCAGAAAAGCAACTTAGCTGGTAAAAAGGTATGGGAAATCTGTCTATGGGCAACTTGGGGTTGCTTATGCTGGAGAAGAGGCACTTAAGGGGATATACAGTATGATAAATACTGTATGTATAACTATATAAGGGGATTAAGTAATCATCTCTAATCATTTACCAGTAGGTCTTTCCAGCTGACACAATGACATCCATTCCAGTTAGAAAAAAGGAGGTTCCATCTCCATATTCCGAAAGGGTTTTTTTTTTATAGTGAGAGCTGGGAAGTTGTAGAAGAGTCAGTGACCCCTATTTGAAAGCTGTAAAGAGAAGAAAGCAAATCATTTAAAAACTATATAAATAAAAATTGAAGACCATTTGAAAAGTTGTCTAGCATTAGCCATTCTATAACATACTAAAAGTTAACTTCAAGGTGACCCACCCCTTCAACTGTACATACAGTATATGGTATCGGTTATCCAGAATGCTTGGGACCTGGGGTTTGCTGCATAACAGATCTTTACATAATTTGGATCCTCATACCTTAAATCTACTAAAAAATAATTTAAACATTAAATAAACCCAACAGGCAGGTGTTGCTTTCAACAATGCTCGGAACCTGGGGTTTTCCAGATAATGGATTGTTCCATAATTTGGAACTTCATACTTTGTCTTCTAGAAAATCATGTAAATATTAAATACAACCAATAGGCTGGTTTTGCTTCCAATAAGGATTGATTATATCTTAGTTTGGATCAAGTACGAGCTACTGTTTTATTATTACAGAGAGAAAGGAAATAATTTTAAAAAATTTGGATAAAATGGAGTCTATGGGAGACAGCCTTTACTTAATTTGGAGCTTTTTGGATAACGGGTTTACAGATAACAAATTCCATACCTGTACCATATACCTATGGTGTGAATGCTAGTATACATATTTATAATAATTATTATTAATAATCATCTTTTTTATGTTTGTGGCAGTTAACACTTATAAAGAAATAGCGATCACTTCACATTTGCTGAGTTTTTTTTCTACATTAGTCTGTCCCAGAGAAGGATTGTATTGATTCAGCCCTACACATCCCTTATTTTGTTTTTTTTTATATGCCTCTGCATAAAAGCATAGCAATTTTCATTGCAATGAAAAATATTTCAATATAAAACAAGGGAATTCTAATTTGTCTTTAATCAATGTTTAAGAAATTGCAGCCTTTTCTAAATATTCATTAGATGTTCTGCTTAACTGTTCTCTAGATTAACGACATAGCTACAGTCTAACCTCAGGGAACAATATGGAAGATCCCTGCCTTTAAATTTTTATAATGTAGCTAAGAAAGAGAAACAAGATAGAAGGAAAATAAGGGAAATTAAGTGAATTCACATTATTTTTAAAAAGTGTAATATTTTTATTCAATGATACGTTGATTCCAACTGTAAATAATATAATATATAGTGAATAAAGTACGCCCTCTTGTAAAATATAAGGATATTATAAGTTATCGAGGAGTTTCATGACCATATAAAAACACGAGGCCGAAGGCTGAGTGTTTTTATACAGGTCATGGAACTCCGAGTTAACTTCTAATATCCTCATATTTTACAACTGGGGGTACTTTATTTATTATAATACACAAGTTTTAGTGAGTCATGTGACAGAAATGACATCAGAACTCACTGTTTATAACTGATGACATCAGAACTCACCGTTTATAAGGATACAATTTACAAGATATTCATGGCTTTTGTGTATTATATAATAATATAATACATTTTTATGTATTGCCACATTGCCACTTAAAAAAAAAACTGAACTAACAAGGGCCTATATTGCATCCTTTATATTTACACAATATTTGGCGATTTTATGAGTGCTGTATAGCTGGTTTTCTGGACTTCTAAATTATTTAATATTTCATTTTAATGTGGGACTGGACGTTGGGTCTCTTTGGAGGGTAAATCAAATTAAATGTGTGACTGTACAACCATTTGCTGTGCAGCTCCCAGTAACTCTATTGTTCTGTTGAAGAAGTGATTCATTTCTGCAGTCATATGAGCTGACTGGGCAGAGAACCACAGGATTAGAATTTTGACTTTGAAGACAATTTTTTATTAGCTACACAGAGTGAAATGTTCTGTTTCTGAAACATTCCTTTAATTTGCTGAGAACATAACAGCAAAATCAAAATAGTTTCTGTATAAAATGCTGCAGTATATCTGTAACAGAGCCAAGGGAATAGTTTAACTAGTGCTCTATATCAATCACATTGCACGTGTTGTTTCTTACCAAGCTGCATTTCATACTTCCCTCTGGCTTTTATATTGTAGACTGGTTGTATCATGAGTTTGACACAAAGTCTCCTCAGTGTCTGGAGGATGACCTATGGAAGCCTATATAAATCTAAAACATCATTAAAAACAATATATCTGGCTTTTATCAGAGTCAGCTACAACTATCTCACAGGTCAACATCAGCTCCCCTATGCTTAGCCCTTCACTGGCTCCAAATCTCCTCTAGAACCAAATTCATATTACTAACACTCACATTCAAGGCCCTTAACAATGAATCCCCTCCCTATATTTCATCTCTGGTCTCAAAAAACACTCCTTCATGCATCCTTCCCTCTGCTTCTGACTTTTACCTTGCTTCTCCTTTCATCACTTTAGACCATTCCAGTCTACAAAACTTATCTCTGGCTTCTGCTTTTCTCTGGAACTCTCTGCCTTGAGCTGTCAGACTCTCTTCTTCCTTCCAAACGCTCCCTAAAGACCCACCTGCTTATGGAAGCTTATTCAATGTATCTTAATTAATCAGACATAAATATATTATAAATCACTAATTTGTTTCTATAATCCTTTTGTCTCAGTTGTATCCTAATAATTTAGTCTGTCAACTCTTGTGAGAAGGGCCCGCTAATCCTATCATACTCTGTAAACTCTTGTTTGTTATTTACTGTTTGTTCCCTGTTTGTTATCTAATGTAAAGCACTGAGTAACTTGTTGGCAATATATTAATAAATGATGATGGTGGTGATGATGAAGAAGAGTGTATTTTCTAACTATATGTTAAAACAGGTTTGGAACCTCTTATCCAGAATACTTGGGACCTGGGATCTTAATACCTTATGAATTTCTGTAAATTGGATCTTTATACCGTAAGTCTACTAGAAAATCATTTAAACATTAAATTTACCCAATAAGGATTAATTATATCTTAGTTTGGATCAAGTAAAATGTACTGTTTTATTATTAGAGTGAAAAAGGAAATCATTTTTAAAAATGTGGATAATTTGGGAGACAGCCTTCCTGTAATTTGTAGCTTTCTGTATAAAGGGTTTCCAGATAACACATCTGATACCTGTACATTGTTGCTTTTGTATTGTCTTATATACTTTAAATGAAAAATGTATAAGGCTCCTATTCCTACCAGCTTTGAACTGAGCCAATGGTACACTGGGAGAAAACCTAATGGGCCCTGCTACATAGACTTGCAGCTTGCCCTGATGGAAGATTCAATTGCTGTCACCACAGGAAGGCAGTGGCAAGGAATAGTAAGTACATACAGGGTTACAGTATGTGTTGGGAAGGGGGAGCAGCTTGGAGAGCTGTTTGCAACTGTGTGGGGTCCCTATATAGTTGGGGTGGTGGATTTTGGAGGTGGAAGTTCCCTTGGACCCGGAAACACCAGTCTGACATTGATGCCTACTGGGGGTTAACCATTCTAGCGCATGGAGTTGCATAAGACTTAACATAGTAAGTTAGGTTGAAAAAAGACACGTCCATCAAGTTCAACCATTTAAGTCTGTATATAACCTGCCTAACTGCCACTTGATCCAGAGGAAGGCAAAAACTCCATTTGAAGTCTTTCCAATTTTTCCTCAGAGGGGGCAAAATTCATTCCTGACTTCAAAATGGCAATCGGACTCATCCCTGGATCAACTTGTACTATGAGCTATCTTCCATAACCCTGTATTCCTCACTTGCTAAATAGCCATCCAACCCCTTCTTAAAGCTATCTAATGTATCAGCCTGTACGACTGAGAGTTAAGGAGCAGTGTGCTCGAGGTGCAGCAAAAGGTGCTAAAGCTGTCACTGAATTGCATCAAAATGCCATATTGCCTATTCATCTATTCTAGTGCGCCAGTTTGTTGGTTTTGTCTACTTTGGTGCAGGTTTCAGGATGCAGGTTTCAGCACAAGGGAGCCCTGTACCCAACACATGCTTAACCATTTAGGAAGTTCAGGTATGAGGTCCATTATCCGGAAACCCGTCTGTAAAAGGCTCCCTTTGGGTGCAGCATGGTATAGTTTTTTTTTTAAAAATTTAGACACTTGCACAGGATTTATTACTACTAAAGCATAAATAAAATAAATATAATGTATTGATGCCGATTTTATCAATATTACATGTAACCAAAATGTGTATTCCCACATAATAAGAAATTTCTAACAATTTAACTTGTTTGTTGCTAACAAATTCACACTTGTTATGTACTATGTATACTATGGTCTTGCAGTATTTATACCCTTCCCAGCCCCCTCTCTGTTCTACAGCAAAATGCGCTAATAGTGGATGGATGATTTAACAGCAGTTTAATAACTCTTCCCAATATATTATTATAAGTGTTAGGGAACAGAGGCAGCACAGCACTGAAACAATTGCTTCTTATCTGACAGCAATAGCTGCTGAATGCATATGAATAATCGAATCTGAAATAGCTGTATGGTTACAGAGACGGGGCTAGGCTTTTACACATAAGAATAATTGCAATTTGGTAAACTGCACTGATTCTGATTGAATATCATGCAGAAACACTGTGACTGAATCAGAAGTTTGCTCATTTCACTGTGACATAATTACATAGTTTTTAGGTAGGAAAGTCATAGGTCCGTGATGTTCAGTCATTTACTCGCTGATAATTTCCATTCTATTGATCCAGAAGACAAACAGAAAGGCTCAACAATTTATTCTCAGTTAAAGGGCATGTAAAGGCAAAAAAATAAAATCCCATTTTTACTTTCTTTAATGAAAAAGAAACCTATCTCAATATATTTTAATTAAAAAATGAGTACCATTTTTATATGAAACCTGACTGTCTGCAGTGAAATTATCCCTAAATTTACTGCTGTGGATAGGAATTGTCAGATGGTCCCTAACTGCTGAGCAGGGAAACAATCATACTTATGAACAGCAGGGGGAGCCCCCGCCTTACTTCTCAGCCATGTAAAACTCAAGCAGCTTTGTTTATGACGATCCCTAAGCAGCCCAGACCACACTGAGCATGTGCACAGTCTTGGTCTTGCAAAGATGTTTAACAAAATTACAAGATGGTGACCCCCTGTAGCCAACTTTGAAAGCATAAATTATTTGTTTGATTAGGCTTGTGGTGCAGTAAGTTCATGTTTATGTATGTCGCCAGGACAATGCTAATTCACAAAAATCCAAAGTGGCGTCCAGGGTTCCGAACGCTTGCAAAGTTGCGCGATAATACGATAAGCAGTTTGATGTTACGCTACGTTAGCATACGTGTGAAGTTAAAGTACAATGGACGTATATGTTGCAGCAAATACATTACACTACACAAACCTGGGAAACTTAATAAAAGAAAATAAAGTTGTTATATTGCCCTACACATGTGCCCAGTGTATAGTTTATGTGCCATATGTTAGGAAATGTAGGGGGGAAGGAGGGAACCCAAAAAAACATTTACAATCTTTTTCAGCCTATCACCCTGTAAAAAGTAAAAGACGCCAGCGTATTTTAGGACTTAGAAAAATTTTCAACTTTTTTTTGAGGAACTCCTATCTGCTCTATTGCACTTCGCCTGGTCTGAGGTGGTGAAGACAAATCTGGCACAAGAAGTAATGTTCAGTAAAATCCGCATCTTAGTGAATTTGTGTAGTTACGTCCATTCGCCAGAGCGAAAATTCACCTGGCGTTAAAGTGCGAAGTACTGCTACAGTCTATCTCCTTCACTAGCGAATTTACACCAGTGACTGTTAATAAATCGGCAAAGTTCCGAAATGACGTCACGTGGGCGAATTTTCGCCTGCGTTAGTCATTTCACCCTTTAGTAAATTTACCCCTATAAATCTTAATCCAACAAAATATCTGTAAAATGACATGGAAGGAGCTATTTGTAGTTAAAGTAGTTCAAGGGGTGGTTCACCTTTGAGTTAACTTTTAGGGGCACATTTACTAAGTTAATAAACCCTCAAATTCAACCCTCGAGGTAAAATCCTACAAATTCGAATATCGAATTCGTAGGATTTACCGCAAATCCTACGATTGAATGATCGAAGGAAAAATCGTTCGATCAAACGATTAAATCCTTTTATTCAAATGATTTTAATCGATTGATCGAACCTTAGAAAACTGATGGGGAAGGTCCCCATAGGCTAACAGTGTAGCTCGGTAGGTTTAAAGTGGCAAGTATGTAGTTAAAGTTTTTTTTAAAGAGACTGTACTTCGACTATCAAATAGTCGAACGATTTTTAGTTCGAATCGATGGTCGAAGCACCCCAAAAAAAACTTCGAAAAAAACTTCGAATTTTTTTTTACTTCGAATCCTTCACTTGAGCTTAGTAAATGTGCCCCTAAGTATGTTATAGAATGGCCAATTCTAAGCAATTCTTTTCAATTGGTCTTCATTATTTATTTTTTTTATAGGTTTTTCTTCATTATTTATTTATTATAGTTCTTTAATTATTTGCCTTCTTCTTCTGACTCATTCCAGATTTCAAATGGGGGTCACTGACCTAATCTAAAAAACAAATACTCTGTAAATCTACAAATTTATCATTACTGCTACTTTTTATTACTCATCTTTCTCTTCAGGTCCTCTCCTATTCATATTCCAGTCTCGAATTCAAATCAATGCATGGTTGCTAGGGTCATTTGTTCCAACAGGATTGCTAAAATTGCAAACTGGAGAGCTGCTGAATAAAGCTAAATAACTCAAAAACCACAAATAATAGAAAATGAAAACTAATTGCAAAGTGTATCAGAATATCACTCTCAATTTAATAACAACAGTTAACTTAAAGGTGAGCCATTCCTTTAAGGGGCAGATACAAATCGTCATGGCCACATTATCAACACCTTGCTGAGTCCACGGACCTATTCAACCTCTTCTGAGACAAGGCAACTTACTATATGGACTTGGAGCAATAATCCTTTTAGCATGTAAGGCTTACTTTTCCTTTCCTTGACGTAATCATTTTAAATTAACTGCATTGCATTTTGCATTGAAATTACATCTGCGGTGGGCAAGTAAATAAGGATTTTAAAGGGGAACAATCGCCAAAATTTAATAAGCTTAATTATAACTATGAAGATTTTCATTCATCCAGGTCATGGTATATCTAGTATAGGTCAATCTAAAAACAACTGGACTTGCTGAGTAATCAATGATTACTCAGCAAGTCCAGTTGTTTTTTAGATTGACCTATACTAGATAAGCTTCATTATACTGAAATAAAACGTTTTCTAAATATATTAAACATTCTGAACCATTTCTGAAGTATTGAAGCTACATTTCATTATCCTCCTCTCAGCATCTTTGGAGTCTGATTTTCAATGACAGTTGATCCAATATATCTTATAGGGGGGCTGTTTTGCCTAGAAGATGTATTAGAGCTCACTCTATTAAAATCATTAGAAATCCTGTCTCTCTACATTCAGAATTTGTGAGAAGGCAGTTATTTTGTTAGATTTTATTTTTACTGGAATCAGTTATTTGAGTTAGCGCTAATACTTCTGCTAGGAAAGGAAGCTCCCCCCCTATACGATATATTGGATCTAAATCAGTGGCATAACTATAGAGGAAGGCTTCCTCTATAGCCAGGTTCAGATTTGTGGTGAAGCCACAAAGGCCTAGGGCAGCAAAATTTTTGAGGCGGCATGCCGCCCAGCCGCAATCCAAGGAGCATTGGGAGTGCATATGGCTGTATGCATAATCCCCAGCGCTCTTTCACATGCTTGCACCAGAGTGGAGGAGAGGGGGTGTTACGAGTGGCCTAGGGGTGCCGTAGCCTTATTACAATAAGGTTGTAGCCTAAGGGTATGGGCATACCTGGAGATTCGGGGAGATTAAGTCGCCCGGCGACTAATCTCCTCTAACTGCTCCCTGTGTCTTCTGCCTGCTTCAATGAAAAAATGCCTGCGCCAATGCACTCGCGGCGCTACTATTTCCGAAGTCGCATGAAGTGTTTCCTCATGAGTACATTTTTGGGAAATCGAAGCGCCGCAAGTGCATTGGGGCAGGCGTTTTTTAAATTGAAGCAGGTGGAAGACACGGGGAAGTAGTTTGGGGAGATTAGTCACCCAAAAGAAGAGGCGATTAATCGCCGGGCGACTAAATCTCCCCAAATTTCCAGGTGTGCCCTTACCCTTACTGAGCATTTGATTTATAGATTGGATCAGTGATACCCATTTGAAAGATGGAAAGTGTCAGAAGAAAAGGGCAAATAATTCAAAAACGACAAAAAAGAAATAATGAAGCAAATTGAAAAGTTTCTTAGAATTAGACATTTATAATATACCAAAAGCTTTATTAAAGCTTGATTTTTTTCTGGTTGAGTTTTTAAAGGGGAGAACTCAAATTTTTAGAGAGGAAAAAAACCCTTAAATTTTTAGAGATTTATTATACCACAAAGCTGCTAAAATTCCGAATTCGAAAATACTCCAGTTAAAACCAATCAAGGTCATGTAGAAGTCAATGGCAGATGTCCCTGAAGATGTTTCTTGACATTGTGACCTGTGCTGGTTTTTGTTAGATAATTTGATAAATTCGAGTTGTCACAGCGACAATTCAATAAGGTTGAGTTTTCAGAGCAGTGTCGGACTGGCCCACTGGGATACCAGAAAAACTCCCGGTGGCCCAAAGTGTCAGTGGGCCCTCATGTGGCTAAACTTTTGGCCTATTTCATGGCCATTCCCTATTATATGAGAACAAAGTATAAATAAATAAATGGAATAATAGATTATAGTATATAAAGAAACAAACTAGGAGAATAGAGGTTGATTGAGGAGATGAATATTAGTACTGAGAGTGGGCCCCTGGTCTAAGGTTTTATGGTGGGCCCCTGGTCTAAGGTTTATGGGTGGGCCCCTGGTGTCCCATTCTGACACTGTTTCAAAGCGTCAATTCAAACGAGTCGCATGATTCCTTTGATGCACAATTTTGTTGAGACGTTTTTCATCGACTTTTTCAAGAAGAATTAGTGGTAAATTAAGGGGGTTTGGGAATTTGGTCACATTTTTTTCTAATTAGATTAAGAAAAGGTCGCGTTTTAGTAAAGTTAACATAAAGGTGAACCACCCCTTTAAGTCAGAACCAAGGAGGGAGCAGCAATGGAGACTGGCAGGAACAGTTCAAGTTGCAGTAAATAAGGGGTCAAGAGGCAGGCAGCAATCAGCATAGTCAGGATCAAAGCAGAAGGGTCAGGAACCGGGAAAATAGAAAAATATAGCGCACCAAGGAACTCAAAAAAGCAAGACATATTTGGCCATTGGATCTGGGTCTCCGGCATCCTTTGATTTTTCATCTTCGCGCCAAACATAGTGCCACAATGCTACACAGTGTGCCATTGCAACCACGGGCACCGCCATCTTGGAGCACTCTGCAATGGAGCACTCCTGACAAACTGTGCACTTTTGCACCTATTAGTGTTCCAGCACTTGCATCTGGGATGATCCCTGTGAGTGGGTTTTTTAGGCTAGTCGTAGCTTGTGTGACTGCAATGGAGCTCACTGCTATCTAGAGACAAAGTAGACGTCTGTGTTTTCTATGATTGCAAACCTAGAAGCAAAACACTGTAGGAAGGCAGGCACCCTGCCAGAATAATATATTTTAGCTACATACCTTTACTAGAGTCAGAAAATGTAGTGGTGACAGGCTGAAAGGGACATTTAAACCAAATCCAAACCCTAACTTTACAGTTCTAGAAGGGTGGACGGGTGAAAGCAAAAATAATTGTCCTTGTGAAGTCTGGTTCTGTATTTGGCTGAATCCAAAAAATGATGGATTTGGTGCATCTTTAGGAAAAAGATTGAATGTGACAGGCACAAGATCTATGCAAATACATCAGGGATTTCTCAAAAAAAATACCCAATGCTCCACATTTATAAAACATTACAGGAAGGCACTTTGATGTGATTGATAGGATTTTAACAGCTGTACCTGCAATGGCCGTAGCATAATTCAGTGTTTGTTTTTGTCATGGATTGGGAGCCAAGTACAGTACTTTAATTGAATATGACAAGTGAGGCTCTATCAGCAGGCTATTAGCCTATCCCCTCATAACCTTTGAAAATAAATAGCCAAGTGATATGAAAGGATAATGCTGTGTAAAGTACTGGGGACATTCACCTGTAATTATTCTGGAAACCACTGGTCTGCAGGTTATATTGATGCACAAACATGAACTAAATATGCTGTATTGTTAACCCTTGTGCATTCAGGGGCCTGGAACCATTCTATAAGTGAATTTAATTTAGGAAAGCAAAGGGAACGCATGAAATTGTGCCAAAGTTGTATGCATTTAAAGCTATTCACATAGGTACTTTCATCTATCATATTATTAATATTAACACGTATTTTTAGAGTGCCAACATATTGCACAGTGCTGTAAAATAAATGTGTTTATACAAAGAAATTACATGCATGGAACATACATTGGGTTATTTACTAAAATCCAAATTTATTTCATATTTTATTAAAAAAAAAACATGACCAAACTCCCATGCCCGATTTTCGCATTAAAAAATTCGATGTAATCAGACTGCCGAAAAACTCGATAACATCTAACCCTGAATTGCTATAATTTGTCTGGCTTTTTTCCCTGAATCGCTCAAATTTTTCGAATTTTTGCCCGAAAACCCTGAAAAAGACTATTTTGGGGCCTCTCCCATTGACAAGTCTGAGATGGAGGATTTTAGGATTCTGGCTTTTTGCAGCATCTGGATATAATAAATCTAAAAATTCAAGTTAGATTCGATATTTTAACATTCGGATTCGAATAAATAACCCCACAGTGTTACATACATAATGACCAAAAAAAAAGTTGAGGAAGGCCCTGTGCAAAAGAGCTTACAATCTAAAGGGGAAGGGAATAAGACACAAGGTGTGGGAGTGGGCAAGACCAGAAATAAGCAGGTGAGAGATGTAGCATATGGTATTGCATTTGGTAGCTAAACAGAGTGAGGGTTGGCTTCTCTAAATAAGTGTGTTTTAAGAGATCTATTGAAGGCAGAAAGGTTGCGAGAAAATCAGACTGACTGTGGAAGAGAGCATTTCATAGCGAAGATGCGCTAGCATTTATTTGTGCCTAGCTAGTGATCTTGAGCTTAGGTCAATTTGCATACGCGGGTAATTTAAAGTTGTATGGAGGTCTTTATTATAAATGTTGGTGCAAATGCTTGAATATACCACTTTTTCAAATACATGTCCAGGGAACCTTTATAAAGACAAGAGAGTTAATATAATGCCCTACACATGAGCCCACTGTAAAATGAATGTTCCAATCTTAAAGAGAGTAAGAGGAGAGCACTCAAAATGCAGAATTAACTGCTTATAATTTTTTATTCCAGTCTGTGAGACACAACATGTTTCGGGCCCATAAAGCCCTTTCTCAAGTGTAACACACACAGATACACAGTGAACATTTAAACACACCCATTCCGCCCCTTTATTCTCCACTTCCAATCTGGTATGGTATGCAAATTATAATATATATACAGTGCTGGGCCACGCTGGGCAGGCCCGGCACTCGCAGCGCCTGTATAGTGTGCGCGCATTTGCGCTCGCATGCGCGTATTTGCGCTCGCGTGCGCATACGCGAATTTGCACATGCGTAGAAGCGCACAAAGCGCAAAAGTCGGCAAGAGAAGGGAACCGGACAATGGGGTAGGCGACAGAGGAGGTACGTGCCCGGCGCCCTCCCAGCTTTGCGCCATAGGCACGTGCCTACTCTGCCTACCCCTAGTTCCGGCCCCGTATATATATTTTGCATACCATACCAGATTGGAAGTGGAGAATTAAGGGGCGGAATGGGTGTGTTTAAATGTTCACTGTGTATCTGTGTGTGTTACACTTGAGAAAGGGCTTTATGGGCCCGAAACATGCAGACTTGAATAAATAATTATAAGCAGTTAATTCTGCATTTTGAGTGCTCTCTTCTTACTCTCTATAAGAATGATACCTTTGGCTGAACGGTACATCTATGCAAGAGAATTGAGGCATTCACTTCATAACTGCTGCTGGGCTGAGCGCAGATTCTCCCTTATTTTAGTAAAATGAATGTTTTTTTTTGTCTGGAGAAAACGGTTACCCAAAAAAAGTTTGTCAGCCAAAAAAGACAATTCCGCTTCAAAAAAGGAAAAGTCACCAGCGTTTTTGGAACTTTAATGCATTTTCGGCACCCAGGATATGATGTATGATGTGACAGAAGATTGAGGAAGATGTAGCTGCTTTTAAGCACTTTGCCTGGTCTAAGGTGGCGAAGGCAACTCTGGCGAAAGAGGTAACGCTCAGTAAAATGCGCACTTTAGTGAATTTGCGGAGTAATGATAGTTCGCCAGAGTGAAAAGTCGCCTGGCAACAGAGTGCGAATGAATGCTAGCGACGGTCCCGTTCGCTAGCGAATTGGCACCTGCGCCTATTAGTGAATTGCCGATGTCCCTGCGGGTGGCAACGCTGACGAAAAGTTGCTAGCGTTAGCCACTTCGCCCTTTAGTGAATCTGCCCATAGGGCTCTAGAGTGCTGCCACACTGATGCAGTAATAGTCATACAAATATGTCTGCAGTTGTTGTGTGAAACATCCCCATTCAAGAAAGCCATCATATATTATCTTGTTCCAATCAATGCATGGTTGCTAGGGTAGTTTGGACCCTAGCAACCAGATTGCTAAAATTCCAAACTGGAGAGCAGCTGAATAAAAAGCTAAATAACTCAAAAACCACAAATAAAAAAATAAAAAAACTGTTTGCAAATTGTCTTAGGATATCACCCTCTAGGGTATATTTATCAAAGAGTGAAGTTAGAGGTCGTCACAGTCCACTATAGTGAAATTCCACCACTCTCCATTAATTTCTATGGGATTTTTAAAAGAGTTTTTATGAATGGGTGAAAGTGAAAGTTTGCTAAATATACCCCTCTATAAAATACTTAGGGGGTTATTTATCAAAATCTGAATTTATCTTTTTTTTAAATGTGTTATTACATTTTCTTGAAAATATGCTTTGCGGGAAAAAAATCAGATTTTCATGATTGTTGGGTTTTTACATCCGATTTTCAGGATTTTCGGAATTATCACCCAAAAACTTCGGGTATTGCATGAAACCCAGTGCACATCAAAAAAATCTGTCTACTAAAAAAGAAATTAAACATAAAATAAACCCAATAGGCTGGTTTTGCTTCCAATAAGGATTAATTATATCTCAGTTGGGATGAAGTGCAAGCTACTGTTTTATTATTACAGAGAAAAAGGCAATCATTTTTAAAATGTTTTATTATTTGGATAAAATGAAGTCTATGGAAGATGGCCTTCACGTAATCTTTCTCAAGTTTGTAATTCGGAGCTTTCTGGATAACAGGTTTCAGGCTAGCAGATCCCATACCAGATCCCATACATCAATAAAAGCCTGTTGTTTTGTTCCATTTGCAACTTGACCTCTTTCTAGAATATGGACAATACAAATCAGATTCCTTTAAAGGAATTGTTCGGCGTACAAATTAAAACGGGGTAAATAGTAATAGTAATGTATAAAGGCTGGAGTGACTGGATGTCTAACATAACAGAACACCACTTCCTGCTTTGCAGCTCTCTTGGTTTCCACTGATTGGTTACCAGGCAGTAACCAATCAGTGACTTGAAGGGGTGGCACATGGGTCATAACTGTTGCTTTTGAATCTAAGCTGAATGCTGAGGATCAATTGCATTATTTCAAATAATTATACACTCATATACATATTCATGAATCTGTATTTTGTTCAGAAAATAATATATAACAAAGGCACTTGAGACCCTGAAGAAAGTTGCTGCAGAACCATACTATCTTATGGACAGTCTTATTTGACTGATTGATGGAGTTGGCTTATAAAGTGCCATTTGTAGTGATATATATAATATATATATATATATATATATGTATATATATATATATATATATATATATATATATATATAAATATAAATATGTGTGTAAGTTTCTTTATATTATATTTCCTTTTATGTAAGCCAGCTCAATCAATTAACGTGGGTAGTTCACCTTTAAATGAACAGTTCATTGTAGACAGTGATAAACAGACATTTGCAATTGGTCTTCATTCTTTATCTTGTGTTTTTTGGAATTACCATGGCTATCTGGTGGCTGGGCTCCAATTTACCTTAGCAACCAGACTATGGTTTCAATTAGAGACTGAAAAATGATGAATAGGAGAGGGCCTGAAAGATAAGTAATACATAGTAAAAAATAAAATCAAAGCCTCACAGAACAATGAGTTTTTGGCTGTTTGGCATCAGTGACCCCCTATTTAAGAGCTGGAAAGAGGAAAACAAATAATTCAAAAAACGATAAACAATGAAAATCAAGTGAAAAGGTGCTCATAACAGGTTAAAATCTAATAAAAATGTAATGTGCTGATTAAACTGATTGATACATGTTATCTCCAGTTAAGCAGAAAGTTTCTCTTTTCTCATTCTGAACACAGAATTATAGGTTCCAAAAGCAAGAATCAAAGTTGCAGAGGATTTATATATCGCCAACTTTAGAATAAACCATGGGTCATTGCCGCTGAACAAACAGTTTTATCTGGGCAGGTGCAATACATTTATGAAGATCTTTGTATCCATGCTGCCTGCAATAAACAAAGGGAACAGTTGCCATGCAATCCAGGGAGCTGAAATGAGCTGCTCTCCTCCTATTATTAAGGTAGATTTTTTTGGCTTAGTTGTGTGACTGAATCCCTGTTCTTATAAATATTCATGCATGTGAAAAATACAGTGTGCCTGCCAGTACCAATTACACGGTTATAGCACAGAAATCCAACCGTGGGATCCCATGCTGTTTAAGGCGGGTCTCCACAGTCCCCTAAAAAATATGAAATGTGCGAATTGGGTACTGAAATGTGCGAATTGGGTACCTGGAGAATACCCACAAAGCAGTCAGGTTTTGGGCAGCAATTTGTGTGAAACTGGCATGGGTACACAGCTACGGTGCAGGACTGACCCCTTCCACCCTCTCCTGTGATTTTGGCAATTTTCTTCCCTTGCCCTCCTGATTGGGCACCAGAGTGATGTCACTTCCGGTCTACGATGACAGCACTTCTGGTTTCGCCAGTCCTAGTTTAGTAGGTAATGGTTCTAGGTAGTGGAACATAATGGGTGGCAGATGCGGGAAGGGTTACAGGTCAGTGAGACCGGGTTGGGCAAGGGTCTGTCTGACTGACTGGACCCATGCAGGACTTTGTGTTTGTTAATAAATACCGTAAGCACAAATGTTCCCTGGGGGATGTTGACTTTTTTGGGGGGAAAAATTACAATTATACCACCTAAAACCTTTTAGATGAAATAGAAGGTAATGGGAAGTGTGCCCTTTGCAAACACAATGATTTTGCGCTACACATGATTTGTCATTTGGCTTGGAAACTTTTTGTGGAAAAATGCAATTCAGAATTATTTCCCACAGCTTTACACGATTGTGAGATGAATGACCCTCTGGACAATGTGATACAAACAATGGAAAATAATTGGCCATGTATATTAAAAGGAGACAGCTTCTCACAAAATTAGTTTTCCATACCAAAGTCTGAAGAGCAGAGCACTCGCCCCTAGAAAAAGGCAAAAAAGCCCAGGTGCTGCCACAAAAAGTAATATCAACATAAAGAACACGGAGCACTCATGGGACTTAATTTATGTGCAAAGCTTTAATAGTGTGAGTTCGGTCCTGCACAGTGATGTCTTCATAAAGGTCCAAAACGTTGATTTACACCATTAAAGCTTTGCAAATAAATTAAAGCTTTGCAAATAAATTAAGTCTCTCTCTCTCTCTCTCTCTCTCTCTCTCTCTCTATTTAAAATCCCATTGACCCTTTTAATATGTGTTAAATAAAAGTGATGGAATTTAAAACTGTTTAAAGATTCCCAGGGTGCACCTTCGTTTTTTGATGTTTATATATATGTATATATACTGTATATAGATATATTTCCCTTTTACCTTTGATATGCACGTCCTATTCTCTTTTATCTAAAACCCTGGAATTGGAAGTCCTTTTAAAATGTCATTGGTGGAAGGTAATTTAAAATCACAAGTGATGTATAAAATCGTTTAGAGTTGCTCGCAATGTAAAATCAT
The DNA here is from genome assembly GCF_017654675.1 of Xenopus laevis. NCBI lineage: Eukaryota > Metazoa > Chordata > Amphibia > Anura > Pipidae > Xenopus > Xenopus laevis. Next base: position 161,640,880 of record NC_054373.1, read on the forward strand.
TCGCAGGCAAAAATGACATTGCTTATTATCTCTAAGCAAAGGGTATCGTTAACACCTGCTCTGGAGTTTCATTAAATAATTTGGTATAAAAAAACGCTTTGCAATTGCAACATTTTATAAAATACATTACACATTTTGGCAAAAGCCATTTGTTTAGAAACTTTATGAGGAAGTTGTTGAGGTCTGAAATTAGTCGAAAAGGATGCAAACAATGAAAATCTTGATTCCAGTGCTTGCAACGGTCTTCACAAACGTTTTTTGCACTAGCGAAACATATTACATTCCCCCAACCAAATGGCTTTAAAGTGCTATAGCAAATCAGTTTTGGATGCCCACTCCAGGTGCATGAGCCAGTTATAACATACACCATGTTTAAAGTCCATATTAAATTATTAAAATGCCAAAATAATGCAAGGAAGGCAGTGGAGCCACTCAGCAAATTCAGGCTGTAAAAATACCCTTTACTTGCTACATGTGGCTCTGGACCTCCAGTTAGATAGGCCTTGTCCAATGAGTCGCTTTTAGATGCTTTCAATTTCCTTCCATCTTTTTTTAAAGTTCTATATTCTTTATGCTTTTATCTGTGCTTTGATTAAGGTTCTTACAGAAAATGGAATATATATATATATATATATATATATATATATATATATATATATATATATATATATATATATATATATGTGATATAAATAGACTCAAGTTACACAGCCCACTGTTATTTTACAAGAGGCCATTCATCAGTCAGTGTAATTTAGAGCTGCCAAGGCAAAGTGGCTGAACACTTATGCTATCAAGATGATCCTTATTAACATATACAGTATTTTTATCCCTTTAAAAAGTGGCCTAGATTGTGAAGAGTAGAATTCTTCTCTTCAGTCGTATTTAGGTCAGCTAGAATGTCAAACTCTAAAGAAACAAAATGTCAAAATTATACAAAATTGTAGTATATATAGTCTGACAAAGTACAGCACTCAACAGGTCTAAAGGAACAAAACAACAAAATAAGAGTGTAAAATCAGAGACATGTATTATAAGTGTATATATATATATATATATATATATATATATATATATATATATATATATATATATATATATATATATATATATATATATATATATAAAGATATATTCAAGAGCACTCACGGGTGTTGTGAAAAAAGGCTTTTTATTGGAGTGTTACAATCTACCCCACATCAACGCGCCTCGGTTCTCTCTGAACCGTCGTCAGGATATATATATATATACACACACAGTATGTGTATATTTTATGTATATATATCTAACAGTACAGGTGGTGTCCGCACTCAATTCTTTATGAGACTGAGGTGCACGATCAATATGGTAAATGCAGAATGATGAAGGATCAGCACACTCATTTAAATCTTGTGAACAAAATGTTGGCTTCATTTCCTTGGCGAAACAAGGTGAAAGAATTTGCCGATCCCTACTCCAGGTGGGACCGAAAAATCGGATACAATGCTGTGTTACAAATAAAAATTCGTTCACAAGATTTAAATGAGTGTGCTGATCATTCATCATTCTATCTCCTAGCACCCGCCTACACTTCCCCTTCCCAGCGCGCCGGCGGAAAACCGCCGGCGCAACTGGTGTAATTGAATGGGGACGCACACGTCCCCATAATGCGGCTGGGTGACATGCCGCCCCTATTTTTTGCCGCCCTAGGCCCGGGCCTATGTGGCCTCGCCACAAATCCGGGCCTGTATATATTCAATATTAGATATTGAAAACTTATTTGCAGTTGGTTTTCATTTTTTTGTGGTTTTTCAGTTATTTAGCTTCTTATTCTGCTGTTCTACAGTTTGCAATATCAGCAATGTGGTTGCTAGGGTCCAAATTACCCTAAAAACCATGCACTGATTTGAAGAGACAGGAATATGAATAGGAGTAATAAAAAGTAGCAAAAACAATACATTGGTAGACCACCCATTTGAAAACAGGAAAGAATCAGAAGAAGGTAAATAAATTAAAAGCTTTAAAAAAATAATGAAGAACAATTGAAAATTTGCTTAGAATTGACAATTTTACGATATTAACATTAAGTTAAAAATCAGGGTATGTAAAATTGAGATTATATATAACATTTCTGTCAAATGCTTCTTTATAGTTATACTTTTGAGCTGTAGTTAATCCATATTTTTGTCTGGGCACATCTGGAACATATCGCTGAAACTCTGAGCTGACATATAACTTTATACAAACTGCAAACTAAACATTTCTAAATTTGCCTTTAAAACATAATCTATGTAGAATATTCTAATAGTGTATGCTTCTTCATGTTTTAAGATTTTGCGTAAATGATGGAAAGACTTTCTCTCTGGACTGATGCAATGTCTGGAAGGGGAGGCTCAAGTCTCTGCTTTCCATGGTCCTGAACAGCAGATCCCTCCCCTGTCCCAGACTTTATAATCCACAATGACCCTATTTCTGTATCTACCTTACAAGACCCATTAAGATAAGAGACAGGGGTTAATGTAATTTCATAGTGATGCTGTCATCCCTATCATTTACTTTGTTTTTATCCTCTCCTGACTTTTTGTAATAGTCTTTCGGTTTCATTTTAAATGTGAGGCCCACTTTTATGGATTTGCTTACTTTGTTTTCAGATCTCTTGCATGTTGTTTTTAATTTAGATTTAGACTTATCGGTGCTTGAGATGGAATGTATATTGAGGAATAGCCTGAGAGATACAGCCGCTGGGCACAGGGTATTACTTAGTGGAGGACACATGTGCAACATACAGATGTTCCCATTAGTCGCCCAGTGACAAATCTCCTCTTCTTTGCGGTGACTAATCCCCCCAAACTGCCTTCCGCCGGCCAGAATGTAAATCGCCACCGGGATGGCACTCAGAGTGCTTAGTTTTCCAAGGTCACCCGAAGTTTCCTCGTGAGGCAACTTCGGGCGACTTCGGAAAATGAATCGCTCTGACACTTCGATTTACATTCTAGCCAGCAGGAAGGTTGGGGAAGGCAGTTCGGGGAGATAAGTCATCCTGAAGAAGAGGAGATTTGTCGCTGGGCGACTAATCTCCTCCCGAATCTGACCATGTGTCTTTGCCCTACAGGGACTGTATCATCAGAAAAAAAGTTTATTTTACTCTGGCTAGCAACTGTCAGTGAGCAAGTGGATGGTAGAGGAACAGGTTAGTGGTAATGGTGGCAGCTGCAGAAGAGGGACAGGCAAGTGGCCACTGAGATGCCTGATGGATGGATTATTGGCCTTGGCAACCAAACACTACCTGGTTTAGCACGGCTATGCATGCCATATACCTTACAACTCTACAGCTAAAGTGGACCTGTCACCCAGACACAAAAAGCTGTATAATAAAAGTCCTCTACAAATCCAGTTCCTATTTTTATTAAAGCATTTATAGCTGTTGTAAGCTCATTTAAAAATCGTAGCTGTAAATCAAATATTGCCTGCCCCTCCTCTATGCCCTGGGAATACAATTTATTCAGCACTTCCTAGATGTCACTGCTCTCCCCACATTCCTCTGTTCTCTTCGTCATTTAATTGTGTAGCCAGACCATGGGGTTGGACATCAGGTCCCCCATTCTGGTGCACAAACAAGACTCTGAGATGATACAAGGCTTGTCTTAATAAGTGTCCACAAAATGGCTCCTGCCTGCTTGCTATAATTATGAATTCCCAGACTGAATGATGTTTATAGATGCAAATAATTTATATAGTTTATATAGTTTAATTAAAGTTCATGTTCTTGACTAATGTGATAAAATAGGATTTTGAATATTTTTTTGGGGTGACAGGTGCCCTTTAAGAGTTGGTTGGGGGCAAGATGAGGGGTACCTAAATGCCTCCCCCCAACCTTCCCCTTATGAAAACAGCACTGATGAACACTGGCAGCACTGTATTTATGGAGGGGGTATAAAGGCTTGTGTCCATGGTTTACTTTACACTTTACTCTGCACTTTGTAAATGAACTATACTATCTCAGTACTTTCCATTATTTGTCTGTTCCATGATCCAGATTTCATGAACCAGGTGATTTGAAACGTTGTGATTCTTTTTCTGTTTGTATTACTTCATTTTCTCCCTAATTTACCTTTGAAAATATATCATCAGGCTGCAGTATATTTCTATATAACACTTTCTACAAAGGTAACACAGACTGGCAATACTGGTTTTAGAGGTAGGGTTCCCTGAAATGGGACACCAGCCTCAACTGCTATTCTGCCAACAAAGCCAGTTGACTCATTGTTCCCTGTATTTATTCAAGGAAGCTATTTTAACTGGCTCTCCTCTTTGTGTAGGCAATATATTGTACAATATAAGAGAAAAGTGTTATATTTTGCCAGCTTTTGTCTTGGGAGGTGGGGTCGCTGACTCTGTAACTGTTCTAAATTGATGGATTTAGTTGATACATTTCTTCTCTTTAAGCTTAGATTTTGGAAAAAAGATAAAAAAAATAAAAAATGGAAGGCAATAAAAAAAATTTGTATTTCTGGAGAACAATCTGAGAACAACTCAACTGTTTGGAACGTGAGCAACCCCAGTTGGTTTAATTTTATACTTTTTTGATTACCTTCTCTTTTGTATTTCTTACCGTTTTTCTAATACTAAAGTTTAAAATTTAATTTTTCACCTTGTTATGTCTTTTGGAAGCAGCTCTGGGGTGGGATCGCTGACTCTGTAACTGTTCTAAATTGATACATTTAGTTGATACATTTCTTATCTTTGTCCCTGCCGAACAGAATCTCTGGGTTTCATTACAGGCAGCTGTTTGAATTGATACAATAGTCACTAATACTTCAGAGATGCTGCCAGAAATGTATCAACTAAATGTTGCAAAATTGTAACAGCTCAGAATCTGCACCTGAATTACTGAGCTGCCAGACTGAAACTTTAGAGACATTAAACTTAAATTCTAGAAAAATGTTAAAATGCTTTATTTCCTGTGAACATTCTGAAAACTACTGAACTGAAAAAGGTTTTGGGAAGGTGAACAGCCACAGTATAAATAGTTTTTGCTCCTCTATTTCTCTGTACTGGCATTTTTTCATAAACTCTAGGCACCTTTCTTCACAATTATATATGCAGTATATATTTTATGGTGTTTACAATCAGGTGAGACTGAGGGGCAAATTTACTAAAGGGTGAATTGATTAACGTGGAAAATTCGCCAGTGTGACGTCATTTCGGTACTTCGAAGATTTACTAACAGTTGCTGGCGTAACTTTGCTAGTGAAGGAAAAAGACTCTAGCGGTACTTCGCTCCCTAACACCTGGCGAATTTGCGCTCTGGCGAATGGACGTAAATACACAAATTCACTAACATGCGGATTTCGCCACCTCAGACCAGGCGAAGTGCAATAGAGTAGATAGGAGTTCCTAAAAAAATAGTTGAAAATTTTTATAAGTCCCAAAAAACACTAGGGTCTTTTCCTTTTTCAGGGTGATAGTCTGCAAAAGAGCGAAATTTTTTGGGGGGTAACCGGCTTCCCCCCTACATTTCCTAACATATGGCACATAAACTATACAGTGGGCACATGTGTAGGGCAATATAACAACTCTATTTTATTTTATTTAGGTTTCCTGAGCTTCTGTAGTGTAATGTATTTGCTGTAACATATACGTCCATTCAAATTCAACTTCCTGCCATATGCAAATAAGGAAACGCTAGTGCAACTTCGCTTCACTTGGCGCAATTATTCTAGCGCAACTTCGCCAGCGCTCGTCGCCCTGGACGCAACTTTGGATTTTAGTGAATTAGCTTTGTCCTGGTGAATCTACGCCTGGCAAAGTGTTGCCATGTGAGCAAAGCCATTGCTGGTGAATTTTTGGAGGTTAGTGAATTTGCCCCAAGGGCTCACACCCGGCTGTATTTGTCCATCTTAGCCAAACAAATCATTGGCTAGGGTTGGTGGTGGTGGTATTAGAAATTTACCAACAATATTTTTGCCGGTAAAATTGTAAGGGTGGTAACCCTACCTATAAATTAATTCTCCATGGCCGATCACCCCCTTTTAAGTAGAAGTCTGACACCGGTCTGTCCAGCCCATTCATTTCCCTGCCCTGTTATGTCAGTGCTCACCCCAACCCGAAGGCCGATATTGTCTGCAAAAAAATCCATAGGGCAATATTATGGGGCCTTATTCTAGCATTAAACTCTCATATGTCTCCCTCCTGGCCTTTACCTAAGGTACATTGAATCTGGTTCCCATGTTGATAAACTCTATCCTTCCTATCCCTGGGGAAAGAACTTTATATATTATACATTATATTACAGCATATTGCTGGGGCTTCCCACAGAAGAATTTAGGGACTGCACTGTGAACATCAAAAGGAAAATACTCCCACTAATCTCTGTTTTGCAAAGTGTTCTGCACAACGTCAGACTTGTAAAGCAACTGAACATCCTATAATTCCATGACATTAAGTATTTATTGTGCAACAGGAATGTAGCTGAAATCTCATAATTTTTTTCCTGTGTACTTTTGAACTTGGATGAAAAGTGCCCATACCTTCTAAAATTTGTATGGCAGACAGTTGCAGTAAATGAAGAGGCATTATCTGGTGACTAGGATATTTTAATCATAATTCTCTGTACTAAGGATAACTATTTCATCCTGTCAGGGAACTGGGAGTTCCCTCTGGGGAGGTTGTCTGGATCAAGGAGGAAGCCCCTCAGGAGGGATCAGGATCGTGGTATCCAGGGATAAGCAGAAGGGGTAAATAGAGTTCAGGCAACAGGTCAAAAGGCAGGCAGAATACAGAGTCCAAAGTCCAGGCAGGGGGTCAACAACAAGAGATCAAAACAGGAATATCTTCAGGGATAACAGGAATGGAAGCAGGGAACCCAGGAATCAACTCAGGAACGAGATCCTATTTTCGGGCGCCATCTTGGCGCCTCAGGCGTCCTTTTAATGGGGTTTTTTGGCGCCCTTGCGTCGGCGTCAGCACGTCTGCGACCGACGCGCTGCGCCTGCGTCCGTCGCGCCGTTGTGACGTCTGCGCACTTGCGCGCAGGCGTCTCTGCGCCGGCGCCGCTACCCACGTGGCGGCCATGGGCGCCGCCATTTTGGGAGCGGCGTCGGAAGAGGTAGTTGCGCCGCCCGGAGCTCCTGGTCCTGCTCCGGGCGGCGATCGTGACAGTACCCCCCCCCCTCACGGGGGGCCTCAGGACCACCGGGACAAGGCTTCTGGGGAAACTTGGCGTGAAAATCCCTCACCAGACGAGGAGCGTGAACATCACGGTGTCCTTCCCAGGAGCATTCTTCAGGGCCAAAGCCCCTCCACTGAATGAGGTACTGAAGGGACCCTCTGGAGATCCTGGAGTCTAGGATTTTCTCCACCTCGTACTCGAGTTGACCCTCCACAGAGATGGCAGGAGGAGGAGACTGACCGCCAGAGAACCGGTTGGTGATGGCGGGTTTCACCAGAGACACGTGGAACACGTTGGGGATTCTCATCTCTGGTGGAAGCTGGAGTCTGACAGCCACAGGGTTGATTATCTCCAAGGTGGGAAATGGACCCACGAATTTTGGACCCAACTTGGGAGAAGGTATCTTCAACCGGATATTCCTGGAAGAGAGCCAGACATTATCACCCACCTTGTAGGGAGGAGAGGATCTTCGACGACGATCCGCGAAAGTCTTATGAACAAGAGTGCTCTTCTCTAGGTTCAACTTGGTAGCAGCCCAAATAGCAGACATATGGGCTGCGGAATCGTCAGCAGCCGGGACGTCAGATAACACAAAGTCTTGGGGAAAAGCTTGAGGATGCTGACCATACACCGACATGAACGGAGACCTTCCTGTAGAGGAATGACAAGCATTATTATGAGCGAATTCCGCCCATGGGAGGAGATCAGACCAGTCATCCTGGCAGAGGGATACATGGTTCCTCAGGAACTGTTCCAGGGCTTGGTTGACACGTTCAGCTGCCCCATTCGTCTGCGGATGGTATGCAGAAGAAAACTGAAGAACAATTCCCAAGTCTTTGCATAGTGAACGCCAGAATTTGGCAGTAAACTGGGTGCCTCTATCGGAGACGATCTCCACCGGGAAGCCATGCAGGCGGAAGATGTACTGGATAAATAGCTGGGACAACTCCACCGCAGAGGGCAACTTCTTCAGGGGGATGAAATGGGCCATTTTGGAGAATCGATCAATGACAACCCAGATCACAGTGTTCCCACAAGAGGGAGGAAGTTCGACAATGAAGTCCATGGACAGGTGGGTCCAGGGACGGGAAGGAACCGGCAAAGGCTGTAGTAACCCACTGGGGCGAGAGTGGCTTGACTTAGATGTGGCACAAACATTACAAGCAGCAACAAAGTCCTTCACATCTTTGCGGATATCAGGCCACCAAACCAGGCGTCGTAAGAGTTCAAGAGTCTTAGCTGGGCCTGGGTGTCCGGCTTGCCTGGAGCAATGGGTCTGTTGCAGGATAGGCAGACGCAGCTCAGGAGGAACAAATGCCATTCCAATGGGTGTATCTGAAGGAGCAGAAGACTGACCAGCCAGGATTTGGTCAGCAAACTGTGGATACAGGGAGGCAATAATCTTGATTGGAGGGATGATTGGCTCTTGTCTCTCAGGAGAGCGGTCCACCGGAGTGAAGTTACGAGACAAGGCATCGGCCTTCTGATTCTTGGAGCCTGGGCGATAAGACAAGATAAAATTAAATCGAGAGAAGAAGAGAGCCCACCTTGCTTGTCTGGGGTTTAGCCTCTTGAGGGACTGGATGAACTCGAGATTCTTATGATCGGTGTAAATCTGAACAGGAATCAGAGAACCCTCCAGGAGGTGACGCCACTCTTCAAGGGCAAGTTTAACAGCCAAGAGTTCTCGGTTCCTGACATCGTAGTTCTGCTCCGCGGACGAGAACTTCTTGGAGAAATAAGCACAGGGATGCAACTTCCCATCAGTGGGGTGTCTCTGAGACAGGATGGCTCCGGCTCCGACTTCAGAAGCATCAACTTCGATGCAGAAGGGTAGTTCGGGATTGGGGTGTCGGAGGACAGAAGCGGACGTGAAGGCCTCTTTCAAGGACTGAAAAGCTTCAATGGCAGATGGAGGCCACAAGCTGGGTTTACCCCCTTTCCGGATGAGGGCCAGGATAGGTGCAATGCGGGAAGAGAACCCCCGGATGAACTGCCGATAGTAGTTAGCAAATCCGATAAATCTCTGGATTGCCTTGGTACTCAGCGGGAGAGGCCACTCCTGGATGGCAGACACTTTCACGGGATCCATCTCAAATCCCTCAGGAGAGATAATGTATCCTATGAAGGGGATCTTGGACACCTCGAAGACGCACTTCTCCAACTTGGCGAAGAGAGAGTTCTTCCTCAGACGAGAGAGTACCTCCTTCACCTGGGAGCGATGGCTTTCTAGGTCTTTAGAAAAGATCAGGATGTCGTCCAGGTACACGACTACGAACCTTCCTAGGAGATCCCGGAACACATCGTTAACAAACTCCTGGAAGACGGCAGGGGCATTGCAGAGGCCGAAGGGCATAACGAGATATTCATAGTGCCCGTCACGAGTGTTGAAAGCCGTCTTCCATTCATCACCCTCACGGATGCGAATGAGGTTGTACGCCCCCCGGAGATCCAACTTAGAGAATATCTTCGCCCCCTTCAGCTGGTCGAAGAGCTCTACGATCAAGGGCAGAGGGTACCTGTTCTTTACAGTGATTTTATTCAGGCCCTGGTAGTCTATGCATGGCCGAAGGCCTCCGTCCTTCTTCTCCACGAAGAAGAACCCAGCCCCTGCAGGAGAGGTGGAAGGGCGGATAAACCCCCGCTGGAGATTTTCTTGGATGTATTCCTTCATTGCGGTAGTCTCAGCAGGAGAGAGAGGGTAAGTGCGGCCTCTGGGGGGCATGGCTCCTGGCAGGAGTTCGACAGGACAGTCGTAGGAGCGATGTGGAGGAAGGAATTCCGCAGACTTCTTACAGAACACATCGGAGAATTCTTTATAACAGGAGGGAAGAGACTTTAACTCGGTTGAGGAGATAGTTACCTTCTTGAGGGGTTTAGCAGGAAGGCAATGCTGTAGGCAGAATGGGCTCCAACGAGAAACCTGCCCTGTGGACCAGTCTATGGTGGGATTGTGCAGGCGCAGCCAGGGGAGACCCAAAACAACTGGAACAGCGGGACAAGGGATAATAAGAAACGAAAGTCTCTCTTTATGCAGGGTCCCAACCTGCACAAGTAGTTCACCAGTGGTCATCGTGATTACAGACTCCAGGGGTTTATCATCTATGGCGACGATCCTCATGGGAGAAGGCAAAGGAAATAAGGGAATTCCCATGTACTTAGCAAAGAGAGCGTCCATGAAGTTACCCCCGGCTCCGGAATCGATGAAAGCATTCCCGAAGATGGTCTTTTCAGTCAGACGAATCTGGAAGGGAAGGAGAAACCTGTGTGAGTTTCCTTGGGTCTTCCCCTGAGACCTATCTCGAGACTTTTGAGTAGTGCCCCCTACATGAGTTACCATAGACATACCTCGGGGTACAAAACTCTTAGCCTTTGCAGGACAGGCATTGGCGAAGTGAGAATGTCCGCCACAATACAGACACAGGCCTGACATCCGTCTGCGGAGTCTCTCTTGTTCAGTGAGGCGAGTTCTTCCCACTTGCATGGGTTCCTCCTGGAGAGAAATGGATGCTTGAGCAGGTGGGGTGACAGGAGCCTGCAGGAAAGGCCTTTTGAAGCGGGGTGCCAACATGGGTTGAAACCTCCTGACACGATCTCTCAGGGTTTGATGCTCTCTCAGAAGAGTGTCCACCTTGACAGCCAAGGCGATGAGGTCTTCAACTTGCGTGGGTAATTCACGGGAGACCAGGTCATCTTTGATGCGGAAGGAGAGACCATTATAAAATGCAGTATGGTATGCGTCGTTGTTCCAACGAGTCTCAGCAGCAAGTGTACGGAATTCGATAGCATACTCCGCTACACTGCGACTCCCTTGGCGGATTTGGAACAGACGGGAAGCAGCGGATGTCACCCGGCCGGGAGCATCGAAGACGACCCGGAATTCTTTGAGAAATGCTTCTGCGTCATCCATCAGTGGGGACTGCTTCTCCCAGTGTGGAGATGCCCACTCGAGAGCTTTCCCTGCCAGACGAGTAATCGCGAACCCCACCTTGGCACGTTCAGAGTCAAATTCAGTGGGGTGTAGGGCAAATCGAATCTGGCACTGATTCACGAATCCTCGACAGGCTTGAGGATCGCCATCGTAGAGAGGCGGAGCAGGAGTATGTGCACCAGAAGTGGAGGACTGGGTAGCCTTGGCAGCAGCCGCTTGCGGAGGAGGTGCCGGCAGGGGGGTCGCTGGTGTCAACAAGGAGAGCTTTTCCAGGATCGCCTCCAGCGTGTGTCCCACGTAATTCTGCCGGGCTTCATATGCCTCCATGCGGGAATGCAGGCCCCGAAAGGCCCTGCCGAAATCAGGCTGAGCTTCCTCAGTGGGATCCATGGCCCGAAAATAATGTCAGGGAACTGGGAGTTCCCTCTGGGGAGGTTGTCTGGATCAAGGAGGAAGCCCCTCAGGAGGGATCAGGATCGTGGTATCCAGGGATAAGCAGAAGGGGTAAATAGAGTTCAGGCAACAGGTCAAAAGGCAGGCAGAATACAAACAGAGTCCAAAGTCCAGGCAGGGGGTCAACAACAAGAGATCAAAACAGGAATATCTTCAGGGATAACAGGAATGGAAGCAGGGAACCCAGGAATCAACTCAGGAACGAGATCCTATTTTCGGGCGCCATCTTGGCGCCTCAGGCGTCCTTTTAAAGGGGTTTTTTGGCGCCCTTGCGTCGGCGTCAGCACGTCTGCGACCGACGCGCTGCGCCTGCGTCCGTCGCGCCGTTGTGACGTCTTCGCGCCTGCGCACTTGCGCGCAGGCGTCTCTGCGCCGGCGCCGCTACCCACGTGGCGGCCATGGGCGCCGCCATTTTGGGAGCGGCGTCGGAAGAGGTAGTTGCGCCGCCCGGAGCTCCTGGTCCTGCTCCGGGCGGCGATCGTGACACATCCATAACTTAGTAGATTCTGCATCATACGGTTTCTTGTTCATGTCTTTTAATGGGAGTCTAAGTGATGCTGACAGTAGTTGTTCTTTATGATATGTATATCAGGGTTTGATTCCTGAATTTATCTTTTGCTCCTCACATCAGCTTATCAACTGCCTGCTCCTTGGTTGAGGAATGTGCCAGGAAGAAAAGGCGTGTAAGTGTTTTTCTTCTGTCAGTGGATGTTTTTTCGGACATGCAGGAGGTACTGCTGTCTGTATAAGTCAATGACTCCTGTCTAAAGTTACATTGACAGTAATTGAAGATGGGAAAAAGTTACATGTCCAACAAGTTAAATCTTTAAACCATGACAATGTGGGGATACATAGGGTTAAATCCCCTACTGAATAGTCATTGTTGCTTCAAGCTATACCCCTGTGTTGGATCTTTTCCCAACTGACCCAATGACCCAAGCCTGCTTGCTATTTTTTGGAGGGCTGAATAAATGCTTCACTTGTTCTGCAATAGATTGAGTGTGCCGCTGAATTATTAGGTGTATTCCCAACGGACTCAATGATATCATGACCAATTCCTATGTATAGTTAATATAGTGGAAGGGAGAGCATGGCTCTTGTTTATTGGAATCCACTTGCTCTACAAGGTGGATGCTGCTGGAAAACATGGAGCATAAAACCCTAAACACTAAAGAAGAGTACCTTCAGAAGACCAGCCCTTCTGGGAAGTCTGGGAATTGGGACCCTTTAATGGGGAATTTATGACACCTAGCACCTGTAATAGTAAACATCAGAGGTGTAAGACAGACAAACAAGCTAGAAAGAACAACACTTGGCTCCATTGAGGATTGATAGAGTGGAGGTACTGTAACTCTCCAAGGCAATTGTAACGACTTACCGCCCTGGTCACTTAGTGGTGCGGCGGGGACGCCCGCCTAGCTGCCCCTCTGTGCCTGTTAACTAAGGTTGAGTGCGGCGTGCATCTTCTGTATTTATAGGCGCTGGCGTTAGTGCGCAATGGCGCGAAATTTAAAGGTATTGGACAGTTTCGATTTTGTGATTTTGTTGTGACCCCTGCCTGCCTTTGATGATTCTGACTTCTGTAATCCTGACCCTGCCTGGTAACCGACTCTCTTGTATCTGTATCCCTTCTGATTGATCTCCTGGTTTGACCCTTGCCTGTCTGACTCAGCTTGTATTCTGCCTGCACCGATCCGGCCTGATTTGACTATGCTTTCCGTCTATGCCTTGTACTGTGAACTTCTGCCCAAATGACTTTTGTTTTACCGTCGTGCCCCTTTGCTCGTCCAGAACCCTTCGTTTGGCACCTCTTTCAATAAGACCTGGCAGCATCCGATTAGCCGAGGGCTCCTCCCGAGGTGAAAGGCGGCTGTTAAAGGCAGAAGCAAGAGCCGAGAACAGGGTGCTTAGCATAGGTTCTTGATTTAGGGTGCCGACCGTGACAGCAATAATCTGTCTAAGGTAAAGGGACAGTTGGGCAGGGCATCAGACTAATGTTAGACTCCTTGAAAGACTTCTACTGGAGGGGATCTGGACCACTATCAGGTATCCCTACAAGTTAAGAAGAAACCTATAAAGTAAGGCCACACATGCCCACTAACCTGTTTCAGGTGATGATGGGGGAGGAGAGGGTGACCCCTGCACTTGTACCCTCTTTGTTGCTCACATTAGAAGCACTCTTTTTGTCTTTGTGCAGGTCTGGTTTACATTATGTGTGCCCCTTGTTCAAGTACCCCATTGTGGCTTTGGTCAACCCCCATAACTTCTCCAACATTCTTGCCTCTCTAAAAACCGACTGAATTGATAAATTATATGATATAGTTGGGGCAGATGTTCATCAGTGCTTCTACTTCACAAAAAGTACAGTTGATCACCACATTGGAATACAGTGCATAATACATGTACAATACATGTAGCAGGTTATGATGGCTGTGTCTATCCTTTCAATGGCTGCCAATATTAACTTAGGCAAAAGTCAAACAGCTTACAGGGATACGTTGTTGCAGGCTGACATCAATCCGGACCAAGTAGTTGAAACCAGGAGCCAAAAATATAGAGTTTAAAAGAATTCGCATTTATTTGATATTATGGGACACTTAAAGGGGTTGTTCACCTTTTATTATGATGTACAGAGTGATATCGTGGGACAATTTGCAATTGGTTTTCATTTTTTATTATTTGTGGTTTTTGAGTTATTTAGCTTTTTATTCAGCAGCTCTCCAGTTTGTAATGTCAGCAATCTGAGGGTGCAAATTACCCTAGCAACCATGTACTGATTTGAATGAGAGACTGTAATGTTAATAGGAAAGGCCCTGAATAGAAAGACAAGCAATAAAAAGTAGCAATAACAACACATTCGTGCTTTACAGAGGAGTTGTTTTGTAGATGGGGGTCAGAGACCCCCCCATTTAAAAGCTAGAATGAATCATAAGAAAAAGGCAAATAATTAAAAAACTATTAAAAAAATAAATAATGAAGGCCAAATGAAAAGTTGCTTGTAATTGGTCATTCTATAACATACTAAAAGTTAACTCAAAGGGGAAGCTAACTCACAATAACAGTATTAAGGGAATATAAGTCACTAGAAGACTTGTACGAGGACCAATTCTAATGTTCCTAATCAGAATACTTAATTACCCTTTTGGCTCAGCTCTCATTTACAATACACCACATTATGTAATGTACCTAGGGATGGGTGAATTTTTTCGCCTTGTTTAGCCGAAAAAATGACGCCCATAGACTTGTATGGCGCGTGCGTCGGGAAAAAAAAGACGCGCGTCAAAAATATTTCTGTGCGCGACAAAATGTTTTTGTTGCCCATAGACTTTAATGGGCGTCTGCGACAATTCGCCGGTGGTTAATTTTTGCCAAAAACGAAAAGGGTCAAATTCGCCCATCCCTAAATGTAACCATCAAAGTATAATAATAATAATGATAATAATAATAATAAAGTATATATGTCAGTATATATATATAGCATATATTTTATCCAACAGAATATAATACATGGATAGATCACTACATAACAAGGGAGATCAAATGCAAAGTTCAAGCCATTTGACTGTTTAATGCCATTTTTCACAGGTTAGGAGACAAATAATATTTCTGGTACAGGGGTGGTATCTGTTATCCAGAAAGCTCATAATTATGGAAAGGCCATCTCCCATAGACTCCATTTTATCCAAATTTTTGAAAATGATTTCCTTTTTCTCTTTAATAATAAAACAATAGTTTGTACTTGATCCTATAAGGCTTTATGCGGATCAATTTGCAGAGGAGGGCTCACAAGCAGCTTCCACCAGTGACAGACTAACCTGAAGGTGAGACAGGAAGAATGCGCTGTAAAAAGAGGCCGGAGAGTCCGGACAAAGTAACAAGGGTGTGAAGGACGAGGTTAAACAGACCCGGGTCAAAGGCAGGCAGCTCAGATTCGTAAACGGAGTCAGGCCGAGGTCAGATGCAGGCAGATTAGATTCGTAGTCAATATCAGGCCGAGGTCGGGTACAGGCAGAGTTCAAGCGAGTCAGGAATAGCCGGGTCAACAACAGGAGATCAAATATATAATGCTGGGGTCTTTTGGAAATGAACTAAGATAACCTAGCAATTTGTTTGTACAGTATGTCAACTGAGTTGATATAGGCCCATCGTAAACTCGCATGCGCAGGAACGCAGGGCGACGCAACGCACGAACGTACGCACGCGCGACAATGCGCACGCGCATCAAGGCGCACGGGCGCGTTTTCGTCGGTGACTGTGACCAACTACTTGCCTGCAGGGACAGACAGGACCAGACATCCCTTCCACACAACGGTGAGTAGCCTTACATGATCCCAACTAAGATATAATTAATCCTTATTGGAAGCAAAACCAGCCTATTGGGTTTATTTAATATTTATATGATTTTCTAGTAGCCTTAAGGTATAAAGATCCACATTACTGAAAGATCCATTATCTGGAAAACCCCAGGTCCAGAGCATTCTGGATTACAGGTCCCATGCCTGTATTACAATTAATATAGTGGTTGACTTGGTAAATCGCTATCTTTAGTAGTTGTTGAATTAAAAGACTGAGTTTTTTGTGCACCAGTATCCACCGTTATATGCGGTAAGCTTATACTGCCATCCACTGAACCAAATTTTAGAATTCTTTAAAAATCAAACCGCATACCACCTTCCTAGGAACTAGGAAGAAGAAGAAAAACATTTATCCATTCACCTCTTAATATTTACACCAGACAAATACAAAAGGAAAACAGAATTAAGACATGGTGACACTATAAATATACTTTTAGAATGAAATCAACAAAGAAGCTCTTGAGTCATTTCCCAGTACCTGACTAATGTTTAGAGCTTGGGGTGGTCCCAGGCAGTTTGCTGCCAACGGTAATTGGTCAAATGCTTCCAGAGGCACCCAGTAATTCTTCTTACACAAACAAACAATACCGAAGGACATTATTCAGAGTGCCACGTGTTGGCAGGAACAAATGTTGTTTGTACTCGGTTCTCTGGCTTTTTTGCTAGATCTGGGAACGGTGTCAGTTTAGTAATGAATGTATCTAATGCAGGGAAAAACTGTTGCAAGGCATTGTATCACAACAGAGAACTGCAGATCTTAGCTCATGAGAGTATTTCATTAAGACAGCTGAGAATCATTTTTATAAATAAAACGGAGCCCTAAAAATATCAGTTTATACCTTGGCCTTTACTATCTATCTATCTATCTATCTATCTATCTATCTATCTATCTATCTATCTATCTATCTATCTATCTATCTATCATTTATATAACTGTCTATCTATTTATCATTTATATATGTATCATCTATCTATCTATCTATCTATCTATCTATTTATTTATCATTTATATATGTATCATCTATCTATCTATCTATCTATCTATCTATCTATCTATCTATCTATCTATCTATCTATCTATCTATCTATCATTTATCTGTTTATCTAACTCTCTATGTATCACCTATCTATCTATCTATCTATCTATCTATCTATCTATCATTTATCTATCATCTCTCTCTCTCTCTCTCTCTCTCTCTCTCTCTCTCTCTCTCTCTCTCTCTCTCTCTCTCTCTCTCACTATCTATCTATCTATCTATCTATCTATCTATCTATCTATCTATCTGTCTATCTATATCATCTATCTATTTATCATTTATCATCTAGCTATCTCTCTAGCTATTTATCTATCATCTATCCATCTATCTATCTATCTATCTATCTATCTATCTATCTATCTATCTATCTGTCTGTCTGTCTGTCTGTCTGTCTATCTCTCTATTTATTATCTATCTATCTATCTATCATGTATATATCTGTCTATCTATCTATCTATCTATCTATCTATCTATCTATCTATCTATCTATCTATCTATCTATCGATCATTTATCTATCATCTCTCTCTCCCTCTCTCTCTCTCTATCTCATCTATCATCTATCTATTTATCATTTGTCATCTATCTATCTATCTATCTATCTATCTATCTATCTATTATATTTCATAATATTGTTGCATGTAACAAATAAGGACAAGCAATATATCCAGCTCACAAGCACAATATATATATATATATTATATATTTATTTCTTTCCATAGCCCTTTAACCTCAAAGTGAGAATTCCATTAAGATTATGCAATGATAAGATTCTTTGGTATTGTGGGAATGTATTTTCTTTACAAAGGAGGGGAAAACATTGCATGTGTCAACATCAAAAATCAAAGTGCAGATGGCAAAGAACATTGTTGGCAAAGAACAATGAACTGTAATAAATAAATGTAAAACTGGGAAATTAGGTGGAAATTAAATAAGAACCTATATTTAAACCTCATCACAAACCATACTGCCCAACGTGTGGAAAATACCTATACTGTATATTAAAGACAGCCCAGCCACTCCATTCCTGCCTGTTAACTTTTGGGGGCAAGTGGGCCTAATCCCTTTATAATCCATTTGCTGGCACATGCTTAGATCTTTCTATTCTGTGGTTTTCAGTGTGTTTTAGGGATATGGAACCCCAATAGGAACTGTATCAATTTTAATGGAGGCAGAACTTCATGTGCCCTAGACCCTCAGCAAAAAATATTTTCCTTCCCAGAGCACATACACATTGGGTATGAAACTGATGATTCATAACCCCTATCTATCTTTACTGGGACCCAGCTAAAAAAAAAAACTCCATTAAAGGTGACATGCTTTTCATTGTGTAGTCTGAAAGGTCTTGATTCTAAACATAGATTTACTGGGAACACATATATTCCTTGTAACCATCCACCCTGATGCCACTGGAAGAAAATTTCAGGAATTAATTCATCTTTCTTAACCGCAACAAAAACTGCAGATGGTTATATAATAGCAGCTACCATCTTATTTCAGGTAGGGTACTATTTTAAGAATACACCTCCTAAAACATGGAAATACTTGCTGAGGATATATAGAACATTTCATGTCATTGGTTTTTAACCCAGAAATGCCAGTATGGAAAACTGTTGCCAAAAAATAGCCATATCAATATTTGTTTAAAGGGAGGACTCAATGCAGAATGGGAAGAACACAAACAGAGAAGGGTGTTACGTGAGAGGTCATTAAAATTACAGATTAATAAGGGTAGTTCCTGGCTTTTTCATTAGGTGTAGTTTCTATGCTGACTGGATACACAAAGATATATCTTAAATACCATAGCAGCTGCTTGGGTGTCCCACAAGGGCTAGAGAATTCAGTGTCTGGTTTATCATTTAGTTTGCTTTTCTATAGGCATTCATTAGTAGTGGTACTATGCCTTCAACATTTATGTACAAAGAAGGTAGATTTGGCTTTTTCTCAGACAACTTGGCAATTATATTTACAACCAAGCACAGAACACAGATTTTACTATATCAGAGAAAAATTCATCCCTTCAGAGCCACATCTTGCAAATACTCCTGCCAGTAGCTACATTATTCTACAATTTCTAGGAAAATTAAATCATTCATATATTCTGGGCCAAACCTGCCCATACAATTGTCAGGGGACCAATTTCCTAATGATCTGTTACATATATTCTCAGGTTACAATGAACTGCCGCCCCCTCCCCAGCTCCGCAGGAAGCTAGGTATAAAAATGTTTTACTGAAACGGAAGAATACATTCTCACTAACTGGTATATACAAAGCATATCCATAGATTTAATGCTGCTCTTGCTGCCATCCAGAACATTCTCATGATGGAAAAACACATTGCACTATAAAACATCTAGGAAATGGCAAAGAAAGATATAAGAAATTCTATAAAATTGGCAACAATCTGCTCATCACAATTCCTTGGAGCAGAATGCTCAGCTCTTGCTTAACAGTAACTATGTAGAGATAGATACTAACTTCTCATTTAAACAGGTCCTATCTGTCCCCAAGTAGGGATGTCGCGGACTGTTCGCCCGCGAACTAATTTGCGCGAACATCGACTATTCGCGTTCGGCGAATGTTCGCGAACGTCGCGCGACGTTCGCCAATTTGGGTTCGCCTTAGCTGGCGCTTATTTTTGCCCTCTCACCCCAGACCAGCAGATACATGGAGCCCTGCAGCGTTTTTTCATTCTGCCTGTGTGTGCTTGGAAGAGCTAGTGTAGGGAGAGAGCTGTTAGTGATTTGAGGGACAGTTGATAGTAACTTTGTTGGCTAGTAATCTACTTGATACTGCTCTGTATTGTAGGGACAGAACTCTGCAGGGATTTGAGGGACATTTTAGGTTAGGTAGCTTTGCTGGCTAGTAATCTACCTTCTACTGCAGTGCTCTGTATGTAGCTGCTGTGGGCAGCTGTCCTGCTGCTGATCTCTCATCTGCATCTGTTCTTCAAACAACTGCCACCTAGCTGTGTGATCTTTTTCACATTCTGTCTAAATATCAATAATAATACCGTCTCCAGAAACACCACCCGAGTGACGTTTTTCAAGCAGCAATAATATATTCCGTATCCACTGCTGTAGTGTATACGTTGACTTTGCAGGCATTATTTGCCCAGTCTTTAACCAAGTGCCACCTAGCTGTGTGAGCTTGTTCACATTCTGTCTAAATATCAATGCCAGAAAGCAGTTCCATCCTAAAGTGCTGGCTCTTTCTGAAAACCACATGACCAGGCAAAATGACCTGAGATGCACCTACACGCTAATATTATAATTTAAAAAAAATACACTTGCTGGTTCAGAAATTAAATTTTACATGGTAGAGTGAATTATTTGCAGTGTAAACAGTGTAATTTAGAAATAAAAATGACTCCATAAAAATCATAACAGAATCCCTTTAATTAGTGTGATATTGAGGAACCTATATTCTTTTCTTTTCTGGATATTTTAGATGTCATTACCCTTTGCTTGCTGTGTTTTGTTTATAATATGGCATATTGCACTTTAGTATGTATTGTTTGCAATATATGCACAGTGCACTCAAATTTATCGATATCTTTAGTGTTTCACAGTAGGAAATTTAATATTTTTATATTATGAGCACAATGCAGCTGTGTTTTTGAAAAATATGCTACTACATTTTATCTATTATCTATTTAGTATTTATTGTTGAATGCGTTGCACTGCCATTGTTTGTTGTTTTTAAGCACTATTGCACTTTTGTTTAATGCATGAGTATACTATTATTTAATTGTTATTAAAAAATGACACCGTTTTGGAAAGCTCAAGGTCCATTTCACTACAGGTTGTACATGTATGTGACAAATAAAGGAAGAAAGGAATCTATCTATCTAGATGTTTTGCCATGCTATATGTCCATGTCGGATGGTGCAAACATGCCTATGGATCACTCTAGATACTGTAGCTAATTTTGAGTAAGTGATATTTTAGTTTCATAACTTTAACAATACTCTACCTAGGGCATGAATGTGTAAGCAGATCTATCAGAGTTGGGTGGGAAGGGGTTGTGTCTAGCAGAAGTTGGGGGTAAACTGGAGGAGAAGATTCAAATTATCTGGGTTTCTCTATTATCTCTATGCTCCCCCATATTGTCTGGCAACATGTGGTCCAGAAATGTAAATAGCTCAAACAAATAAGCACAAAAAAGAAAATAAATTAAAAGGAGACCTAGTGGCAGATTTACTAAGGGTCGAATTTCGAAGTTAAAAAAAACTTTGAAATTCGACCCTCAAATTAAAATCCTTCGACTTCAAATATCGAAGTCGAAGGATTTTTAGCGTATTTTGATCGAACAATAGAAATCGTTTGATCGAACGATTAAATAGTTTGATCGAAGGATTTCTATACGATCAAAAAAAAGTGCTGTGGAAGGTCCCCATAGGCTAACATTGCACATCGGTAGCTTTAATTTGGCGAAGTATGAAGTCGAAGTTTTTTTTAAAGAGACAGTACTTTGATTATAGAATGGTCGAATATTCGAACGATTTTTACTTCGAATCAAAGTCAAAGTGAATTCGATGTATCCTATTCGATGGTCGAAGTATCCAAAAAACTACTTTGAAATTCGAATTTTATTAACTTCGAAAATTCACTCGAGCTTAGTTAATCTGCCCCCTACTGTCTACATCATATTAAAACATTATTTTTTTGTAGGTGAAGTTTCATTCTGGGGCCAGAGACACAACTCACCTCCTTTTCTGCAATGCTGTATTGATAAAGTAAGAACAAAATAGAATAATGATAAATACACCTAGAGGGTAAATAACTGACATTTAATTGGATTTCTACCTCATATGAAGAAGATACAGGTACTATAAAACATATAAATACGATACTTAATACGATGCATACTATAAATACTATAAATACTATAAAACATAAAAAACTATTATTGTATGTTTGTGATGATTAGAGTGTGTTTAAAAACACTTTTATGTGTTATTTTTCCCTCGGTGGACAGTACTTACTTTGACATAAGAACAATTCTTCTCTCAATATTTATATTAATATCGTCAGTTGTAACGTCTTTAGTTTACTGTGTCAACTGAAAATTAAACAGGATATACCTGTTTTTGGATCTGTATAAATATTGTACGTTTTCCTTATATACAATATTTACAGACTCGTGGTCACATTAAGCAGTGCTTGCCAAACTATGGGGCTGCCTTCTACCCCAGGGTGGCCCAGAGAAGTATCGGTATGGGATCCGTTATCTGGAAACCTGTTATTCAGAAAGCTCCGAATTATGGAAAGGCTGTCTCCCATAGACTATCCAAATAATTAAAATGATTTTCTTTTTCTCTGTAATAATAAAAGAGTAGCTTCTACTTGATCCAAACAAAGATAAAAAGTCTTAATCGTTGGAAGTAAAACCAGTCTATTGGGTTTATATTTACATGATTTTCAAGTTGACTTTAGGGATGGAGATCCAAATTATGGAAAGATCCAATATCCAGAAAACCCCAGGTCCCAAGTATTCTGAATAACAGGTCCCATATCTGTACTTGAGATTACCCAGCCTAAGGACCACCAAGGGAAAGATTGGGGAGTATACTTTTTTTAATCTACTAGATAGCACTGGACTAAAGTGGTGTTGAGTAAATGTTAAAGATGCAAAGATCAAATTGTTGTTAAGCTATATAAGAATTTATGGTAAAATGAAACACACATAGTAAAACATACAAATGCTAGTGGTACAATTCAATAAAGTACCCGTACTTCTGGCCTAATGCACTATAGAAGGACTTCTGAGCATTATCAATAACCCCTAGTCCCCTAGTAACCAAAACGGATTTTCTCTGCACTGAACAGGCAGAAAAAGAAACAATGTTTCTAACTTAATTGGCTTGTGGCAGAGAGCCCAGAACAGCCGCAGCTGCAGACAAGATACATTTGTAAAACTTTTGAGATAAGCAAATAAGTAATTGTAACAATATAAGATAACAGGTCTCTTGGGAGAAGTTAAACAGCTTGAAGGGCAATTCACCGTCATTAGCAAAACTGTAATAACTGAAAAAAAACCCACAGAAATATGTTCAAACTTTCATAACCTGCCCAATTTTGTAAAATGAACATGGTAATTAGGGGGTGTGGCCACAAAAATGGTCGGGTCAAACTATTTGCCGCACTGCGCACGGCAACTTTTATGTTTCTCTTTTATTTCCAAAAAGTTGGGTGGTATGGAATATTATTAATAAAACTATGACCATTATCTCTACTCATAACAAGCAACGGTACTCTGACTGGTAGTCAGCAGCTGTGTTACTCTGAGCTTTATTTATAATCACCCACCAGAATATACAGGACCAGATTTAAAGGACAAGGAAAGTTAAACTAAAGAAGTAGGAAGAAACTTTGTACATTATGTTTTGTGCTTCTGTACCAGCCCAAGGCAAGCACAGCCCTTTAGCAGTAAAGATCTGATGCCCCAGTAGCTCCCCATCTACTTTTCTGCTGATTCACTGCACATGCTCTGTGCTGCTGTCACTTACTGAGCTTAGGGACCCACTTAAAATATACAGTACACATAGCATAGAAATGTCACAATATAAGGCTGATTAGTAATTAATACAGATAATTACTACATGACAGCTCATAAACCAGTGCAATTAGCATCAGAATTTAATAATCAGCCCTGTAGCATCATCTTATATTACAGACAAACCTAATGGTTTGAGACGAGCCCTAAGCTTAGCTTCTCAACAGCTGCTCAGAGCCCACTGAGCATGTGAGTGTCACAGACACTTTCCAAGATGGTGACCCCCTGTGACAAGTTTGAAGTCCTGGATCAATGCTGCTATTGAGAAGCTGGAACTTTAGGCTAGTGCAATAAGGTCATTATATAAAATATGGCATTTTTAGCAATATTCATTTTTAGGGGTTAGTTCTCCTTTAATAGCCAGGCCCACAAGGCCAAGTCCCACGCGACAGTCCATCCGCCCCACACATCCACCTGGCTCGCTTGCGTCCTTCACCCCATTCATGTGCACGCCTCCAACGGTTCTTTCACTATAGCTGCCCTGATACCATTAGGAGCCACCTGATGTTCATTTATGAAGCAGGGGTAGTGCTGAATATCATAATTTTGTTGAAATGCCATGTATTTTCCCAGAAATTTACGATTCTTTCCTGCCATTTCATACATCTGTGCCAGCCCCAAACCACAAACAAATGCTAAACTATCATTCTGCTATAATGCCATTGTGGATTGTGGTCCCTCTCTAAGGCCATGGACAAATCGGTGTGGGTATGACAGCTGTTCTCTGATGGGTATTGCATGGCAGGTGCAGCAGATTTACTGGTTAAATATTCACATTTCTGGACCCGATTGATCAAAAAGGCTTTTTTTCAGACATTTTTATTAATTTCATAAGAATTTTATTGGCTCTAATATTTTATGAAGTTGCCAGATCAGCGTCTGGCTTATATTAAGCAAAGGAAGCAGGCAAAAAAGAACAGATCTTGCTTTTCCTTATTCTGCATAAACTGTATACAGGACCTGCCAAGCAAGCTTTAATATACTTTCATAAATTCACTGACACCTCTGTTCTAAAATAAAATGCTTTAGCTGTCCCATAAATGTCATAGAAAGGATAAAGCTGGGACAGTGAAGCAACTATCCATTAAACAAAATACTGTATAAAATAAGAAAAAATAGTAAAAAGAACATAGTTGGTACATTCTCAAACAGGTCTTCAAGGCCTCAAGATAAATTGGACAAAAATGCTGATATTTCCAATAGGCTATTATTTCCTGTTAGATCTCCAGTGAGTCCATGTTTACTCTTGGAGGCACATTTACTAAGGGTCGAATATCGAGGGTTAATTAACCCTTGATATTCGACCATCGAAGTAAAATCCTTCGACTTCAAATATCGAAGTTGAATTTACCGCATTTAGTTCAATCGAACGATCAAAGGAAAAATCCTTTGAATCGAACAATTCGAAGGATTTTAATCCATCGATCGAACGATTTTCCTTCGATCAGAAATTGCTAGGAAAGCTTATGGGGAAGGTCCCCATAGGCTAACATTGGTGCGCGGTAGGTTTTAGTTGGCGAAGTAGGTAGTCGAAGTTTTTTTTAAAGAGACAGTACTTCGACTATCGAATAGTCGAACGATTTTTAGTTTGAATCGTTCGAGTCGAAGTCGTAGTCGAAGGTCGAAGTAGCCAATTTGATGGTCGAAGTAGCCAAAAAAAAACTTCGAAATTCAAAGTTTTAGTAAATGTGCCCCATAGACTTGAATTATTAAAATTATTCTTTGTGGGGATGAAAAGCTGTATGTAAGTCTTTACATACTGGTAGTTCCACAAACTAAAATCTCTCGTTTATTATCAATATTGGTTGGCTTTCATCCCATGGGTCTCCCTAACTCACTCTTCCCCTAATGCAGCTCCTCACCTTCTCTATTGAGGTTCACTGAAATTAAACCATGAAACCAACTGTTCAGTCCTGGGGAACTGCCCAGTTATTTTCTAGGGAAAGTGGTAATTATTCTTTATACGATATGTGCTCGTATGGCATCAGCCACACCTTCTCCACCTTAAATCGCCGTAACAAAATGTTCTTTAGATTCCAAAAACGTTGAAGATAATATCCCCTATTTAATAACTATGCTACCATGTTTTGCACAAGAATGGGAATTTGGATGTGTACATCTTATTACAGCCATTGGCTCTAGGCCTCTGCCCTGCAACCCTGTTTATGTTCATTTACACCCATTTCAATACCAATGCTCTGTTTTTTAGCTATCCAGTCCTGTATGTACATCATGTCTTGGCTGAATTTAACAAGCCATGTCAATAACTGGTTGTACTGTCTATAAGAAACATACTGAGGCTAAACACAAATTGGATGTTTAACAAAAGATTTAATAGCAAACCTCAGCAGAAGATGTGAAGCAGGCAGAACACAAGTCCAATTTCAGGCACAGGATCAGGGCAGGCAGCAAGTAAACATTCTGTGCAATAGGGACAAGTTTGGTCAGGCAACAGAAAATCAGAAATCCAATAACAGGCCAGGGATCAGCAACCAAAGGAGACAGGACAAGAACTCAGGAGGAGGCAGACTAAAATTGGTCTATTGCCTGCAGCTGGAGCTGGTATAGGCTTGCGGCTGGAGCACCTGGGCCACGTCTTTATTTGGGTGAGTGATTCTACTACATCTGCCTTATGCTTGAAAATCTACTAATTCAGGATTCTGGTATAGGCTGTTACCAGGGAACACAGACAGGGAAAAAGTCATTGATATCGTCCACCAGGTTTCAGCTACAAGGCCTCCTATGGTTTAAACCAGAGGAGCAGAGACTAGTATACCTCAGGTCCTTGGTTCAAGAACAGGGTATTCCTGACAAACAAAAGTGAAAAACTGTAAGAATGTTTTATTACAGAGGAACAATAAAACATAACCAGGGTAGTTAGTTATTGGAGTCTTTTGGATCTGTAAATACAAATCCCGGATTCGTTGCCGGCATGGTTGCATTTTGGGGTACTCTCAGAATATATGGAGTAATGTTCTGACAGATTATTGGCATATCCAACACAAATTTGAAGTGGTCTACCATATTTTTTGGATTCCATGAGGGGCACTATTGAGTGCGTTCATAATATTGAAGTATTCCTTAGGAATGTGTAGAGGTATTGCTTGGAATAAATAAAGCAATCCAGGGAGAATATTCATCTTTATTACAATCTCTTGGTCTAATTAGCTTTTTTTTTGTAAATTGATGACAGAGTATTAGGGGTATTGGGAATTTAGGGAGAATTATCCCTCTCGGTTAAACAATGCCTCAAGATCTCAAGTGCTTGCTCTACACAGACCTTTGGTCAGCCTTTATAATATGAAACTTCCTGCTGCTGTTAGTGACAGAGATATATTAGATGGTGATCTATTGGAAGGAAAACTGGTTCTTTAGATTAATGCTAGGAATGAATCTAACAAGGACAAGTGGAAGCAGCCTGGGCAAGATGGTTTACAAGGACTATTAAATTGGAGGACATTGTGATAATAGTCTTATGATTAGTGTTACATCATGTTACAGTACATGGAATGTACAACTCTCCTGTGAGCTCAAGGATCATGCAAGAGGACAGGCAAGTATATTATCTTCCCTACCACTGATATACAGTGTCAACAGGTTGTTTATAGGGGCTGTTACTTAAGGTTTGTGTTATTATTATGTCCCTGATTCGGTTATATAAGATAAATAGCTTGCATTGTGCATGTGGGCAAAATCACAAGGCAGACCATTGAGATGAGTGACTGAAACACGTAGCTTAAATGAGAACCAAACCCTTGCTAATAAAAACCCCTACTCCCTTACCCTACATAGAACCCCCTCCCGGCTCCCCCCCCAGCCCAAGTGGTACCTTTGGTAAATGCCCCTAACTCTTTACTTACCCCTAGGTGCAGATTCAGGGCATCGGAGTTCACTGGCGCCACGCCGCCATCTTCTTCTCTTCGGTAATCTTCACGTTTTCTTCCAGCACTTCGTCAATTTCCACGACTTTCAACGCACACCCAGTTGTAGTGAAACCGTAGATTGCTCCAACTGCACATGCACTCTTACGCCACTCTATTCCCGAAGATTACCGAAGAGAAGATGGCGCACGTGAACTTCACTGCACAGAATCTGCACCGAGGGGTAAGTAAAGAGTTAGGGGCATTTATCGGGGTAACACCTAGGCTGGGGGGAGCAGGGACACTACTGGTAGCGCCAGTCTTTAACTTTGGCCTCTCCAGCAGTGCTTCCCTTTTGTAATAATCCATGCTTAGCCCTCGCTTATCTGTCAGTGGAAGACCTCTGCCCTGCCACATAAATAAATGAATGAATACATTCATAAACTTTTTTTTAATGATATTAAATATTCAGAATTGTAATTGCAAATGAAAGTTGCTATCTGTTTGACTGTTTATATTCTCTGCACTCCTTGCTCTGACTCCTGAAACAATGTTGCAAGCAGCTGTTAAAGGGAATGTCAACCCAAAAAAATACTTTTTGCCTAATAATTCTATGCAACTTTGTAATATACAATCAATTAATTACACATTTTCAATGGTTTTTAAGTTATTTATATAAGTATTGCTATTGAAAGTAGTGTCTGTCCCTTTCTATTCTCTGCCCTGGTGTCTCGGTTGATTCAATGTAAGACAAGGCAGCTGATAAACAGACCTTATGACAACTTTAAAAGCACTGATGATAATGAATGTATATTGAAAAGTTGCTTAGAATTGTTTTCTTTTATTAGGCAAATTTGTATGTTGAGTCTGACTTGCCCTTTAAAAGTAACAAACAAGGAAAAGTTGTGCTCACCACTAATTTTTAAAACCATTAGGCGGGGGTGCAATGAGGCTGTGACCACAAAATACATATAGACAAATACAAGAGTCCTCTGCACTCAACCTATTATGAATATTTTTAAGACAGAGACATTTTGTGCATACTGCTACTGAAAAATGCCTTACCCTTTAAACAAAACAGGGATTGTTTGTCCATATATTGCAATATATTTAAGCTGGCCAACTACGTCAAAGTCATCCCATATCTGGCCAGTCCTACGCTTAATTTTCATCTGATTCATTAAGAATTCTATTGCTTCATTATACATTTTACAAAGGGACTAAGTTTAACCTGCAATTTACTCGCTGCTTTCAAAGTAAAACTCCCAAACTTGGCTGCCCTATAATACCATGTGGAATTATAAATTATATAAACTGGGAGAGGACAAAAAAAAAAGTTTTCTATATATGGTGCAAGTATGGGATCTGTTATCCAGAAACACGTTATGAGGAAAGTTCTGAATTACGGAAAGGCTGTCTCCCATAGACTCCATTTTATCAAAATAACCCAAATTTTTAAAGATTTATTTCCCTTTTGTCTGTAATAAAAATAATAAAACAGCCCCTTGTACTTGATCCCAGCTAAGATATAATTAATCCTTATTGGAATCAAAACCAGCCTATTGGGTTTATTTAATGTTTACATGTTGTTGTAGTAGACTTAAAGGGATACTGTCATGGGAAAAAACTTTTTTT
Source organism: Xenopus laevis (assembly GCF_017654675.1). Lineage (NCBI taxonomy): Eukaryota > Metazoa > Chordata > Amphibia > Anura > Pipidae > Xenopus > Xenopus laevis. The sequence continues at coordinate 161,669,858 of NC_054373.1, forward strand.
TTTTTGAAACGCATCAGTTAATAGTGCTGCTCAAGCAGAATTCTGCACTTTCTCAAAAGAGCAAACATGTTTTTTTTATATTTTGAAATCTGATATCCTAGGAGCCCCCAGTCATCTAATAAACTTCAGTCACTCTTTACTGCTGTACTGCAAGTTGGAGTGATATCACCCACCTCCCTTGCCCCCAGAAGCCTAACAACAGAACAATGGGAAGGTAAACAGATAGCAGCTTCCTAACACAATATAACAGCTGCCTGGTAGATCTAGGAACAGCACTCAATAGTAAAATCCAGGTCCCTCTGCGACACATTCAGTTACATTGAGTAGGAGAAACAACAGCCTGCCAGAAAGCAGTTCCATCCTAAAGTGCTGGCTCTTTCTGAAAGCACATGACCAGGCAAAATGACCTGAGATGGCGCCTACACACAAATATGACAACTAAAACAAATACACTTGCTGGTTCAGGAATGAAATGTTATATTGTAGAGTGAATTATTTCCACTGTAAACAGTGTAATTTAGAAATAAAAAATGACATCATAAATACCATGACAGAATCCCTTTACGATCCAAATTACGGAAAGATTCTTACCCGGAAAACCCCAGGTTTTCAGCATTCTGTAAAACAGGTCCCATACCTGCACTGTATGCTATACATCAGGACCAGATTATCACTAGAGTGCATAAAGGTGTAAGGCCCCAATATTTAGATTTGGAATCTTACTTAAAATTAGCACCTTTTGTCCAAGGCACATGGAGAAGAGGACTGAATATATCATTCTATAAACATAATTTGCATTCTAGGGCCAATGAAATTTTGTCTACATTTCCTTAATTGCTATCCTTCTTGATCAGGCTAATTTTAAAAACCCTCCAATGAAAAGTCCAATTATAGTTTTTAGCTCTGTATCTGGCAGTGCTCTACTCTGAACATACACAATGCTGAATTATTTCTATAGCAGAAATGTTAAGGAATTGCACATATTCTAGTTATTACATAATATAATACAGTCTCATAACTATATTTTAACCTCATCTTCATGTTCTTCTTTTTACTATCATATGTAAATCTGCGTGTTTGCATTTGCGTGTGGGAATGTGCGTGGGTGGGTATTCAGCGGTATAGTTCTGCTGAAGCCCAAAAGACATCAAGAACTACATCAATAAAGAAGATTTATGCTTCAGTTCTGGGAGTCGGTCGTTCTGGTAAATGCTGTGTTTACATGCAGAATTGTTCTGTAGAATTGTGCTGATTGAAAGGGCAATGCATTGTATCCATTCCAGGCTGCTGTAAATGAGTGAAACCCCTGTGTGTATGCTTACACTGCTAGTTTACCAAACATCAATAGACTCGCTCGTGAAGTCCAGCTGGATTGATGCACCCATATCATTTTGCTGTGGCAGACAATGCAGTGCTAAGTGTGTGCCAGATAGTCAGGCTTTTGGAAGAGCGTGAGCAAGAAAATATAAACATTGTTTTATTATGAATTGGGACTGCAAAAGAATTAATGATGTCGAGAAGAAGACAATAATCCAAAATTCAAGTTGTTGTTGCTGCATCTTTCTGTAAAAAGACCCCTATATGTTTCCTGGGTTGTCATACAGCACTTTTTTGATACCATCATAGGAGTCTAGTTCTCTAGTTCTGTTTTCCTCTGCTTGTTTGCTACATGTGGTTTTGGCCACAATTATTTTGACACCAGTGCTCAGTGGGAAAATGGATACAGCATAATTATGTGGGCGTTGTGGTCACTGTTTGGAGCAAACTTAGTACAGTACCGCTGCTCAGGCACTGGCCATTTGGTTGGTACTAAGGTATACCTTCCAACTGTCCCATTTTTTTGCGGGACAGTCCCGATTTTGATAGCTCAGCCCTCAATCCCAGATTGTTACTGAAATGTCCCGACTTTCTCTTTGATCTCTTGCACTGAACAGCCAAAAACGATACAAAGGGGCATATTTACTCCGAATGCAAAAATCACTCTAAAAATATATTTTTGTTTTTTATAAAATCTGACTTTTAAAAAATCACAATTTTTTCGGAAATTAATTAAACACCCAAGGAACTGTTGAGGTTGCAGTAAATGGGAGTAGTCCCAATTATTTTTTTGATGTGCGCTAGGTTACCCTGAAGTTTTCGGGTGAAAATTCAGAAAAAATTGTGAAAATCTGATTTTTTTCCCCCCACAAATAATAAATAAGTGTAAAAAACCAGAGCGGATTTGATCAGAGTTTGTAACAGAATATATTGAGATAAATTTGGACTTTGATAAATAACCCCCAAAGTTTCTAAAATGTAATTGGCTTTTGGAAGAGAGCCCAGAATACTTGGCAGCTGCACTTAGATACTTTTGTAACAATTTAAGATAAGCAAAGAAAGAATTGTAACAATTTAAGATAAGCAGGTCTCTTGGGGAAACTGTGACTTGCACCTTAAAGGGCAATTCACCTTCATTAGCAAAATTGTATTAACACATACAAACCACAGAAATGTGTTCAAACTTTCACAACCTGGCAATTTTTGTAAAATGAACATGATAACTAGGGGGTGTGGCCACAAAAATGGTCATGGTCAAAAATTTGCCGCACTAAGCAAGGGGAATCTTTTTGTCCCTCTTTCTATTTCTCAAATGCCAGGGATGCACCGAATAGAGGATTTGTTTCAGAATTCAGCCTTTTTCAGCAGGATTCGGATTCCGCCAAATCCTTGTGCCTTGTTAAACTGAATCCTAATTTGCATTTGTAAATTAGGGATGGGAAGGGAAATCACATGACTTTTCATCACAAAACAATGTATTCCACTTTTTCCTTCCTGTCCCTAATTTGCATAGGATTTGGGTTCAGTATTCCGCCGAATCTTTTACGAAGGATTTGGGAATTTGGGCAAATCCCAAATAGTGGATTTGATGCATCCCTAGTTGGTACTCATTTTGCATCTTGGTGCCTTTGCCTAAATTTTGTTCTGGTTTTTCTTTCTTTCTGGTTCCCTCCATTATCACCTCTGTCTCTTCCTTGGACATCTGCAAGTTTCTTTGTGGTCTATAATTCCATCCAATTGAACAGATGCCTTTTTCTTTTGAGGATATATATTTATTTGGGCTCTTTCTTGTTCTAATTCAGCAGAACAGGAAGCAGGATTCAGGAACAGGCAAGGCAGGGTCAGGTAAAGATCAATGCAAGGAAAGGTACTAGGTAAGGTAAGCAAGGCAAGACAAGACAGGGAAAGACAAGGCAGATCAGACGGAGCCGAATTACAACCAGATGGAGCCCTAGGCAGGGTAATGCTTTTGGGACCCCCCACCATTACAAGCAATCACCTCCTGTTCCTGTCAGATTAAGGCTACCAGATTTTCAGAGCAAAAACTGGGATTAGGGGCAAAAGGTGGTGCGCTGCAGCAAATTTTTCGACAAACCCATTTTTGGAGATACATCTTGATAAACCACTCCCTACTGAATATATAGAGATCTAAGCATCTGTTTCAGCTTTTTCTAAAGCACAAATCACATCATTCTCAGGCAAAGTGACTGGTGCATGCAGGTTATTTTATTTGGAATACTCATAAAATATTTAGCAGAATGAATGCAGTGGCAATTCCATGTATAATACTCCCAGATATCATAGCAAGACTATTTAATGAATAAATACCACAGAACTCATAGCTGAATGGCACAGAGGTTATTTCATATATATTAACCACCAGAACTCATAGCAAGATGGCACATAGATTATTTAATGTATAAATACCCCAGAACTCATAGCTGAATGATACAGGGATTATTTCATCTACAATAATCATCAGAACTCATGGCAAGATGGCACAGAGATTAATTTGTGAATTAATACCCCAGAACTCATAGCTGAATGGCACAAGGATTATTTCATGTATAATAACCACCAGAACGCATAGAAAAATGGCACAGAGATTATTTCATGTATACTGTAAATACCCCAGAACTCATAGCAATATAGCAGACAGTGGCAGTGGCACGGTGCCAGATTCAGAAATGATACCTTCTGAGCACAGTTATCTTTATGTAAAACAACCGCAGCACATATATAAAAATAAATAAATGTTTATTGTCAGAGATAATGACAGATGACAAGGAAAGAGTTATGGCTGGAGTTCTTCTTGGGGCCCTGGAGGGGGGGGGGGGTGAATCTGAAAAGTAGCCAGCCACCAACCTTCAGCCAAGATGTGCAGAGCCCAGCATAAAAATTCTTTGCCCACAGCTCAGGAGTCAGGACCCGATGTGTGGGCGGGACATTTTAAATGAGTGAATCTGTAATACAACCTGCAGTTTTTTCGCTGTACGTTCTGCTGCCTACTTTGCTCTCTTCCTGGATGCATGCAGCCTTGAAACATGGAGGATTTAATTGCAGGCAGGTGGGCCTCAGATGTAAGTGATGCGATTGAATCACAGATCCGGTTGTACCTGATACTCTATGGGGCCCACTGCCACCAATTCACTTGCTCTTTGACCCCTCCACTGATAGCTTTGGTCTCTTGGCCCCTGGTTTCCACAGTTACCAGATGACTCCTCTAATAAATGTACTAATAGGGTTGGTCCTTCGTGCAAAGACAAAGGCGCCTATTAATCAAGGTGTGGGGCAATTCACTGTGTAAGAATAGTGTAAAAAACTGGGGCAAAACAAGTGGCATATTTATAAGATTGACTTCATCACAATGCTGTTACCCTACCGACATAGACAGTTATTTTTTAACTGCTTTGTAAATAGCCCCCCTCCTGAAAAAAGCACATGACAGGACCCCACTGCGAGGAGCACAGAGCTGATGGTGCACCGACCTGCTGGGGTTATTTTCTAGAAAATTAGAGTTTATTAACTTATTAATGGGAGGGCACAGAGGCAGGTTGATGAGTGGCCCATCAGCTCCATTGCAAGATGTTTTGAAGCAGCTCCACAAGGTTTGCCACTGCCGGACACGTGATTAAGAGGCCACATTTGCTCCTGGCTAACTCAGCCCAGGGCTGACATAGAGCGACGCTCAGTAGCAGCCATTTTCTCTCAGCTCCTTCATTCCCTGCTGCTGCCGCCCTCACAGCAGTCACAATGGCACTCGCACTGACCGCCTCTCCACACTTCTCCCTTCCGCCCACACACGTGCATTAATATAGTCTCCGGATGTCAGCCACTGCGGCTCACTGGGACACTACCGCGGAACAACTACGCACATCAGCTCGAGCTGCTGGTACTGTTACCGACATACACCAAGAGCAGGATCAGCAGAGGGTACAAAGGCATCTGGTCACATTGCACCATTTTTAGACTTTAATGATTCTGGGCTGCCGGGCCCCTAACACTAGACAGGCCCTAGGGCGCCTAGCGGGTAATCCTGCCCTGAGATCAGGGCAAGGTAGAATCAAGGGAAAAGGGTTAGAGCTGGAACCCTTAGCTAGGGATGATACCACACTGCTAGTTTGGGAACCAATGCTCAGGCCAGGAGTGTTTTAAAGGCTGGCCTTAAATAGAGTCTGACTGCAAACTAATCAGGCTGCTGCTGGGCTGGGGCTGCAAACGCCAGGTAATAAATTGTGAGCAACCCTGCAGGCTGCTCACCTGGCCCAGTGGTCAAGAAATCGAGCCAGAAACTCAAAGGTCGCTGGCTTGAATCCCGCAGAGCCTGACAGTTTTATTCACAGCAGGATTATAATTCCTCTCACCCCTTAAAGGGGAACTTTAATTCACTTTTAGTATGAAATAGAGAGTGATATCCTGAGACAATGTGCAATTGGTCATTATTTTGTATTATTTGTATTATTTATGGTATTTAGCTTTTTATTCAGCAGCTCTCCAGTTTGCCATTTTGGCAATCTAGTTTCTAAGGTCCAAATTACCCTAGCAACCATGCATTGCTTCGCATAAGTGGCTGGAATGTGAACAGGAGAGGCCTGCACCGAAAAATTAGTAATAATATTTGTGCATCCATATTGTGCATCCATAGGCCTGTGCATACAAATAAAATATCTAACCAAATAGTTGCTAACATCTGCATTTATTAAAACAGTCCTACAAATCATAGGTGACACCACAACAGCAACACCAATGTGCCAGCATCAGCTCTTGGGCCTATCACTGACTGACCAGAATTAAATCTATCACCAGGCATGCAATTTTTCCAAAGTCCTCACTTTCCATATAAAATTTGGTTTTAACTTATTCAGGCCAAATATTACAATTAACACAGTCTGCCACCTACTGCCACTTTTTAACTCTTCTATTATTACAATGAATGCATATTGCTTACTACTAACCTTAAGCGTGAGGCCTAAATTAAAAAGTTCCTTAAAACAAATTAGCCGACTACCAAACCCTGCCCAGGAACAACATGGATACAATCCCTAAAACACTGTGGAAATTGATAAAACAGAAGCTGATCACAGACTGTAGAATGCAGATTCTATTGTCTTTATTGTGAAACAGAGAATAAATCAGATTGTACCCAAACTGTATACTCGGTGCACTGCATCTCCAATTGTGCAAACTGCATAGAGTTACTGCCAACAGCGTGGCAGAAGGAGGGCACCACTGACATTTCAGCCAGACTTCACAGGAAGGGATAGTCTTAAAAAATTCTCCCAAGCCAATGAATAATTTAATAGAAGAATTAATTGTTTAGATCTGATGTCTGTTTCCTTGGGGAGTGAGGAAGTTACAGATGAGGATTTCTGTATGTAGACAGGTCTTCCTAAAATATCTATCCACTTGCTTTTTCGCCAGATGGATTCATTCATTGACTTGCAGTGAAAAGGCTGCTCTATTCAAAGCTACATGAATAATTAAATTATAACTCTAGCAGGAAAACAGTTCGACCAAGCAAGCTGCTCATTACCATCATATTATGGAATTGAAGATGAGACAGCATAATGTAGACGAATGAGTCAACTAATCAATTGCTAATTAAAAGAAAGCCAAAAGAAAAGAAGCAGAGTTAAGGAAACAATAAAGAGAGAGTAAGGGACACAGGTTGGCCAAAAGATAGAGGTATTATAATGCCCTATGTAGAGAGGGATGAATGGTAGCCAGTTGGCAGGTTATTTTGAATAAAATGGCAGTTACATGGCAGTTTTTGTTTTATGCATCAACCGTCATGTCTCTCTCCCTGATTTCCACATCACTGTTCATGCTTCAGGCGTCCCTACCGTCCCCCACTAGACTACCAGGGTGAGTTATTACACAAGGATGGCAAATAGTAAGGGTAATTAATATAAGCAGTTCTGAACTCCACCAGTGTGGGGTAAGTTTCCTAGGTAACTTCCGCCAGAGTAGGGAATTCATTAAGAATAAACTTATGGTTGAAGTACATCCTTTAAGAGTCACTTCTGAATCATCTAGGGCTGTGGTGAGAATAACCTACAGAGGAGCTCATATTCTTCCATGTACTTAATGAGAGTGAATAAGCATCAGTATGATATGCCTGATCCATATTGAAGTAAAGTACCTTCTAATCTTTGTTTTGTTCTTTAATAAATGCATTGTTCCTTTTCAAGGAACTCTGGCCCACACAAGTTCTTTTGAAAGTGTAAATGAGGTTCAGCTTGGAGACTCTTACCCTCTTCCTTCCTTTCCAGTTTTCAAATCGGGGTCACTGACCCCATCTAAAAAACAAATGCTCTGTAGGCTACACATTTTATTGCTATTGCTACTTTTTATTACTCTTCTTTCTATTCAGGCCTCTCCTGTTCATATTCCAGTCTCTTATTCAAATCAATGCATGGTTGCTAGGGGAATTTGGACCTTAGAAACTAGATTGCTGAAACTGCAAACTGGAGAGCTGCTGAATAAAAAAGCTAAATAACTCAAATATTAAACCACAGATAATACAAAACGAAAACCAACTGCAAATTATCCCGGAATATCACTCACTACATCACACTAAAAGTAAATTCAAAGGTGAAAACCTCTTTTATTAGATAATATACACAACTATAACACACTTGCAGGTCATTTATTATGCAAATTAGAATAAAATGTTTTCCCAGGTAAATCCCAGTTAGTACTAGTCCTAATGATTCATATTTACACTTGTGCTTTCCTACTGCGATCATAAACAAGACGATAGGTCCATAGGGCACTGTATTAAACTCCAGATGTGTGTTTTATGGCTACAAATGACTTTGCAATGAGCTAGAAAGCAGTAATATACTGTCTATGTCTTACTTAGGTACAGGTGGCCTTGTACATCCACTTTAAGGTTTTCCTACTTGACAGTTAGTATTTTTGATATAATTGACACTGGCTTCACAACCCGTTAAATAGTATTTAACATTAAAGTTGCTATCTAGGGAATGTATGCTGTTTCAATGCTCTCACGGGTGCTTAACATCCCTGCATTAGAACTGACCTGTGAGTTAGAGGGTTATAAATACAGGCAATAAATACTTCCACCTGTATTCATCTTCTGTTTCCAGAGGTATAATTTCATCATGTCTGTATCTTCATGCATATTTATGGTGAACATAAGGAATGAGGAATGAGGTAAGGGCATAGTGTGTTACTGCAGAAAACAACTTGAAAGCTATGGAAATATCTCTTAGTCTGAAGTCTTATGAATCTCATCAGCTATCATAATGGACTTGGATAACCCCGAATAAGTGGCATATTTATAAATTAAATTATTAAAATCAAAAATTGGTGTGAAATATGGTGCCCTGTTTTAGTGCCCATGAATGAATACATTTTATACATGATCGCAGCTATTGAAATAGTTCATCATGACATTTATAAAGGTACATCATTTTATTTTCGCCCATTCACACATTCATTTATGCCCTCATTTTAGAACAATTAAGTCAATGGGATAAAATTAGGAATTCTGGAATAAAAAGTGGTTTATGATCAACGTTTTATAAGATTTTTCAAGGGAAAGTCACCCATATGATGTATGAATGGTACAAACAAAAGGTTGAGGGCTTGCTCTCATTTGGATGCATCTAAATTTGGAAATAAGAGTAACAGTTCTGCAGCCTAGAGTGATCTTTTACAGGTGGAGGGGTGGAAGAAAAAGTGTAGAAAAAAGATGCAAGCGGCTATATTTTACACGCTCTCTACTCTGCCCCACCATCAGTCCCTCCCCCCACCATCATTGTACTCCATGAGCTTCACCCCATGAATACAACACTGGCCCTATATTGTTTCTTGCTTAGAATTACAGATTTTGTTTTGTTTACTCTATGTTTGTGCATTTGTACACCAGTGTCTTGACTGATTTATGAATAGCTGCCTGCAGATCTAAGTCAAATTTAATAAAATTGTGCATACAATCTAAAGTTTTTTAGCATTAGATTCTGGTGGTTATTTAATAAACTCCAGTCGGGCTTTTAGGGGCAAATTTGAATTTTTAGGTTTTTTTTAAACTCTAATCCGAAAATCCACCATCTCAAACCTGCTGAGCTGTATAAGTCAATGGCAGAGGTCCCTATGCTAATTTGAAGTTTCTGTGGTATGCGCTGGAATTAGCCCGAAAATCCGACCTTTTTGGGCAAAGATCCTAAAAATTCAGGCTTTTTCGGGAAAAAGCTTGAAAAGATCAAGAGATTTGGGAAAAAATAATACGACTCGGGTTTCCACTCAATTATAACCTGAACCGATTAAATCAAGCTTTTTAAATGATAAATAAGGTATATAAGTTTGATCATTGTTTTTTTATTTAAAAATTCGGCTTTTAGTAAATAACCCTCTATGTGTTTTCTTCATAGTGTCAGTCTACAACAACATATATAAACTGTTCGAGATCTCACCTCACTCACTAAGGCCCTTCCCATGTCTAAAATACTAGGGATTCCAACCTTATGCTCTTTGCTTCATTCCCTCTTAGGTATATGGAGTCAAATGGAAAGATACCTCCTATCCAAAGCAGTCACACAATACTGCCACTAGTAGTGCTCGCATATAGCATCTTACTAATTTGGGTACTTTCTCACTATTCCATTATTTGGGGTTTAAAGAGACTCCACCTTCCTATCATTTCCTAAAGTGACCTCCCCACATCTTCCTTATACAGTATAAATATTTATGTGTATATATAGTGAATAAAGTACCCCCTTTTGTAAAATATAAGGATATTATAAGTTACCGAGGAGTTTCATGACCATATAAAAACACGAGGCCGAAGGCCGAGTGTTTTTATACAGGTCATGAAACTCCGAGGTAACTTCTAATATCCTCATATTTTACAACTGGGGGTACTTTATTTATTATAATACACACATTTCAGCAAGTCATGTGACAGAAATGACATCAGAACTCACCGTTTATAACTGATGACATCAGAACTCACCGTTTATAAGGATATAATTTACAGGACATTCATGGCTTTTGTGTATTATATATATATATATATATATATATATATATATATACTGTATATATATATATATATATATATATATATATATATATATATATATATATATATATTTATATATATATATATATATATATATATATATTGTCTTTAAGGGACCAGTGTGTAAAAAGCCAATAAATAGACGAAGCTCCCTTTCTGAGCATTTGCTGGACCAAATTAGGCATGGAGTACAATGGCTGTGCTCTGCTCCTTGAAGATACCTTGCAATTACAAGACACAACACATAGTGATAGGTTGCAATATGGCTTTGCAGTTGCACAGATCCCTCCTCAGTCCTCAAACATTATATTCAGGAAAAATAAGTGAAACCAATATAGTTATAGTCTAGGTCAGTGACCTTCAGCCTGTAATATCTCTCTGTAACATATCCGGAGATCTCCAGATGTTAGTAAGACTCTAGACTTTAGAAATTACAAACTTTAATTTCTATAGAGAGATACAGAATGACCATGAAATAGGCCAAATAAAAGCAGGAGGGCCCACTGAGTTTTACTGGTGGTCCAGTCTGACATTGCGTGTCATATGTCAAGCAACTGACAAAGAAAAAAGGGATTTTGCAACCAGCAATCAAGCCATTTGCATGTAAATAAAACTAATGAGAATGAAGCATAACCCATAATTACAAGGTGTGCACTGGCGTTTTCTTATATACTAATCCCTCTCTCATTTGAGATGGAGGAATGGAGCCATGATTGCTGATTGCAATTTATTAGCAATGATTATTGCTCTGAAACTGCTAATGGTATTCTGTGTACAGTTGACATCAAAAGCAATTTATTTCACTTACAGTGCAGTGATAAACACAAAGTATGGAATCACAAGGAAATTAATTAAAAATGTTATTTTACCCAGCCATGCATAATGAGTCCTTTTTTCTGAGAAGTTCTGAAAATAATTACAGCATGCGGTGTTTATAAGAACGTATTCTAGGATAAGTCATTTTTATCTCAGTGTTTCCAGCTCAAAATGCACTGTCCAAACAAGACCTTGGCCAATAAGCTTTGGCTAAACAGTACGAAAAAGGTATTAAAGCTTTTAGTAAAATTGCCTATTTTAGAAATGATTCTTGGGTCATCCGCAAACTCAAAGAGTTCGAAAGAGAAAAAAAAAAATCCCAGAGATAAGGGTTAGAATAGATTTTAAAATATTTGGCTGAAATTTAGCATATCTAATATATATAGCGAAGCCTGGTTAAGATGTTTTGTTGCCTTGGTTTAAACAAAGCCAGAAAAAAAATAGAGGAAACCTCAGATTAAAGTTTTAGGAACTGATCCAAATGACCAATCAATTTAACAGGGCAGTTCAATTGATTAGATCTATACCAATCAATATCATTTAGGATATTCTGTATATATAATTTTCCCCTGCATTGTAAACCCTATATAATGCTTAAACTGTTCAACTCTGAAGATTCCTTGTTTCGCATTACAGGTATTGGATCTGTTATCCAGAAACCCAAAGTATGCAGGTGATGCTTGACACACTGGCAGCATAAATGATTTATCCAAAGTCCCGGACATCTTTAATTAACGTAGGTGCAATATATTATTATTGGTGAATGCAGAGGATGGCTTGTCTTTGTCAATCAGCAATACATTTTGAAAGGTCTACTACAAGTTAGAAAATAAAAAAAAAACATCTGATTGGTTGCTAGACCAATTGCAATGGTGCAATGTAGCAGTAAATAAGCCCCAAGGGTCTTTCATACTGAGACTGTTGCTTACCAAAGGAATAGGATATTTTTCAGCTTCCCTTTTGAAGTTGTGTTTGCATTGGATTATCTAAGACCTTAAAGGGATCCTGTCATCGGAAAACATGTTTTTTTCCAAAATGCATCAGTTAATAGTGCTACTCCAGCAGAATTCTGCACTGAAATACATTTCTCAAAAGAGCAAACAGATTTTTTTATATTCAATTTTGAAATCTGACATGGGGCTAGACATTTTGTCAATTTCTATACTAAAATAGATTAGCACAGAATACTCCATCTATAGAAATCCTATCCATACTTGAACCAGATGTTCAGCCTGATAGCTTAATTTATTAGCATAGTGCCCCTTTAAGAAGCAGGGCCTTAGCTGTTTATTCATGTCATCAGTCTGAAATAGGTGAAGAGGGTGAGGAGTCAGTTCAGGAGCAGACTGGGTAGGAGCTGGATGGAGCAGGTGTAGAACAGGAACAGACTGGATAGAGTTGGCATAGAATCAGATTAGACTGGGGATAGGGTAACAGAAGGACTGGAGTAGAAGGACTAGTGGATAGCAGAAATGGGAGGAAAAGGCAAAGCAAGATACAGAGCAAGACAATGGAAGATATAAGACAAGGTTCAAGGTATAAGACAGCACAGGGCTGGAAGCAGGAGAGGACTGGAAAGAGGGAGGACTGGAAAGCGGGAACAGGCAAGGCAAGGTCAGTGAAGGTCAGGTAAGGACAAGGCAGAATAAGGATAAGGCAAGACAGGATCAGAACAAGGCAACAAGGTAAGGTTCAATGTAGGACAAGGCAGGACTAGGCAGGGGAAAAGGTAAAGCAGGAAACCAGAGCTAGGGGCAATCCACAGTGCTCAGGAAGGCAAGGTAAAATCAGTGTATTTATGGCCACAAGGGGGAGATGTATCTGATGCACAACTAATGTGTCATAAATGTACCCAATTAATTCAAAATTGCATCTATACATGATTCTTTAGGTGCAAGTCTGCTGTGTCTGTTGATACAGCCCACAGTGGTAACCCTGAAGTTGCCACCAGCTTAAAGGTGGTAAAAGCTCCAAGGTTCCCCTTCACAGTAACATAACTACACGCTACCGGGCCACGGGCGCAGGATGTGCACCCGGGCCCCCCCGCCTCCCTCTAGATGCGATATACACGCGCTTTTCTTACCTCCTTCTCTGCGGTGCGATCTTTACTTCCTGCGCTGCGATGGGGGAGCAGACCCTGGTGCAATTGCACCCCTTCACCCCCTGTAGTTACGCCACTGCCCCTTCATCAGTAGGAGCATTAGCACACGTTTTAGAACAGGAGGAGGGGCAGATGCACAATGAACAAGAAGCATCTTTGACTGCAAGATGAATGGCATTTATGCATGCAACACCTGCATCCATTTTTGTGCAACCACAACTGCAGTTAGAAGGAATCATTCACTATCTCCTTTGCAGAAGTGTCAATGATGCCAACACAAGCACAGAAGGTTACGGGAACATTCATTCTAAATATGGCGACACCGCCGTGCTTCACTTACTTTCCCTGAGCTCAGTTGATCATAATTACACTTAATGGAGTCAGCGTCACTTAGAACTGGGGACAGAGTATTATATATAATTGCAGAATTAATGAACATATTTATTTCCTTGAACCGTTCTTGAAATATGTAAATGCTTTGAGGATCTGAAATTGCTTAACCAATTTCTATTCACTGCTTTGGTGCCCAAGGATTTCCGTGCTTGACAGAGAGGAAAGAAATGCCTGATAATTGTTATACTTATTATGGATTTGTAATCATATAAAAGCCTTCTGCAGCCTGCCTATAGATAATTGCTAATAATGGCATGAAGCATGTCAGGCTATAGTTGTTAGAACAAATGCACTACGTGTAACAAGGAAACTGTGTATGTATCATCAGCTTGGCTGTGGGGATTTTCTCATGAGTTAAAGGAACAGTAACATCAAAAAATAAATAAAGTAATAAAAATATAATGTAGTGTTGCCCTGCACTGGTAAAACTGATGTGTTTGCTTCAGAAACACTACTATTGTTTATATAAATAAGCTGCTGTGTAGCAATGGGGGCAGCCATTCAAAGGAGAAAAGGCTCAGGTTACACAGCAGATAAGCTCTGTAGAACATAATGGTGTTATCAGTTATCCACTATTTAACCTGTGTCATGTAGCCTTTTTTCAATTTGCAACACAATGGAATAAAGGCAGCGCATTCCTGGGTTTCAAAAATTGATCGCTTGTCTCCAGGTTGGTTAAAAAAATGTTATACTTTATTTAAACATAGTATCAATCTAGTAAACATAGCGTCTGAGGTCTGACGCGTTTCGTGATACGACACTTCCTCAGAGACCTCATTTCCTGTTATGACAAAATAGATTTAAACACCCCCTAACAACACACCTGTGTATTAAATAATTAAATTCATACAATTTCATGTTACATACTTAAATAAACATCACCATTAAAAAATCACATCAGTTTGATCAATTATGAGAAACATTTAAAAACAGAACAGTTCAACCTAGTTAATTCCTGATTAATACTACATATAGATATAATTTAATTTAACTTCCCATTTCATATCTTAAATATATATAAGGGATATTTATGGCATCCAATTAATTTACTAGTTTGTCTTATGATTCAATTTAACTTAGCTCAATTGTTAATTTCATGGACACTTGTAACTAATTCATTTCAACTTACTAAAGTAGCGATTCCAAACAATATACATTAAGTTCCAAAGGAAATATACAATGTTATTCTTTAAGGATATTAACTTTAGAAATGGCAACTAATGTCAAAAATGGAGTTTAACCCTTCTGGTTGTCTAGTATGTAATTGGAAAATCCATTTCACTTCTGTTTTTAAAATTTTTGCAAATCACCACCTCTCGGGCTCAAATTAACTCTTTCTATTCCTTGCACAGACATCCATTTAGTATCACCACCATTACATTCTCTGAAATGTCTCGCCACAGGAGTATTTGCTTGTTAAGAACTAATATCATTGAGATGTTCTCGTATCCTATTTTTTAAATTCCTGATCATGCAACCAACATACTGTTTGTAGCATTTAAGACAAGTTATCAAATATATAACCGATTTAGTGTTGCAGTTTATGTAGCTCTTAATTCTATATATCAACTTTGTTACACTGCAGGTAAAATTGTCAGATACTTGAACTACTCCACACGTGTCACACCTTTTGGACCCACACCTGAACATTCCAGGATTCTCCAGCTATGTGCTGGATTTAGCTTCTTTATTAAACATACTGGGCGCTAATATCATACCTAATGTCGGAGCCCTTCTTGCTACTACCTGGATGCCTGGCTCTAGTAGCTGTTTGAAAACTGAATCCCCATATAATATCGGGAGATGTTTGTTTAATAAACTTTTAATCTTATCAAATTGTGCACTATATCTCATGCTCATTATTATTTTATTTGTGTCCTTTCTGTTCATTCCTACTCTTCCAGTGTGATCTTCTCTAGGGAAATTGCTCTGTCTTTCTTATCTATCCTTTTTTTTTTTTATATTTTATTAACTCCTTCCTGTCTGAATTCAATGCTGATATACAGGCCTTCTGCAAGCTCTTAAAGCTATATCCTTTGCATAATACTTATCTCTCAGTATACAAGACTCTTCTATAAATGTCTCTACTGTATTGCAATTTCTGCGCAAGCACAGAAACTGCCCTTTGGGAATTCCCCCATTTAGATGTCAAGGATGGCAAGAGTTTCCTGCAAAGGGCTTAGTGTATACAGATGTCATGATATTTTCATTTTCAACACTGATCCACAGATCCAAATAGGCAATGTTTTTCCTATCAAAACAACATGTGAACTTGAGGTTAAGAGCCTCATTATTTAGACTGGCAATAAACTCCTCAAATATTCTATCACTTCCTGCCCAAACGAACAGAAGATCGTCTATAAAGCGTCGGAAGGTGATAACATGTTGCAGGAGTGTGTGTTCACCCCCCAGGACATGGGTTTCCTCCCACCATCCCATGTAGAGGTTAGCATATTTTGGAGCAAACCGCGCCCTCCATCTCTGGAGGTAGAACACCCCTCCAAACATGAAATAATTGTGTGTAAGGAGGTACCACAGTGCCTCCATAATAAAGCTCTTTACACCTTCTGAATAATTGCTATACCTCTTAAGATGGTAATCAATTGCTAGCATTCCTTTTCATGAGGGATACTGGAATCAAGAGATGTTACATCCGCCGTGCCCCAGCCGTAGGAGCAGTCCCATTCAATATCATCCAATAGTTTAAGTACATCCCTAGTGTCTTTAAGATAAGAGTATAAACGTTTAACTAAAGGTTGAAGTAGTAAATCTACAAGCTCGGACAGCTCCTCATCTAATGAGGAAACCCCGGAGATGATGGGCCTACCTTTAGGTGGTAATTCAACTTTGTACACCCTCGGGAGGTGATGGGAGTCTGCGGTGTCTTAGGCACCACAGTATCCCATGTTCTATCTGTGATCAGACCCAGTCGCTTACCCGAAGTTTGCTATTTTCTCCAATTCTTTCTTAAATTTATTGACTTGATTAAAACTTAAACTCGTGTATGTATCTTTGTCACTTAATTGTCTGATCGCTTCCTTTTCATGATCAATTGTATTCATAACAACCAAAAGTCCCCCCTTGTCCGCCTGCTTGATAGTGATTGTTTTATTAGAACTTAATTCACTCAGTGCTCTTTTTTGTTCCTTATCTAATTTAACCAGTGAGCACATTCTCAGGAGAAGTTTTGATTTTTTTGGGTAGCTGATCTTGAGTAACTGATTTCCCGATGCCTCCCATCCCCCAGTCCGTATTGTGCCATTCCTTTGAGAAGCTGCTCAATAAAGTATGTGCCTTGGTTTATCACATTATCTGGTGAGATATCTAATTCTTAGAGGAAAGTCCTTTTTCCTCTGATGGGAGTCTACCAGTCAGGGGTAGCTCCATTGCACACCTGTATAAGAGGAAGATTAATTTGCTTTCTGTACATCAATTGGTCCTCATTCTCTTTAGGTTAGGTCACCATGATCCCCCAAAATAATGCAATTCTTTTCCTACAATTACACATACTACTTTGCTTTAAAAAAGTGTTTTTAAAGGAGAACTAAAGGTTAAAACAAAGTAAGCCTTTTCAGAAAGGTCCACCTAAATATACCAGTAAACCCTCAAAGTAGACCCTCAGACTTCCTGTTTTCATCTTAAACCTCCTTGCCCCGGGCTTGAGCATGCTCAGTTTGCTCCTCTTCCCCCCCCCTCCCTTCTCTGCTGTAATCTGAGCCCAGAGCTATAAGTGAGCAGGGAGAGACTCAGGCAGGAAGTGATGTCACACTAAGCTAATATGGCAGCTGCTATTCTAAACAAACAGAGAGAACTTCTAGAGTTGTTTACTCAGGTATTGTAAAACATTCTACAGAATAGCATTCTAGTTTGCACTATTGCAGTTTATCTATTGGCAATAATTTTTGTTTTTAAGATGATTCTGTGACTTAAGTTGGGTTGACTAAAAAAAAAGTTGAGATGCTGCTTTACATATTTATGGTGATGCCCCCTCCCCCTTCAATCTCAAAGTCCAAATATAGAGCACCTGGGCTCAAGTTTGTTGAGGTGTGTACAGCACTATTTATGAACAATAACTAGGACTACCAAAAAGGAGGGAAAATAGATGACTGCATCCCCCTAAGAATTTGCTTAATTTACACTAATGGATATGCCATTTGGAGCAGTGATTAACACGGGAAAATGCACTGTACACAGTTTCAGCCTATAAATGCTGGTGCAGAATATAAGATGGTCCCAGGTCCTTACCAGTTAGTGCAAAGCAGTAGACATTATGGGTGACCTCTCCAAATTTTTCTGGGATATTCGTTCTCTTCCATTCAATGGGTAATTGCTAAGGTATAACAAAACTCAAGCAAAGCAAATATTTAACCTTTATATGCATTACATACAGTATATATTTACACTGGGTTTACTGAAGCCCCATTTCTTGCATTCCTGTTTTATGTTTATATTCACGTGGAAACGTATATTAAGCTGTTGTTGAGTCTGGTCTCACACGTGTGAATAAGATAGGGAGGTGGTAATGCGTTCCTGGAAAAAAAAACCTGTAGATAGATGAGTAGTATATACTGTGCTCTATGACACTTTTAGAACCTTATTTATCTAACTGGTGAACCCAAACTTTCACCCATTGATACAACTCTAAAAATCCCGTAGGTATGAATAGAAAGTGAGTGAATTATTCTGCGGTTAGCTAATTTCATATGTTGATAAATCTGCCCTTTAGGGTAAGGGCACACGCTAAGATTCGGGGAGATTTAGTCACCTGGGCGACAAATTGACTCTTCTTCGAGTGACTAATCTTCCTCGTGAGGCAACTTCGGGCGACTTCGGAAAAACTAAGCGTTCAGAGGCCATCCCAAACAAAGCCATCCCGCCAGCGATTTAGATACTAGTCCGGTGGGAAGGCTTTTCGGGGAGATTAGTCGCCCGAAGAAGAGGCGATTTGTCACCAAGCGACTAAATCTCGACAAATGAGTGTGCCCTTACAAGATTCTAATATGAGCAGGCTTAACGCTGCAACAAGGTGTTAGAAATTGGATAATCCTCAACTCTGGGAGAGGGTTAGTATTAGTACTTGCTAGAATAGAGTGTTTCTGGATGATATGCCAATGGAAAATCTTGTTTACCATCTCCATCATTTGTGGCTCCTCGGTTGGCTCAGTGTTGCTTTTATAATACAGGTATTGGATCTGTTATCTGGAAATCTGTTATCCAGAAAGCTCTGAATAATGGAAAGGCTGTCTCCCATAGACTTCATCTTATCCAAATAATCCAATTCCTTTTTCTCTGTAATAATAATAAACTAGTACCCTGTACTTGATCCCAACTAACATATTATTAATCCCTATAAGGCAAAACCATTCTATTGGGTTTATTTAATGTTTATTAATTTTCTAGTAGACTAAGGGGCATATTTATCAAGGGTCGAAATGAAAATTCAAATTTTTATTGTCAAAACTGTGAAATTTGAATAGGGAATTATTAAAATTAGATTCTAGATTTTTTAAAAAAATTCTAATTCAGTTTTCGAGATTTATCATACACTGGCCCTTTAAGAACTCAAATTTGACTATTTGCCACCTTAAACCAGCTGAATTGATGTTTTAGCCCATGGAAGGCATCCTGGGATCAATTTGGAGTTGTTTGCAGCCTTCCTGACATTCAAGTTTTTTTCTGAGAAAAAACTGTAATCAAATTTAATTCAAATCCAATTTACGTTTGCAGGTCAATCGTATTCACCCGAATTTTAAAAATAGATGTTTTTTAATAAATTGCTATTGGTCGAATTTTGAGTTCAAGGGAGTTTTAAATAACTCCCATGAACTCGAAATTCGACCCTTGATAAATCTGCCCCTTCATGTATGAAGATCCAAATGACAGAACGATTCATTATCCAGAAAACCACAAAGTCCCAAGCATTCTGGATGACAAGTCTCATACCTGTACTTTGGGAATAGTGGTCTCATAGACTTCTCAAAATAGAATAAGTTCAGTCCTAACGCTTTTTACATTAAAACCCATTTATTGCCTTAATGCCTTAATGCACCTCCAATGCTGTAGAAGTGTTACAAGATTTTGCAGCTCAAGTAAAGCGGGTGGATGGAGATTTATATTCTTAACTTTGTATTAAATTATTTTAATTGAACTTCTCTGGTCCAGTGCCGGTCGGCCCTGCTTTCCTTTTTCTTAGCTCAAGTAAAGCCCCAAAGAAAATGCATGTGTAGTGCTGTAAAGCAATGCGTAGGGTTGCCAATGAGCAGATCAAGATATTACTGGACTAGAGCTCAGATCACGGCTACTTGTTGTAGAGGATGCTGGGAAAAGTGGCAACAACTAGAGAGGCACAGATTGAAAATGATGCACACAGATTTTCCTAGACATACATCTAAGAAGAAAAGAAAAATATCTTGATGTGTAACAGTTCACATGGAACGGAGCAAGAGCACTTCACACAAGTGGCAATTAGCAGTGGCACTTAATGTAATTATCCTCTACATACACTATAATTTCCTAATGTTGTCTGCTTGCCTGTTCTGCAAAGCAGTTGGAAAATGGTAGCGTTGTCTCTACAAAGTCTGTCATTCCTAGTAGTTTCTTAGTTAAATTAGGAGGATAATATAGCACAGTCGTCTTTACACTTTTTGTTGTCCAACATTAGACCAGGGCACTCTTAGGGGCAGATTTATCAAGGGTCAAATTTCGAAGTGAAAAAAAGACATCAAAATTCGACCATCGAATGGGGTAGTCCGACATTCAAAGTCGAAGGATTTTTAAGATAGTACTTCATATGATTTAATCGTACGATCATACGATTTTACAAAAAAAATCCTTCGACTTCTCAAAACTTAGCCAAATACTGGCTATAGGTTCTAGAAGGTCCCCATAGGCTAACATAGCAATTCGTCAGGTTTAAGGTGGCAAAGTCTCGAAAGTCGAAGTTTTATAAAGAGACAGTACTTCAATTTTCGAATGGTCGAATTTGTGACTTATTTTCAATTCGAATCGAAAGTCGAATTTGGCCTATTCGATGGTGGAAGTACCCAAAAATTACTTTTTATAACAAGTTTTTTAATTCCAAAATTCACTTCAGCCTTTGATAAATCTGCCCCTTAGTCTCTCAGTCAAGTTATAGATCTATGATAACATTGTCGTATTCATCTTTATTCTAATATCTCAAACAGAAAATAAGCATTTGCTCCCCCAATATCAAATGTAACTGTCCAATAGATTTGACTTATAAAGAGTATATACTATACGTAGGGAATAAAAGGAACCAGTACATTCAACATAGAAAACTTACTACAACACATGTTGGTTCCAGGAGCACGTGCCCCAGACCTTCAGCTCAAGGAGGATCATAAGACCAATGTTCAGATGTCAGGTTGGCACAAAACTAAACCACAGTCAATAGTTTCCTGCTGTTCCATTTTATTTAAAAGAGGCTCCAACACCCCTTACATTGTGCAAAAAGATAACAGCCTTACACATTTCATGCCTACATGGGGCACTTACAAGCAAAGAACAAACTGGCCTCACACAGTATTTAAATGAACAATATCCAATCACAGAGCTCAAAGTGATAGCCAATCACAAACAAGCATAATAAAAAAAATTAACAAAGTGAAGAATAAGTAAAACAAAAGTACTTCTTTATACCAATTACTGAAAAATAAAGAAGTTATTATAGCCCTGAAAATGCTTTGTTACTGCAGTTAAACACTTTACATTACATATATTATTAATATGTTCTCGTATGGTCTCTTTCAGTGTGCATTTAGTTTGCCTCACACACTGCTTTCCACACTTAGTACATATAATAAGGTATATCACATGCTTAGAATTACACCGGATCCATTGTTTGATTTTGTGTACCTTATTAGTACTGTGTTGAGTTTTTTTTTATGTAATTGCAGGTAATGCATCTAACTGCTCCACATTTATAAGAGCCCACTGTGTTAAGCCAATCCTAGTTATAGACATTGGAAGTTATTTAACTAGGAGACAAATTGTCGCCCAAAGTTTTTGTTCTCTTAGTGACAAACCTACCGCCATTAAGCTGGCCGTAGATGTAAAGATAAAGTAGGGCGAAAAGAAGGTTTGTACGTTTTTTGGACCGTGTGTGGATCATCCTGACATTTTTCGTAGCCAGGCAATCAGCTGTTTAGTTGATCGGACAGTAAGCGCTATCCACAAACCCCTTGGCTTTGCTTGAGGAACAAGGGAGAGATAAGCCCTTTGTTAATAGAGACCTTTTGGAGGTCTGCAGCAATGACCCAGAAATAAAATAGTAACATCATAAGTTACTAGGTTGAAAGAAACCTTTATTTATATATAAAACCTGCCTAACTGCTAATTGATCCAGAGGAAGGCAAAAAAAATGATTGAAGCCTCTCCAATTTGGGGGAAAAAATCCTTCCTGTCTTTCCTCATAGCTAAGATTTTCCATACCTTTTACCAGCTTAGTTGGTTCTTCTCTGGACCTTCTCTAATACATTAATGTCCTGTTTGAGTGATGGAGACCAAAACTGTACGTCATATTTTAGATGGGGCCTTACAAGTGCTCTATAGAGTGGAAGAATGACCCCTTCCTCCCGTGAATCAATGTCCCTTTTAATACAGCTCAAGACCTTATTTGCCCTTGATGCTGCTGACTGGCATTGCTTGCTACAGCCAAGTTTATCATCTACAAGGACTCCAAGGTCCTTTTCTCAACATAGAATCTCATCTGCCACTTAGCCGCCAAGGTTGCCAGTTTGTCAAGATCCTGCTGCGAGGTTGCCACATCCTGGATGGAATTAATTGAACAATGGTCTACTAAAGACAACAATACTGCAGCTATACCCATAAAGTATTACAGAGGAGGAGTATTAGAGGCCAGGAACAGGAATTGGGATGTTCTTCTGTTTATTGTCTGCAGGACAGACAGGAGCCATTTCTATATTGAAGATTAGAGGTCTGATAGAGAATGTATTCATTCCTTTTCAAAGGGATTTCAGACGGATAGTCAAAGAGTGTTCTGATTTTATAAATAAGATAATTACACGCTGCAAAAGATGAGGCTTACACTTGCAAGTACATTTTTAATTTTACAATGTGCAATTCAAAAATCAATTTTAGTTGGAGAACACAGCAGCTGCTTCCTGCGAAGATTGCCTGACAGCTGCATCTGATAAAGACTAACATAAATCTGAAGCAGCTCATTCTCTGGATAAGTACTTTCAAAAGTAAGCACATTGTCTACAGAAGCCATTCTATAATACAACATACTGAACAATGCACTACAACCAAATATTATGATATTTAGGCTCATTTCTGGGCATATACTGTAGCTCATTAGGAATAAATGATCTTCACCGAGTCAGTGCAAACCAGATTTAGAATTGGATGTGTCCCACAAAGATCCCGTGCATGAGGTGAGATGCAAGTGGCATGAATTGAATGGAATCCTGCCAAGTATATCACAATACAAAGTGCTCATTTCTTAAAAAAAGAATATTATTCAATACACATAAGAAGATAAGGTTGACACAATGATGGATGAAGGCAATGATTTTTTTTGCTCTTCCTATTTGAGCATTAGGGCCTAGAACTAGAATCTTAATAGGCTGCAACCAACCCCTTGCTGATGTCAAATCAGCTATGAAGGAAAGGGTTATGTACATTATTTGCTATCTGAACTCAATAGGTTTTCTAATGAGTTAAAACACTACTTCTAGGAAAAATAGGATTATAAATATTAGGTTCAATTCTGGTTCAAGGGAAGGCTCATATTCATTAAAGAACCACTTCCACTGCTTTTAATAACGTTTCTGGGTTTTTAATTATCTTGTAGTAAACACAGCCTTCCTCAGCTGGAGAATTATACAGTTTCTTCTCTCTTCCTAATGACGAAATGAAAAGGAGATAAAACGGTGTGTGTGTGTGTGGTCATTTATTTAACATTTAATGCTAAAGGCAGCCATAAATAGGCCAACCTTGCCAGGGTGAATGGAAAGATACCACAAGCTTGGCTATACGTGTGTATGATACTGTAAGAAATGGTGCATACAAAGTCCCTACGACATTCACACACAGTATGGTCAATTTTATCAAGAACCATTTATCCTGCCAAATGTTTTTGGAGAAGGTGAAGAAACTAGAGCAGAGCCGGGCTAGGCTGGCCAGGCGCCCTAGGCAACCTGGCCGGTCCCGGCTGGATGTGCGCATGCGTGAATTGCCGTTCAGCACGCATGCACCAATTACCGCACACGTGAATCAACATACGCAGCAGCGCAAAAAGACCGGGCAGAAAGAACAGAGTCAGGGAAAGAGGGGACTGGACATGGGTTAGGCAACAGAGGTACGTGCCTGGAGCCCCCCCCAGCTTTGTGTCCTAAGTACGAGCCTACTCTGCCTACCTCTAGTTCTGGCCCTGAACCAGAGTACCCAGGGGAAACCCAGTCAAGCACAAGTAGACCATACAGACTCCTTGTAGGCAGTGCCCTGACTAGAATAGACCTACTGCCTATGATTAAGTGCCATTTGGGCATGAAATGCGTAAGACTGTTAGTACATTTTAACTATGCTATAATAAAGATTTTTAAAGACATTTTTTGGAATGTGGAAAGTTTTTCTAATTCTCCTGTCTAGAATTGAACCTAGTGCCCCAGTATCATTTCCTTCAAGCTTTTCTGAATATGTATTCAACAATGTTTAGAGGACAGTCCTAATTTTTATTGTTCAATAAAAAACTGTATTCCTATTTTCTCAAGCCTAGAAGTATATTATTATTTTTTTATATAATTTCAAAATACACTGCACGAAGTATCAAGACATAAGGCTCATTTTCCAGTGTTCAGTTTAGGGGCCAACAAGAATCGTAGGGTATAGTGTGTGCAGCAAATTACACTCTCTGTGGCATTTGTAAATGTCATCCCCTCAACTCATACATATAATCATCTTTGCTTTGGGCACTGCAACTTCAAACGGTGAGAACCTTACAGTCGATCATATAATTATTCTTTTTCTATGTCACAGTAGATACCCTTGTTACAGATCTACATGCCCTAAAGGCATTAAGCACTATATATGATTCTGCTGGTGCATTCTGTTCTATGATATACAGGAGAAAAAAGATTAAAAGGAAAAATATTGCATAATATATTTTATGGTTTGCAGTTTCACCTGGGCCAGGGATCCCCAACCTTTTATTAACCTGTGAGCCATATTTAAATGCAAAAAATTATAGATCAACACAAGTATGGAAATAGTTCCTGGGGTACCAAAAAAGGACTGTGATTATGTGATTATGGGCTATTTGGTAGCCCATATGTGGACTGACAGCCTACAGAAGGCTCTGTTTGGCAGTTGTTATGTTTTGGGTAGCCGAGGATGAGTAGAGTATAACAGTGCTTTATTAGCAGAGACTCATGCAGGCATTACACAACAGTAACTTTCACTTTTAAGCTACCAGGAAGAATGCACAGTATAAGTCTGGGCACAGTGACATCTACAGGCCATTTGTATAAACAACACAGCAGTATATCTGGATTTTATGCAACTAAAATTGCCTCCAAGCCAGGAATTCAAAAATAAACACCTGCCTTGAGGTCACTGGGAGAAACATCCAAGGGGTTGGTAAGTAACATGTTTTCATGAGCCACTGGTTGGGGATCCCTGCCCCAGGCAAAAAGGTATAAGAATGACACCTATGCAGGTAGAGCGTGGGCTCAAATGCAGACTCCTCTTCTTGAGTGCATGACCTATATACATATGCCCTATGCCATATGCAAGACGCATACACTATTTTAAAGATATTTCTTGGTTTTTGGTCCTGGCAAGAATATTCAGCTCCATAATGACTTTTGCATATGATTCACTGGACAGAAGTCAGCTGCATCTATTGACGTAGAACCCTGGAATAATCGTCAACTTGAAGGTAGAGGCAGCTCCAGGGTTCCCCTGCATAATGTGACTCCCGGATGCACCGGTGCCAATGTGAATATAAGGTAATATGCTATTCTAATATTCTAATTTGGAATTATCTTTTAAGGCTAATTTACCACCACAGCTGCAACTGCAGTCTTGCAAGAATAGACTGCAAGAACTTAAGTGCATTGACACCTTTCAATAAAGATACTTGGGAAATGCACCTATTTACTCAGGGGAGCACCTTTAAGTTAAGAAACAATTCCAGGGTTCCCTCTGTGGGCTTTGTCAGTAGGTACAGAAGATTTGTGTCTAGAGAATCATGTGCTCATAACACTGGAAATGTGGTCATTTAGAAAGTGTAGGGTTCTCCGTGAATACAGTTCTGCCTGCATTTGGCAACCTTATCTCCAAAAGAGGCTGATGGGAGGAGGCACATTATTGAGACTTGCAAATTAGGGAGTACTGGTCGCCCTTTGTTTACTGTCTGCCCTATGGCACCCACTGGCACCATGCTCTTCACCTAATGCTGAATTGCAATATAGGTGCAGTACACAGCCAGACACCGGACACAAGTGTTTTATAAGGGGCCTGGCTAGAAGCCCCATTGCTCTAGCAGTTGTGTCCAGGGTTATAGTAAATGCAGTCTCTGCCTGATTCAATTTAAACATATGAGTTGTTGGTGCCACACTGATTTACAAATAAATGTTCATGGAACTCTCGAAATGCATAATAACACAGTTTGAAGCAAAAACTCCAACTGTAGTTTATGTCTTTAGCATTTTGTGAAATCTTCTTTACTCCGTTTTGCAGGTAATTAAATATTTTCTCGCGTACCTGACAGCTGGGACTGATAATAGGGATTTTTTTTTTCATATGGAATCCTATATAATGCTGCATATGGTGTTTACCTTAATTAGCAATGTTCTCCGGGAAAGAGACAATATTCATTTCCTGCTTGAGTTATTCAGTTGATTTAATTTGTTTACTATTGCTTTTGTTTGGAATGGCTCCTGCAAATAAAAAAAAACATCTCTGCAACTTAGTACAGGCAGTTAAGGTGCACATGTCTTGTATAGTATAACTAGGACACGAGTTCTTAAAATGCCTACATGTGCCCTAGGCAGAATGATTGCCCTAAACATTTCTTAAAAAAACAATCCTTGGAACGTTTTCTTTACTTTTTCCTGACACATGTTGCTAAGGCTAAACACACAGCACAATTAGCGTAACAGCCATAGCGATGTTAACTATAAATTCAGGGATACAGCTTAAGATCCTTGTGGTCCTGGGCCAAAGAGCAAGAAAGTCTCAGGCACAGGGACCAAAGTAAGTACTGTGGTGTTTATAGAAATGGCCTGTAGGTGTCACTGTGCACAAGCGTTATACTGTGTATATAGTACTTTCTACACAGCTTAAAGTTTTAGAGTTGAAGTTACTGATGAAGTGTAATGGCTGCATGAGCCTGCTAATAAAGCACTGTTATACTCTACTCATCCTCTGCTACCAAAACATAACAAGTACCAAGCTGTATATATGGAGATGCATTCTGCTTTCCTTCTGGTGAAATCTCCCAGCAGTGAAAATTACAATCTAAAATGACTATGGAATGACTGTAAACAGTGTCAGACTGAGATGCCAGGGGATCACCAGAAAACCTTAGACCGTGGCCCACTTTCCAAACTATTATTCCTCCTCTCCTCTCCTCACTCAAACTCTTTATTCTCCTAGTCTTTTATATCTACTTAGTATATTCTTCAATTATTACACATTTTTTCCCATAAAGAAATACAGAATGACTATGAAATAGGCCAAATTTTTTAGAAGCAAGAGGGCCCACTGACACCTGGAGTTTTCCTAGTATCCCAGTGGGCCAGTCCGATATTGACTATAAAGCTGATCAAATATGTAAACATCCTCAAACAAGCAGATCTTTCCCTGATAACCCTTTCCCTGATTATCAGACTGATCCAAGGGGTCTTTGTGCTACACGCTAGGTTCTATGTCACCTGGAGAAGAGACCTCTTTCTCTCCACCAAGTGGGTCTTCAGAGGAGACAGGAAGGGGTAGAGGTAGCACTCCATAAGAACAATTTTATTTCTGGCCCTATGTTCCCCCTTATGCTCCAGCACTTTAGTAACAAGCTGACACAAACTGCTGGATCGAGGAAGGAGTTGAGTATACTTTTAAGTTTAGGAGGCCTTTGAGCCCTTAAAGTCCACCATTTTGGATCTACCCCCAAAACAGATATGTTTAAGATTCTATTTTTTTCCATGCTTAAAGGAAAAACTTGTTTATTTCATATTAAGTGGCCTATTAAAGAATCTTACCAAACTGGAATATAGATATTTGAGCCACCATTTCATGATGGTCTGTGTGTTCCCTCAGAGATCATCTGACCAGAAATAAGGCAGCTCTAACTCTAAAGGTGGCCATAGTTGTACAGTATTATGTTTCATACTATATTGCACTTGGATATCGGTTGGCTGGTCGATTGGGCAGTTTGGAAAATTTTGATTAGGCGCCTTTACAGGAGCCCTAACATCAGCACTGTTACTGCTGAATCGTCAGATAAAGGTAGAATTCTATTGTTTCTACCTGTATATCTGACAAGGTTGCCACCTTTTGATTATCCCGGCTGGTGGTGGGGGTGGGAACAAAAGGAGCGGACTGTGACATAAAAGGGGTGGGCCGTGATCTGAAAGGGGTGGGGCCACTTTGCGCGATGGGCAGAAGGTGGTTTGAGGAGCCATCCTGGCAGAGAAAAGTTTCAAATTGGGGGCGGGACAAGGACTTTTGTTAAGGGTATTACAAATTTACCAGAAACTACATTGTCGGTAAATTTCTAATACTGGCCCCGGACGGAGAGCAACCCTACTGACGATTCAGCTCTAAATGTCTGTATTGAAAATAATGATTTTTCACTAAAATATTTGCAGGTGGTGAAAAACAGAAGTTCGCCTTGAATCCATGCTTGGCGAATATATTCGCTCATCACTACTAACGATCTTTTCTGTGGCTCATGTGACCTAACATGTATGTGTGTCCTTGGTTTGTTTGTGTGCACAGTGAATCGTTGGATCCAAGGGGGTGACACTTAGTACTTAAAATGGCAATTTTCTATTTATGATTACCCAACAGCATATACTACTAAACAATTATATTATTATGAAAATGGGTCATTTACATGAAGCAGTGTTTAGCTGTTTTATGTAATGTGTTTATAGAGACCTACATTGTTCAGGGTATAGTTTTCCTTTAATAGGTAGAACTTTCAGTTACAATGTTATTTGCCAGAATGTCTTGATGAGCAACAGAAGGGAGACCCTGGCAAGTAATAATGTTGTGGAGTGTTCAAGGATTGCTTACTTTCAATGTACTGGCAGCTAAAAGGAGATGCTTATAAACAACTTGTGCTCTCTTCTGAACAGAAAAGAAGTCTGCAGATATTTCAGAGCCTGCAGCAAGTCATTATTAGCTTGCCATTTGCCAAACAAGAATCAAAATATATACTCACTTCTCCTTGCAATATACTGTAGATGACTAGTACTAAACAAACAGTGTCTGAGGTGTTTGCTCTTACTTATGGGCACAATAAATAACTAGGTTTAATCGTCAGCTAGTGACCTACTATACAGTCATATGAAAAAGTTTGGGATCCCCTCTTAATTCTTTGGAGTTTTGTTTATCATTAGCTGAGCTTTCAAATTAGCAGCTTCCTTTTAATATATAACATGTCTTATGGAAACAGTAGTATTTCAGCAGTGACATAAAGTTTATTGGAGTAACAGTAAATATGCAATATCCATTATAAAAAAACTTAGACAGGTGCATAAATTTGGGCACCTCAACAGTGATATTACATCAATACTTAGTTGAGCCTCCTTTTTCAAATGTAACGG
Organism: Xenopus laevis; assembly: GCF_017654675.1. Lineage (NCBI taxonomy): Eukaryota > Metazoa > Chordata > Amphibia > Anura > Pipidae > Xenopus > Xenopus laevis. Next base: position 161,699,346 of record NC_054373.1, read on the forward strand.
CCTCTAGACGCCTCCTATAGCCATAATGAGTGTCTGGATTCTGGATGGCGGTATTTGACCATTCGTCAGTACAAAATCTATCCAGTTTAATTTGATGGCCGCCGCGCATGGACAACCTGCTTCAAATCATCCCATAGATTTTCGATGATATTCAAGTCGTGTGTCTGTGATGGCCATTCCAGAATATTGTACTTCTCCCTCTGCATAAATGTCTTTGTAGATTTCCAAGTGTGTTTAGGGTCATTGTCTTGTTGGAATATCCAACGGTTCCAACCCCTGCGTAACTTCAACTTTGTGACTGATGTTTGAACATTATCCTGAAAAATTTGTTGATATTGGTTTGAATTCATCCGACCCTCGACTTTGACAAGGGCCCCAGTCCCTGAACTAGTCACACAGCCCCATAGCATGATGGGACCTCCACCAAATTTGACAGTAGGTAGCAGGTTTTTTCTTGGAATGCGGTGTTCTTCTTCCGCCATGCAAAGCACTTTTTGTTATGACCAAATAACTAAATTTTTGTCTCAACAGTCCAAAGCACTTTTTTCCAAAATGACTGTGTCTTGTCTAAATGAGCTTTTGCTTACAACGAGCAACTGTTTGTGGCATGAGTGCAGAAAGGATCCCATGCTGTCACTCTTCAGAGGAGAGTCAAACAGAAGCACAACTTGCAATTGGTCACCTTAATTGCCTTTTCTCATGATTGGACACACCTGTCTATGAAGTTCAAGGCTTAATGAGCTAATCCAACCAATGTGGTGTTGCCAGTAATCAGTATTGAGCAGTTACATGCAGTCAAATTAGCAAAATGACAAGGGTACCCAAATTTTTGCTCTTTTTCACATTTGATTTAATTTCATACAACATAATACTGCTTCACTAAAAATCTTTGTTCAGAAAACACCCCAGATGTTCCTAGTCATTTGGACCCTAGCAACCAGATTGCTGAAATTGCAAATTGGAGAGCAGTTGAATTAAAAGCTAACTCAAAAACCACAATTAATAAAATATGAAAAACAATTACAGATTGCGTCAGAATATCACTCTCTATGTCAGACTAAACGTTAATTTAATGATGAACAACCCATTTAAGCCCTGCAGTTGGCAAAATATCAGTATTTGGCAAATTGAAGATACGGGTGTAGGTGGCTGGGTCTGGGGGAGATGTTATAGGTCTCAGATGTATATAGATGTTATAGTTGTCTTTTTTTGCCTTACTTGCAACCTTTATCCACTCTTGGATGATGTCACTTCTGGATTTAACATGATCTTCTGGTCTAAGATGACATCACTTCTGCTTTTATGGGAGCAGGTAACAGATAAAGCAGTAGCTGATCAGATGAGATACTGGAGGTCTGGGCATGTAATAGAGTAATGGATCCAGATATATTTGTTATCATGTGGGTCAGGTGCAGGCCTATGTTATAAGATCCATTCAATGCCGGCCTTAATTAGTTCCCACTGAATACAATAATGCAAATATTAAACAGTTTATACATTTCCTGTGGTCACTGTAAAATTAATGTATCTCACCACTTATGTCAATCTAGAATTATGTTGCCTGATTTTGTTCAATTGCACTGCATAAATATGAACTCTTGCTTGTACCAAGGCTCCCATAGGGAAGGTGATCAATATAATGTCCATGCTAATTATCATTTCCGAGGGACCATTTCTATATTTTAATGATTGAATTGAAATGATTGAATTATGATTGATTGAATTGATGAAAATGTGTTGTGTGTATCGGCCATATGTAATAACCAAATAGATTTGTATTTCCCAATCATATATTAACTGGAATTAATGCTCCCTGCCTTGATTTAGAAACCCTGCTTTAAGGGTAATATCCATCATCAACGAAGTGTATAAAATCTATTTCTGAAAGCAGGAGTCAGACACGCAAGGCATATTCTCCAAAACGGAACAGATTTGACATTTATAGAATCGCTCCTCTGTTGTCTGTCCCTGAAGCAGAAGATTTGTGGAAACTGTAAGACATGGCAAATGCTCGCTGAGTGCCTGGCCTAAGGGGGAAAGGAAATTCAGTGTACACAAATTACTCACAGTAGTTACTATATATATATATATATATATATATATATATATATATATATATATATATATATATATATAATGAATTTACAAATTATAGTTGGCAATAAAATCTTAGAATCAACAGCGCCTGCAAGTGAGCGCCTCTTTTTTTTTTTCTAACTTCCCTTTAGAAATGATGATTTTAAAAGCGGGGGATTTTTCACTATAAAAGACGTCTATATTTATTGTGGGGGATGAAGTCTGGTATAATTGGACAGGCAGAGAGCAAAGTACTTGAGATTCTGAGCATGATCCTCGTTTTCACATAAAAGAAACTAGGAAGGAAGAAACAGACATGCTTCATAATACTCTTTATATAGATAAAACTCAATTTGTCACTGCATTCACTGCACAACATGCCTAGAGATTAGAAAGCCGCTTGCAATTCATTTCGCAAACAGGAAAAAATTGGTGTTTCTTTGACATTTCTGTGGAATTCATTTCACGCGCCTATTTTTCTGTAACTTAAAACATCTGTTTTGCTTTTGTTTCACATGAAAATACATTCCACCGTGCGATCCTGATCTCAATACTATCCTGAAGCATTCAGAATTAGCAGGACCTGTGGTTTTACTGATAAAGGATCTTTCCATAATTTGGATCTTCATATCTCAAGTCCAGGCGCGATCCTGGCTCCTCCGCCGCCCCCCCTGTGCGCTTACCTTTTTGCGCCTGAGGGGGTCCGGGGGGTCCACCAGGGCAGCAGAGAGGGCCAGTACGCTAGCGCAATGAGCCTAACTGGCATCCCTGCACTAGAAGAGCCGAATTTTCGATTTGAAAACCAGGAATTTGGCTCTTAAAGTACCAGGAGCGGCATTTTTGCCGCCCCTGGTACCTAGTGGGGCGCTGCCGCCTGAGGCGATAGTCTCAAGTCGCCTCATTGGCGAAGCGCCCCTGCTCAAGTCTTCTATAAAATCGCTTAAAGACTAAATAAACCCAAGAGGCTTGTTTTGCCTCCAATAAAGATACATTATTGATTAAAGGTCTAGTTCTTTTCACTAGAAAACGCAAAGTTTTAGAGGGAAAAAAAATCTAATTTTTAGAGGAAAAAAACGTGAATTTTTCTAGATAGGTTATATGCAGCATAAAGCCCGACTTTTTCGGGGTCCCACCGGGTTTTTCTCTGTGTCCCGCCAAACCAGTCCGACCCTGTTAGGTAGCAAAACTGTACAAGTTCTACTATATATATATATATATATATATATATATATATATATATATATATATATATATATATATATATATTTATATATATATATGCAGTCCAAAATCCGAACGCACACCGTCCATCATCCACATAAAGTGTGTGATAAATACCTGGGTCATACCTTACAAGGCTGTATTATCCATAGAACAATGAAAAAAGTGCACACCAGGGTTTTTCAAAAAAAATTTAAATACCATTTTTATTATTTTTCATTAAAAAGAACCGGCCAACGTTTCGGTCTAACTTTAAGGTCTTGATAAAGGTCTTAGAGTTAGACCGAAACGTTGGCCGGTTCTTTTTATTGTAAACTAATAAAAATGGTATTTTAACTTTTTTGAAACCCCTGGTGTTCACCTTTTTATTTGTTCTTTATATATATAAACCCAACTTAACTATGTATTGTCACTCTGTATTGTGCTAGACCCTTCAGATAAAGGTCAGAATTCTTATAAAAGGACCAGTAACATCAACACTTTTTTAAAAAAAATTTGTTTGTATATAACGAAAAAAAACCCCCAAAGGCATATTTAAATTTAAAATTGCAAAGTCTTTATTAAAAAATAACTTACCCAAACTCCGCTTGCACTCCTCTTCAGAAGAAGCGACAGGGCGACGATCCATTGTGCGGCGCTCGATTTCTCCTCCCTGGCTATCTCCTATATTGACATTACTGGTCCTTTAAATAAATAACTGACTCCCCATAACCTGAAGGACTATTTCTTGGATTCTGCCTGACATTTTGTTAATCTCATAAAAAAGAGACAGGGTTGATAAATACACATTCTCAGGTCATGTTTTTTTAGCAGTAAATAACCCTGTGCCAGTGCATACAGTACATTATAAGAGATTAGGGGGTTTTAGTTACAAGTTTATGATCATAAAAGTGACAAGCCACCATGCTATGTCAAGGTAAACTCCATATGGTGGTCTTATCTATTTATGATCATATTTTTTATTGGCTGGCACCAGGGCCGGAACTAGGGGTAGGCAGAGTAGGCACGTGCCTAGGGCACAAAGCTTAGGGGGCGCCCAGCACGTACCTTAAACTGCTGCCTACCCCCGTCCGGTCTTCATTACTGCTCTGTGTGCGCATGGGCACGCTCCTATGTGACAGGAGCGTGGCACGCGATGTGTGCGCGCATGCGCGCGCTTAAGTGATTGAGAGTGGAGTGCGCTGTGGCGCTTTTGTCAGCATGCCTGCGCGCGCTCAGTGTAGGGGGCGACGCAGCAGGTCGGGTTGCCTGGGGCATCTGCCCAGGCTGGCCCGGCCCTGGCTGGCTCCTCCCTGCTTGGCTGCATTTGTGTTAAAAGTGACTCCTGCCAACAGCAATGGTCCCACAGATAGAGTTGGCACCTGTCCAGTTTTAGCCCGGTTTTCGGGAGGGCTGTCAAGGTCCAAACTGCCTGCCCGGAAAACCCACCTACCAGGCCCAGACTGGCAATCTGTGGGTTCTGGCAAATGCCAGAGGGGCTGCTATAAGGTGCCATAGAAAGTCAGTATTTAGTGGGCTGGTGGGGGATGTTTGGGCCTCTGTGTGCGCTGATTGGGCCTCTGTGTACCTGAAATGCCAGGGCCTATTTAAATTCTCAGCCCGGACCTGCCACCTACCCACCCGTATGATGTCACCACCCTGCCCACAACGTCACCGCCCCCATGATGTCATTGTTCCATAAATATTTACCTGATTGCCCTTGCATTCCCCCTCTAAAGGAAGCCAAGAAATCCTGTTGAGGAACTATCCACATATTATGCTGGAAATAGCCACTTGATTCCCTTTTTTCCTGCTCTGCTAATCCCATGATTACCCTTGAAATGGCATTCTTGCCAGCAATTTATTCACAGCTCAGCCAACTGTGTGCTTGTATCAATTTAAATTAAAACACGGAAAGAGAGAGTTTACTGTGATTGTGTAAGTTGTATATCAGCGTTATATGAACAGACCGGGTTACTCGGTTTACCTAATTTTATCATCTATAGTCAGGCATTTGTAACATTGTCTTTAACAGGTAACAAATCACTATGTAAAGAAAAATACAAGTGGCCATGTGACCATGAAATTCAATCATCTCTTCGGAAATACAATCATCTTCTTCTCTTTAGGCTTTGGCAGTGGAAACTGGAATAGTCTTCTACTGCTTTACACTTCCTACTGTCTTGTATTAATCTCAAGGACAAAACATGTACAGGTATAGGATCTAGCATTCAGATGCTTGGGACCTGGGGGTTTTCCAGAAAAGGCGTCTTTCCAAAATGTGAATCGATCATACCTTAAGTCTGTTAAAAATCATATAAACAAGGATGGTTTTACAACCAATATGGATTCATGCAGGATAGTTACCATCAAGTACAAGCGTCTGTTTTATTATTGCAGAAAAATAAAAATAATTTTAAATAGAATGAATCCCTGTATTTTAGAGCTTTATGGATGACAGGTTTATGGATCCCATACCTGTACCAGAAACATTACAGGTGTTCTCGGATGTGTTCTGAATTACCCCTTCTATCCTAAGCCCCCCAAAAAATATTCTCATTGACACTGCTGTTTTGTTTTGCTCAGACAGGGGCGTTTGCTTAGCAGCCAGCAAAAGTGAGAAGTTAATATATACAGGTATAAGACCTATTATACAAAATACTCAGGACCTGGGGTTTTCTGGATCAGGGGTTTTCTGGATCAGGGATCTTTCTGTAAATTGGATCTTCATATCGTAAGTCTACAAGAAGATCATGTAAACATTAAATAAACCCAATAGGTTGGTTTTAACTTCCAATAAGGATTAATTATATCTTAGCTTGGATCAAGTACAAGGTACTGTTTTATTAAAAATTTGGATTATTTGGATAAAATGGAGTGTATGGGACAGGCTGTATCGTGTACCAAAATAAATTACTTATGATTTGACAAGTCTGACTGGAGGATTGGTCTTTGAAAGTGGCTGCTCTTTTTTTCTTCACATGTTGTCCACTCCCTCAGCTGAAGGATCAGGGCGGTGCACCTGGACCTCTTCTCACAATTGGCAAGTTTTACTTTTTGAGACCTGAGAACTTTATATATGTAGGGGATCAGAGAAATCCTCCTGTTTTTCTGTCTGTGACATCATCCAGCCCAGTTACAGGGGGGAGAGCCATCCAATTGGCTGGGTGCCTAGTGAATCATTGGAAGAGAGGGGATGCCTGACTTTGGAGCCATTTGTACAGGGTCTACAACAGTTTACCAGGGGATGTATGCTGAAACATCCAGCCAGAACCAGTTCTTGTGAGACTGTCCAAGCTGTCTGTGGAAGTATAGAGAGAGCCCATCCTGATACCTGCCAAGCTGCTAGAGACTCAGGAGGTGAAAGGTGCCACTGGTGAGATTGATCCTGTTAGCTGAACACCCTGCAAGGAAAAGAGACACAAGATGAAAACCATAGCAGCAGCTCAGAGCAACTCTAGCAGAAGCAAAATAAAAAAATGACTGATATTTTAAAAAGGAAAAAACATTGCAGATGTACTCAGATGAACACTATGAACAATTGTTATGTCCTTTAGATCCTCTTTAATCAAATACACATTGCAAAATGGATCATAGCCCTCTAAGCAAGTTTCCTTTTATGATCCTGTGGCATGGTGGTTGAGGTCCTTTTAGCTGGGTTTTACCCATTTCATCTACTCATGAAAACTGTTATGTGACGAGACAATCCTTGCAAGTCAGACACATTTGTAATTACGAAGTATATTTGGGACTTTATAAACCATTCCTCTTAGGAGCTGTTGTGTGTGTTACAAGCGGCTTAATTGGAAATGTGTGTGCTGAACTGTGTAATATGTTACATTTTCTGGAAATAATGAGAAAGGAATCAATTTAGCAAATATTTGTTGCTTGATGCTTTTGTGTGAAGCTGCCGTTTAACCTTGCATTGGATTAGTCTTAATTTGCAACAAATACATATTTTATTTCTAAATGAAGGTCTTGCCCATTTAATGACTTTTGGAAATCACACACATGCAAAAAGTCCCCCCAAAAATCAAAACTTTGCCAAATCTTAGATAAAGAAGCACCCCCTGTTTACAATGTGCATAACAACAAGTTTAGCACTAGTTTAGTGAAATAAAAATGTTTTATTACCCCGTATATCAGGGCATGTCTACCAAAATGCCACCTTCATTTGCAAAAGAGTGAACCTGCCTGTCTCTGCTCCTTGTGGGGATCAATAGTCAAGAGAGGAACAAGAGAGAAAAGATTTAGCAAACACTGAAATTATTCAAAAATGTGGATCATAAAATTGTTGTATTTTGATTCTGATACACAGTATGAAGCGGAATTTCTATTGAGACCCTTCTTTCTCCCTTCTGTTTCCTAATTTGCATATTTAAATTGCAGTTTGGATTTGGTTTGGAATTTGGCTGAATCCCTCCAGAAAGATTCAGTGTTAGGCCAAATATCCCAAATATAGGGATTCGTTGTGCATCCCTAGTTCCTTGAGTCTAAAGGGGTGGACTCTGATGCATTGTACTTTTCTACAGGAAAAACTATCTATGTCTATAATGCCTTCTAAAGTACTTGTAAAGAGTAATCATGTTCCCTCATAAGCTGAGAAAAAAAACCCCCAACCTTTACAATCTACCCTCATAATTTAAGTCTTCCATCCCTCTAACCCGTTTAGTTGCACTTAGTCTCTGCACTCTCTCCAGCTCATTTATATCCCTCTTAAAGACTGGAGTCCAAAACTGCACTGCATACTCCATGTCCTTACCAGGGAGCTTTAAAACTTATGTTTTATCCTTTGAGTTAATGCACTTTTTTTTATACAAGACAGTACTTTATTTGCTACGTATCCTCATATTAAGAGGTCTGCTCTATTTTCTTGTGAATGTACAGGTATAGGATCTCCCCGATATCCAGAAAACTAGAAAATTAGACTCCCTTTAAGTAATCCAAAATGATTTCCTTTTTCTCTGTAATAATAAAACAGTACCTTGTACTTGATGCAAACTATATATATATATATATATAATAATAACTATATAATTCATCCTTATTAAAAGCAAAACCAGCCTATTGGGTTTAATTAATGTTCACATTATTTTCCGGTAGACTTCATGATGATGATCCAAATTATGAAAAGGTCCGAACTGAAAACCCCCAGGCCCCGAGCATTCTGGATAACAGGTCCCATACTTGTACAGGATCCAACAATCCAGCGTGAAACAGGGGCTGCTCTTATCACCAATATTGCACTGCTTTCACTGATGTTAGACTGCGCAGAGGGGCTGGAGAGGTAGGGATAGGAAGTTTTATAACATTATGTGTGTGTCTCACTCTGCACTTTGCTAATATAAATGGTTATAATAAATAACATTGGTGTATATAAGCAAATATACTAACCATTCTCAGCTAGTTAGCAACCAAAGTGGATTTACTACAGTGAGGTTGTGGAATGCACTGCCGGGTGAGGTTGTGATGCTGATTCAGTTAATGCCTTTAAGAGGGACTTGGATGATTTTTTGGACAGCCATAATATCAAAGGCTATTGTGATACTAAGCTCTATAGTTAGTATTTATATATTTTTTTGCGGCTTCAGGACTTCAACTTTGACTGTTTTTGTGACTTCGGTTTTTTTGCCGCTTCGGGACTACAACTGCGGCTGTTTTCATAACTTCTGGTCTTTTTGCCACTTCGGGACATCAACTTCGGCTGTTTCCGTGACTTCGGGTCTTTTCGTTGTTTCGGGATTGCAGCTGTTTGGCTTTTCGGGACTTCAGGAGAGGCGGCAAGGCTTTGGCGCTGTGAAGGGGGGCCCAGCTATTTCGAAAGGTGCCGCACAGCTGGACCCCCTTCAGGCCGCTACAGCAGTACCCCCTGTGCCCCCCTGATGGTGGCCCTGCTTGCAGTGTTACAGAGGACACCTATTGATAGACATGAATTATTTTTGCCCCTCTGCTGCTAAAGTTGGTCCTGTTCTTATACTGCAGTGACTGCAACTCTTTACAGGTGCCCAGTGAGGCTTCTAACTCACCTGATTATTGGACTTGAACTCCTGCTATAGAACTAGAATATGTTAATGTTAGGAGGCACCTAATTTATTGTACAGGTATGGGAACTTTTATCTAGAATGCTCGGTTAACAGATCTTTCTGTAATTTGGATCTTCATATCTTAAGTCTACTAGAAAACCATGTAAACATTAAATAAACCCGACTGGCTGGTTTTGCTTCCAATAAGGATTAATTGTACCTTAGTTTGGATCAAGTACAAGCTACTGTTTTATTATTACAGAGAAAAACTAATCATTTTTAAAAAATGTGGATTATTTGGATAAAATGGTTAATGGGTTTCTGGTTAATGGGGTTTTGGATTAGGGATCCCATAGCTGTAGGCTGTTCACAAGATTACATATTATTACTTATTTTTCAATCAATGACACCAATGCAACATAACGTAGCTAACCTGCATTCAGTTAGATAGACAAACACATACCCACTGAAGTGCATTTAAATAAACTCATTTGAATATGTTACGGAAACTCCCATTCGTTTTGAACATGGAATTAGCTTAATGAAACTTTATGTAAATACACTTCGTCGGGTTTATGGACACAACATGGGCTAAGTAAGTTTTTTTTTAATCACATTTACAGAAACTGCTCTATAAATGTGTTTAAGTGATGGCAGAAAACATTTAATTTTTCATTTTAATTACATGTGTTTGGTGGTCTGATAAGTGAAGGGAGTCTAGAGAACTCGATATCTCCCAAATCTATTAAGAGTCAGTGTAGTACCCCATTAACCTCTAGACAGTCGGCGACAGCAGGCAAGCGGATTATACAGAGAAAAAAAAGTAGGTTGCTATGACTGAATACTTGCCTAGTACATAAAGGGTGTAGCACTAATTGCCACATGAGCTGTTGTTATTTATTGTGTTGAGTCTTAACCTTCCCAAAAAAAGGGCTGGTTCTATGTGAAGTTAACTTTTAGTAAGTCATAGAACGGCTAATTCTAAGAAACTTCAATTGACCTTCATTATTTCTTTTTTACAGGTGTTTAAAATGATTTGCCTTCTTCTTCTTCTGTCTCCTTCCTGCTTTAGAATTGGAGTCACTGACCCCCATGTAAAAAAAAAAATGCTCTGCAAGGCTTCAAATGTATTGTTATTGCTACTTTGTATTATTTATCTTCCTATTCAGGTCCTCTCCTATTCATATTCCAGTCTCTTATTCAGATCAATTCAGTTTGCTTGGGTAAGTTGGACCCTAGCAACCAGATGGCTGAAAGAGAGCTGATGAATAAAAAGATAAATAACTCAAAAACCACAAATAATAAAAAAAAAAGAAAACCAGTCGCAAATCTACAACATACTAAAAGTTAATTTAAAGGTGAACAAGCCCTTTAAGGGGGAGTTGTAATGAAATGTGGAATGTCTGCTAAGTCAAGTCATCTACAGCAATCAATCAGCAGGCAGTGTTTACTGGCATTACTATAAACAGGCAAATATTGTGGCATTTATTTCATTCCACAATCTGAAAGAGATCAACAGCACACCCTAGCCTCGTCCAGTATACTAAGTCCGTGCTCAGTAAGGAGGTGTAGCACCCACCCAATAAATATAGAGTATATGGTATCAGTAGGGAATTGCCCAGCTTGCATATAATCTGTTGTGCCTTTATCATATACTGTATTATATTAAATCTCCCCAATAGTATATCTATACAATAATTGTACCATTGATCACTACACAGAAAGGCAGGCTAAGGAAACAAAAGGAGAGTGAATTTAACAAGAAATAGCAGTTACACTAAGGGGCCGATTCACTAACTTCGAGTGAAGGATTCGAAGTTAAAAAATATCGAATTTCGAAGTGTTTTTTGGGCTACTTCAACCATCGAATGGGCTACTTCGACCTTCGACTACGACTACGACTCGAAGGATTCAAACTAAAAATTGTTCGACTATTCGACCATTCGATAGTCGAAGTACTGTCTCTTTAAAAAAAACTTCGACCCCCTAGTTCGCCACCTAAAACCTACCGAACTCAATGTTAGCCTATGGGGAAGGTCCCCATAGGCTTTCCTAAGTTTTTTTGATCGAAGGATATTCCTTCGATCGTTGGATTAAAATCCTTCGAATCGTTCGATTCGAAGGATTTAATCGTTCGATCGTACTATCTGCGCTAAATCCTTCGACTTCGATATTCGAAGTGGAAGGATTTTAATTCCCAGTCGAATATCGAGGGTTAATTAACCCTCGATATTCGACCCTTAGTGAATCGGCCCCTAACAGTGAATGAAATGGCAGCAATGATTAGGTGCTAGCGCTACCTTCACATACTGCTCTGTACCCCCTTCCCCAAATGTATATGACAGAATTAGCCAATATAAAGGTCAACTTGTAACTTCTCATACAGCGCAATCTTTCCATGGCAGGTTTAACATGGATATAATGTTATATTGGCTTGGTTGATACATGTTCTGCCCTGAAAACAATTATTCATTCATTAACATGGGTCATACGTGTTGACATATTGCTGCAATTGCCCTTTGAAAAATAAACAGGCTATGTATTATTTAATCTATATGGATTGAGATTTTCATCCATAAAATGTCTACTAGACAGGTTAATGATTAGCTAGAGCTGGGGTTATATCAGGTAAGGCAGAACAATATATTTTACTAAAGAGTTTAATTTCATTGGGCATAATCATGAAATCATAATCATACCGCCGGAGACTAAAGGTGGCCATAGATGCAAAGATCTTTCCCCGATATGCCATTAACAAGCATGGCTATATCATATATCGGGGGTAATCTGATTGTTCGGCCATATGGCTGAACGATCCAATTACGATGTGCCATGGGCTCCGACCAAACGACCGATCTCCGCCGTACGAAAGATGTCGGCACATGCCACACACGATACGAAAATCATACGAATCCTCGTTTCGTACGATAGGATCTGTGTGTCTATGGCCACCTTAAAGGAGTCATTTATTATGACCCCAAACAAATGTGTGCCCCTTAGTGCTCATTCTTGAATATTTTTGATTAGGGTCTGGCTGTGCTCTGCACCTGACAGACTGGAAATTTAGCATAGGTGCCAAGGTTCACTGGCAGGAACAAAGCAAGTACCTGCTCCAATTCAGAAAAGTGCAGGGCAGGGTGCAATCTCTCTAAAGGGAATCTCACCCCATTCTAGCCACATACTTGACAATATAAACTTCAGATTGAGTCCACGCAGTCAGGGGGACAGGTATCAATTGGGCAGGTTTAAAAACCCCTTCTGATGAGGACCTTGATATTGTGGCCTTCATTGGTCCACTTTATGATCTGATAGGTTGCCCCCAGGCCAGTGGTCATATGGGGACAGTTTGGTTCATGGGCCTCAATCAAATCAGGCAGAGAACCAATTGTTTGGCCAAATAAGCAGATCTTAATGTGTATGGTCACCTGGCAAAGGCGGCTTGTGTCCTAAAAACTCTCAAAGGGTTAAGTGCAATGCACCACAATAAGAGCAAACAGTTTGCAATCTGCTATTTTTGTGCACTTAGCCCTCTGTGTGGTGCTCTTATAGGGGTAGATTTATCAAAGAGTGAAATTCGAGATCTCCACAGTCCGCAGAGTGAAAATCCGCCTCTCTCCATTCATTTCTATAGGATTTTGAAAGGCGTATTTATCAAAGGGTGATAGTGAAAGTTCACCATTTGATAAAAACGCCTTTAAAAATCCCATAGTAATGAATGGGGAGAAGCGGTATTTTACTCTGCGGACTATGGAGATCTCTAACTTCACTCTTTGATAAATCTACCATAGAATGAATGGCTGTAGACCTCTGGGCTCTGTTTTGGAGCACAGAAACCTGCAGCTTTCCCATTGAATATGAAATGGTGGGTCAGGAGGGGTATCTGTACCTGTACTGTTTCTGTTTACCCTTCACTGTTTTTTCCTCACTGTCCCCATCTTAGAAATCTGTCTCTCTACATGCAGCTTTGTGTTGGAGTTAGTTGTTATGAAAGATCATAGTGATCATAGAGTTTTCTAGGCAAAGGGAGCACACAGTATATTACAGCTGTCTGTTATTCATGAACGATGACATCAAATATCACATCATTTGTCCTTAGAATGTCCTTAGAATGTAAGCCCCAGTACTATTAATTCCTTTCAATTAGAAAAGCAAATCAGTAGTGCCAGAATATTTTCTCACCTGTCTTAGACCTGACACGCATGAAGAAAGGTGAAGAAGATTTAAGAAAGGTAATTTACGCATGAGATGTAGGAAAGGAAAAATAGCGAGGCAATAACCCAGCTGAAGAAGATTAATTAGCTGCAACATGATGCTTGTGGCACGATGATGAGGGGTCAGTAGGCATCTGATAATGTGTGAGAGCATTAACTCTAATGCAGAAATATAATAATGTGTTGCTATCAGCCTGGGATTAATGTGTACATTTAGAATGCCTTGTATCTGCTACACACGCTGTATTGTCAAATTTCTCGATTTATTCTGCATTCATTAAGAGGTTAATTGGTCTTCAAAACTGTAGTAAGGGCTTATACGCAGAATGTGTTTCCTTAATGAGAAGCCCAATTAGATCAGTAAGTGCACAGGCAATTCTGACAGATCCAGTTACCCACAGGTACATAAATATGTAAATACCAGCCTATTTATTTGATGAAAATGAAATGTCTATTACGCTGTGCGATAGTGGAGTCTGACCAGATCTTGAGACAGACATGCAGGAAAGGTACCACAATCAGGCCAAGAAGTGTTCTATTGCAGAGGTGCAGGCTTTCATTTTTGTTTAAACTCATTTCATTTGCTTGACAGCCATAGGCAGTGGTGGCCACAGGGTAAAGGTTCCCTAGGTGAATCTCTGCTCCAATCATCCCCATCATCCCCCCCATCATCCACTCCTTCCCTACTACGTCATATTGCTCATGTGATTTAATTCCCCCACTCGCCAATGCTTTACAACAGGGATCCCCAACCTTTTGAACCCATGAGCAACATCCAGAAGTAAAAGGAGTTGGGGAGTAACACTAGCATGAAAAATGTTCTTGGGATGCCATATAAGTGCTGTGATTGGCAATTTGGTAGCCGGTATGTGGATTGTCAACCTACATTGAGGTTCTGTTTAGCAGTGCACCTGGTTTTTATGCAACCAAAACTTGTCTAAAAGCCTGGAATTGAAAAATAAGCACCTGCTTTGAGGCCACTGGGAGCAACATCCAAGGGGTTGGAGAGCATCATGTTGCTCACAAGCTACTGGTTGGAGATCACTGCTTTACAACATGCTGCAATAATGTCTGCATCTGCAGAAGGGTCAGAATTTGGGATAGTTATTGCACCGTGTATCTCTTCTGCCTAAGGGGCAAAGCGGTGCCCACGCCACAGACTTGCAAGGGAACTCTTCAAACATCATCCACCACTGAAATTGGACTCTGAATTCTTAAATTCCATAATATAGCATCAACACATTTATGCAGCTTTTTACAGAGATTATACATCATTCGAATTAGTCCCTCCGCTAGTGGAGCTTACAATCTAAGGTCCCTATCACATTCGACTATCAAATTTATCTGGAACCAATTAACCTACCTGTGCGTTTTAGGCTTGTGAGTGGAAACTGGGGAACCCAGAGGGAACTCACACAGACACTGGGAGAACATACAAACTCTTTACAGATGCAGTGCTTCATGGAAGAAGTGCTACCCATGAAACCACCATGCTGCCCACAATGTATTGCCTCACAAAGCAATAGTAAGGTTAATGTTACCAGCTGCTCAGCCTGGGCATAGAAAGGATGCTGCTAAAGTAATTAACAGGGAAGAATGGTTAAAAAATAATAAAGGGTGGTATTTTGCTTCAGGGTCCATGGGGTTGTAGCTATACCAGTGGTCCTAAACAAAGTACTAGAGAACTATGACTAAAACTGTAGAGGTGGAGCATCGGTTGGACGCCGGTGCCGAGTAAACCAAATGATTGTTTTGAAACAGCTGACCCAGTTAATGTCACTTGCTGACTGTTTGCTATGGATAACCAGCAGCTCCGGATTTCAATACTGGGCACCCAGAGGCAGCCCCGTCCCTCCCCAGGATCACTCGCAAAAGCACCCTTTTAGCTCACACATGGAGCACAGGACGCGTAGAGAACTTCAGCGTGCCTAGACCAAAATTCAGGTGCGGCTGGGAGGCATGCCGCCCCTAAATCTGTGCAGCCCCTCCGGATACTGTATCAATGTTACCAAATCAGTCATCATGCCGTTGGGGACAAGGGGGAAACCCAGATGGGGCAATAAATACAATCTCTCATGGACCAAGGACGAGATCGCATATCTAGGCATCAAAATACCAAAAAGACCACACGAGTTGTATACCCGCAATATTACATGTAGCATACGAGAAATCACGCAAGACATAAAGAACTGGCAGTCCTATCGTCTCTCTCCTATGGGTAGAGCTAATCTGCTCAAGATAGTAGCATTCCCTAAACTGCTCTACAAATTGCAAAGTCTCCCCTTACTGGTACAGGAGAAAGATATTCAGGCACTTTATAAAATATTTAGGACTTTTATTTGGAATGGGAAGAAAGCGCGAGTTAGTCTGAAGAAACTCCAACAAAACACCCTAAATGGAGGCCTTAATTTTCCAAACGTCAAACACTATAATATGGCAGCTACTATTAGACACTTAAAAGACTGGATTCACAATTCCAGCACTTATACTAATACACATCAGGAACAACAGTTTATCCCACAGACCAATTTACTGCATATTCTACACCTGCACAAAGCAGAACTTCCACCTGCCGTCATAGACAACCCCCTACTATACTCCACATGGCAAACCTGGAAGGAACTGAGAAAACAGTATAATCTGAATAGCCATCATTCTCTATACCTGCCCCTCTTACTGAACCCTGACTTTCAGAGCGGACGAGCCTTAGCAATATACCAAAATTGGAGACTTGAAGGGGTGGCAACTGTACGTCACTTGTCCAAGACTGACACTCGAAAACCCTTAACTCTTGCACAATTCCAGACCGAATTTCCAAATGCACAGAGCAATATCTTTGCCTTCCTACAAGCTCAGTCATACACTAGCAGGACTTTGAGACTTTTAACAGGGAATGACTGGGATAATTCTTTGGACAGGTACCTTCTGCGACCTGGTTCCACCAAAGGAGCTATATCGCAAAATTATAGATTCCTTCAGGACATCATTGACTATGACAGCTTACCCACGGGACCCAAACAGTGGACAATTGACATACCAGACTTGAGATTGGTGGACGTCTTCAAGCTGTATAAAAGGCTATGGTTTACCTTACCCTCAAGCATTTATAGAGAAATGTTCCTTAACTTATTGCATAGAACCTACTTGACCCCAGACGTACTTTTCAAAATGCATAGACGAGAGAATAGTGATTGTCCGAAATGTGGGCAAACCAAGGCTGACCTTATACATTGTCTATGGGCATGTCCCCTCATTCGAAGGTTTTGGAATCAGATAAGGGACTATGCAACAAGACACCTGGTTAACTATATCCCACTTTCAGCTGCGTGGGCACTCTGGGGAATAATCCCTGACACCCATACCAGAGTCACACGGGGTGCTCGGAGATTACTACTAATTATATCCGCAGTAGCTAAGAAAACGATCCTTCAGGTCTGGATATTGAATACACCGCCCACTGTCAAGATATTTCTGGAGAAATTAGTCAGAGTTTTTTATATGGACTGGGTAGAATCGTCCTTAAATAAAAACACATTAGTTCAACGATTTTTCGAAACGTGGGAGACGTTTATTGACATCATTCCACAGGCAATAAAGGTTAGGCTACAAGAATGCTTCCAACACACAGAATGGTTTTCCTTGAGAACTATAAGTGGGGATCCTCTTATTAGCTTGTGACGAACACCCACAACGTGGGTAACTGGCACCTCCGGCACTGCGACACCTAGCACTTCTGAGACATAGCGACAAACATAGAGATCCGGTACTGGTCATCACTTCCACACTGGTTGTTAAAATGGTTTATATGTTATATATGTTGAACAGTCCATGAATACTTGCGGTGACCATTCGCATGGCTTCATGTCATGTACCACTGCCTACATCTCCATTTCTACTTGACGTTTTGGTAACTTTATTACTTTATTTGTACAAGATAGTAACTACCATCAATGTCAATGCATAATGCTTCCTGTGTTTCTATTTGTCGTATGACACTGTTATTCTCTACACCTGTATTATGCCAACTGTTGTAACGGAAATATCATTGTGCACTTTCGGAGCTGTAGAAAATGTATCTAACTTTTGCTCGAATAAAAATTGTTTTCTTAAAAAAAAAAAAATCTGTGCAGCCCTAGGCCTGGGCCTTTGTGGTCTCTCCACAAATCCAGACCTGATTACCAGACCAGTTTCCAACTTTGCACATTTCATTAGATTTTCCCCACAGTCCCATCCTATACTAGAGGCCCAATAACATGCCAATTACACTGGGTCATATCTATGAGTTCTGCAGTTCTGAAATGCTACTCGTAGCTAAACTACACAGGATCATCATCTACAATAATCTGGCTTGGTACAATTTCTGTTTTTATCTGGCATAAAGTAATAAATGAACGAACGGTAATACTGTATCACATTCTGATTAAAGTGGAAAAAGACTATTAGCAAACTGAGAGTGGCGTGCCGACTCGTGGATCTTCATCGTCCTCCTCCTCATCATCATACAGCATGATCAAGGGTCTTTCCCAGAGTTAGGCTAAGCAAGCAAATTATTGTTTCTGTTTCAGAGAATATTGCAGAGAACAAAATATAGAATCTTTCTTTTTGAAGGGATACTGAGAAAAGCCATAACCTGATGTAGGGCTGGGAACAAATGCCATGACTTCTGCAAGTTTTTCATTGCACGAGGAGGTGTATTTCATGTAACTGTCTATAATTCTTTTCTTTTGAAAAAATAGCAGTCCTGTCTTGCATTATGGTAGGGATTCTAGTTACATTTAGAGAGGCGTATCTATTAAAATTTGTGAATTTGAACTCCCCCAGTTCAAATATGCTCGTCTTTATTTGAACATAACTTGAAGACTTGGTCACTTGAAAATGTGGCAACTCAGCATCTAAAACGCTGTTACCTGCTGAATTTTTTTTTACATTTAAGTCATTTGAGGCTTAATTTTAAAATACATTTTGAACATTCGAGTTTCGCAACGCTAATTCAAATTGGTGAGTTTTAGAGCAAATTTTTTTTGAATCGAGCTAAAAACTTGAAGTGTTAATGTATCAGCTCCGACAAGTGTATGGGTGCTTGTCTCACAAAACAGAGAACAGGAGCAGATGCCCTTCATCAGAGAGGCTCTTAGGGTTGTGACACACGGGCAGATTCGGGGAGATATTGTCGTCTTGGCGGCGCTTCATTTTCCGAAGTTGCCTCACGAGGAAACTTCGGGCAACTTCGGAAAACGAAGCACCGCATGTGCTTTAGCACAGGCGACTTTTCATTATAGCAGACACGCAAAGGCAATTTGGGGAGATTATCGACTAGAAGAAGAGGTGATTAATCGCAAGGCAACTAAAACTCCCCGAATCTGCCCGTGAGTCACAACCCTAAGGATACTGGCGCACGGGGAGATTTGTTGCCCGCAGTATATCTACACTAATTACAAATCTCACATAAAATCCCTCCCCCTTATCTAAACTTGGGATCGATGCAAGTAAATACATTACTTGTGGTGATGCAACTTAATCGCAGGAAAATGTGAAAGAAGGCAGTTTCCCAGGATTAAAGGGAAAGTCAACCCCAAAAAAAATGTTTTGCCTAATAAAAGAAAACATAATTCTAAACAACTTTGCTATATACATTCATTAGACATTTTCTTTGGTGTTAAAGTTATCTGTATATACAGTATATTGCTATTGAAAGCAGTGTCTTTCCCTTTCTATTCTCTGCCCTGGTGGCTCAGACTGTTGATACAATGTAAGACAAGGCAGCTGATTAACAGACCTGACTTTGCTGCTGGGGAACTAAGACTTTTGCAACTTTGGCCCAGATTCAATTCATTGAGAAAAAGGTTTATCACGTGAAAAGCCATGGACGGGATACAATTTGAGATGCAATTCAATTCAGATAAACTTATCTCATGGTTTATCATGTGAAAACTCTATAGAAGTCTATGGGAAAAATTTGGAACTGAATTTGGAGAAAAGTTTTTTTGAATCTCGTCCATGACTTTTCACGTGATAATAAACCATGAGATAACTTTTGCTCACTGAATTGAATCTGGCCCATTGTTTGAAAAGTAGGGGGAACAAGGCGTGTATGGGGTCGAGGTGAATTTAGGCAGGGCCACCCCTCCTCCAGATTTGTGTGTGTTATATGTGACCTCCAGCCCCCCTTCCTCCCCAAGGCCATAACAATGGGTAGGCTACCTGGCGGGAAAAAGAGAGGCGGGCTGGGGTGGGCCAGGGGTGGCTGATGCAGGGAGAACAGGGATTTAGGGAAAGAGAAGCCAAAGACAGGTAGACTAACTTTTCTTTTTGTTTGCGGCTCCAGGAGAAAAGATGGTTACAGTGCAGGCCTACTCTTGTAGAGGGAGCAGACTTTGACTGCTCAGTCTTGTCAGTGTCATACAAGAGGCTGGGGTTAGCCCCATCTATGCACACGGTTGGGAGCAGGCGGATGGGCTAATGGTTGGTCACAGAGGGTGCTTTGCCCCATGATCCCTGGTTCGTTGGGGTGTGGGCACAATGGCCAAGTTGATGTGAGGAGCCGCAGCTGGGGGTCAGGGAGTACCTAGTCCTTTTATTGAAAATTACTAAATAAAGAAAGTGACCTCCACAGATTTTATATATTGATAATGGGTTGAGTGCAGAGGACTCTTGTAGTTGACTATATGTATTTTGTGGTCACAGCCTCATTGCACCCCCGCCTAATGATTTTAAAAACTAGTGGTGAGCACAACTTTCCCCTGTTTGTTATAGTTATACAGGAGCAGTGACCAGCTCCATGTTGTAGCTCCCACCCTTCCCAGCTATAGTCAGGTGATCCCACTGGTGTCTAATAAAAGGGCAGCCAAGTTTGGGAGTTTTACTTTGAAAGCAGCTAGTAAGTTGCAGGTAAAACTTAGTCCCTTTGTAAAATGTATAATGAAGCAATAGAATTCTTAATGAATCAGATGAAAATCAAGCGTAGGACTGGCCAGATATGGGATGACTTTGACGTAGTTGGCCAGCTTAAATATATTGCAATATATGGACAAACAATCCCTGTTTTGTTTAAAGGGTAAGGCATTTTTCAGTAGCAGTATGCACAAAATGTCTCTGTCTTAAATATATTGATAATGGGTTGAGTGCAGAGGACCTCTTGTAGTTGACTATATGTACTCCACAGATTTTTGCCACTACACAAGCCTCAGTGTCTTTATTGCGTGTGGGGAGTAGGGGGGGGGGGTCTGTTGCCTAACAACCAGGAGTTAAGCAGATGCTGCTTTCAATAGCAATTGTTCTTACAAATAACTTACAAATTTTTTTTTTTTATGTATATTGGAAAGTTGCTTAGAATGATCGTTTCTTTTATTAGGTACATTTTTATACTGGGTTTGACCTGCCCTTTAATCTGGATCGCCACGAGTAATGTGTTTTATTTTCACTGATCCAACGGTTAGACACGGGGAAGGCATTTTATGGATGTTTCTCTGTATGCCAACCTGGTAAAGTGCCATCTGAGGCATTAGGCAAAAAAAAAAAAAAACCACCCCTGCTATGGTCTTGTCTTTGTGTAATTTTTAGGGTAATTTAACAGTTCTGGGATTCCCATTCAGTAATAGCGTGTCCGGTTTTGTGGAAAGTCCACTGAGGCCCGGGCCTAGGGTGGCAGTATTTTAGGAACGGCATTCCACCCATCCACATCATAATGGGTTCAGAAGCACTGGAGACATGCAGGAGATTTTGTAGCTCTTCAAATCTCCCAAATACCAATCCCCATGTTCCAGACCCAACAACATAAGACTTGGGTATACCTGTACACACATATGAAGGGGTAAGGGAGAAAGGGGGGCGATGAGTGGTCCTGGCCGAGGGGCGCCCTATGTATAAATCCAGCCCTGTTTAATAGCTCAGCTGGCAGAAGGCAAAGTTCCTGAAGTCACTCCCTAATGATTTCAATAACAATCCCTGGAACCAAGTTGTGTACCTTAGGGGCAGGAGATTGTCACTCTGAATTGTCCCCCATTCACTATAATGGAAATCACCTATTATTGCTGGTACAGGAGGGTTTCCACCAAAAATTCACAGAGTGATCTCAGGGTGAAAACTGCACGTACCAGTTTTGTTGGTTGTCAGTGGAGCTATTTTCCTGTCTACTTCCATATCAGTACTCACTGGGTAGAGCCTCGTATAACTGCTCCCATTAGAAGTAAAGCTTTAAAGACCACAGGTAAACACATACAGTAACTCCAGAAGTACCATGTGAGAATACATATGCAGCTGCCCATTCTACTTTTACTCTGGAGTTACTTTGTGTTCATTTGGAGTGGTGTCATTCACTTTTGGGGTTTAGAATGCTTTAAAGTAAGGAAGTAGACTGGAACATAGCTTTTATTTTATTCTAATCGAGTAAGCATTACATAACCCTAAACACAGTGTTGGACTGGCCCATCAGTATACCAGGAAAACTTACTGTGGGCCCAGGTGTTTGTGGATTCTCTTGCTTCTAACCATTTGGCCTAATTCATGGTCATTCCCTATTTCCTTATAGGAACAAAGAGGCTTAATAATGGAAGGATAGAGTATAGTAAATAGAGAAAAGAGACTAGTAGAAGAAAGAGGTTAAGTGAGGAGAGGAGGTATAATAGTTTGGAAAGTGGGCCCTAAGCCTAAAGTTTTCTGGTGGGCCCCTGGTATCCCAGTCCAACACTGCCTAAACACATACAGAACCTGCAAATACAGTAACTACAAAAACTGGGCGCTGGGCCCTTTGAGATGCTAGTCAAGCGTCCTAGTAGATCCCTCTTGGAGAGCGTGAGTGTGCATGGGCATTTTGGCTCTGACATCTTTGTAGAAAGTGATATGATTACATGTACAACCCGACACTAGTAGAAAATATGTTGCAGACAAAACCATATTATTATGTTGTGATATTAACCATATCCATCCAGAAAATTATTATTTCCGAGGCATTCAACAGTAATAAAGCGACTAGAACATGCCGTATGAAAAATACTTTATTTGATTGATATTAACAGTATCATGACACTAAATAATTTTGCTTTACCATCAGCATCATTAATCCTTTTATTTATATACTTTTTGTGCAAATGCTGGAGAGGACCTGGTCATTGTGCCTAGTTTAATGGTTCTCTTATTTAGTTAGGAATCTATTTGATGTGACATTGAATTTCTCTGCTGTAAATTCTACTTCTTACTGTCCTCTTGGAAAGGGAATTATTGTCATGGTTAGGCACTCATTCCACTTACCGTGTTATTCACCAACCTCTTAGATGTATCTCCCAGTGGCCTCAAACAGGAGCTTATTTTTGAATTCCTGGCTTGGAGGCAAGTTTTGTTGCATTAAAACCAGATGTACTGCCAAACAGAGTCTCCTGTAGGCTGTCAATCCACAAAGGGGCTACCAAAGAGCCAATCACAGCCTTTATTTGGCATCCCCAGGGACCTCTTTTCATGCTTGTGTTGCTACCCAACTCTTTTTAAATTTGAATGTTGCTCACAGGTATAAAAGGTTGGGGACCCCTGGTTTAGATTAAAAAAATGATCCAATAGAACAACTAAAAGACATTCATACCTCAAAAATATCTAGTACACGTGACATAGCTTTATGTTCTCTCCTTCTATAACTTGTATTTTTCCAATGTCTTCTGTCTTCACTCATAAGTGTCTCCAGTTTCGGAATAAAACCAACCATGTTCCTTTTTTCTGTGGCTTACAACACAACAAGATTGTGTGGGGAAAGACAGAGCAGTGGATATACAGTATATACAACCATGTCTTAATATGAAATCAGAGTCTGAACCATCATTATAGAGGCAAGTGAATCTAGTATAGCTGAAGCGGCATCACATATTTATCCTGTAATCTTTAATTAACCAAATACAAAAGAACCTGTGCTGTCATTTATTGGAAATGATACATATTGAAATATGCTGCAAGATAGGTATATCATTTTTAACATTAATTACATCTTGCAATTAATTTTAATCCAGTGGATAAGGTAAACCTACACTTCATAGAATGACATTAGAATGTTGGGGTTTTCTAGTTTTTAACCTCTAATCGTTGTGAAGGATAAATGCCCAAAAGTCAGATATATTAGAGGACACAAAGCAAAATAACGTTTTAGGTATTTGAAAAGGTCTTTAAAGGTAGGGGAATTCCCTACCACTTCAGTTGAACTGAAGAAGCCACTCGGATCAGTGGTTTTCAAGGGAAAAATTCTAAGGGAGTAATTCATCAAAGGTCAAGATATGTGAGCTTTTATAGACCTCGAATGAACTTAAATGAACTCACAACTAGAATGGTTTCTAATTTAAGAAAAAACTCGAATGGAAAAAAGTTGAATCAGCGAGTTCAAGGTTAACATGAAATTGATTGAGTTGAATTGCTTGAATTTATCGAGTTTTCTAGAGAAACCCTTTGAAAAAAACTCGAACATCTTGAAGGCAGTTAACATCTTCAAATGACCACTGCCATTGACTCTGACATGACCTTGACAGGTTTTAGATGGTTTATTTTTGTATTCAAGCTATTTCTCAAAAATAACCTTGAAAACTCAAATTTTTCATGGAAAACACAACTAGAAACATGTACACACTCGCTTGTAAACACTGATCGAATCATTCTTGGAGAACGCTCAATTTAATAACATCTTGGCTTTATTAAAGCACACATGGTGATTACAATTCAACAGTGGGTATACAAAACGAATGCGTTTCATGCCTCTACACTCGGCACTTCCTCAGTTGGGTAACTCTGAGGAAGTGTCAAGTGTAGAGGCACGGAACGCTTTAGTTTTGTATACCCACTGTTGAATTGTAATCACCATGTGTGCTTTAATAAAGCCAAGATGTTATTAACTTGAGCGTTCTCCAAGAATGATTTGATCTGCTCTTACTAGCGAGTGTGTACATGTTGCTGAAGTCGGAGAGAGGTTGCCCGGTTCTCGCAAGAGCAGCGATCAAGAGGAGATGCAGTGAGTTGGGTGAGCTCCGCCATTTCCACATTCTATTGTTTGCCGGAAAACAAAACTTTTCAAAATGAATCAGTTAATAGTGCTGCTCCAGCAGAATTCTGCACTGAAATCCATTTCTCAAAAGAGCAAACAGATTTTTTTATATTCAATTTTGAAATCTGACATGGGGTTAGACATATTGTCAATTTCCCAGCTGCCCCAAGTCATGTGACTTGTGCTCTGATAAACTTCAATCACTCTTTACTGCTGTACTGCAAGTTAGAGTGATATTACCCCCCTCCCTTTTTCCCCCCAGCAGCCAAACAAAAGAACAATGGGAAGGTAACCAGATAACAGCTCCCTAACACAAGATAACAGCTGCCTGGTAGATCTAAGAACAACACTCAATAGTAAAAACCCATGAGACACATTCAGTTACATTGAGAAGGAAAAATAGCAACCTGCCTGAAAGCATTTCTCTCCTAAAGTGCAGGCACAAGTCACATGACTGGGGGCAGCTGGGAAATTGACAAAATGTCTAGCCCCATGTCAGATTTCAAAATTGAATATAAAAAAATCTGTTTGCTCTTTTGATAAATGGATTTCAGTGCAGAATTCTGCTGGAGTAGCACTATTAACTGATGCATTTTGAAAAAAAACATGTTTTCCGATGACCGTATCCCTTTAATAAATCTGCTCCTAAATGTCCAGTTGCCTTTGACTTAATTCTACTAGATGCACTTTTAAATTTATTCAGCTATTTATCCTATTCAAAAAGGGACTTGTGCTGTTGTGAAGCATTTTTAAACTCAAATGAATTCTAGGTTCCTTGAATCTCCTACAATGCATGTCTTTGTCACTATTTCATTAATATTGTATAGGCAAGTGTTACCAATTAAAATACCAATTAAAAGAAGTAATGCATCTTTCTACTGTTCTCTAAATAGACCTCACATTTGTGCTGGAAAGAGATAAACTTTCTAATGGATCCATGGTGCGTTTTCTGTGTCTGGAGAAATGCGTTATTTCTAATTATGTTTTATGAAAGGCAACAGATCCATAGGAAACTGACTTATGTTATCAAGTATTTAGGAAAGAAAAAGTATTGCTGCTGCATGAACAATAAGCGGTGAATGTTTGTAACCAAGAGCAGGTTGTCTTTATAAATACAAGCTTAATTTATATTAATATGGAGCAGTAAATATTTATTCAACACAACTTGAGAAACATTTTGTTTTCAGTAATCACATTAGTCTTGAACAATGAGCCAGATATATTGCTGATGTCAAGGGAAAAGGAGAACAAAGTTGTATGTGTGTCTAGGGGGAGCAGAGATGATGCTCCCTAAACCCTAAAATATTGTCTACTGATCTCCTCCAGCAGATGCTCTGCAATGTCATCTGGAGTCAGAAGAAGCATTTTGGGGTAACTGTCTGCTAATCACCTTGCATGCACAGAACTCAAGAGACTCTCCCTAGAGCAGTGGGCTTCAAACTTCTTTTTAGTTAAAGCCCCTATTAACTTTTTTGTTTTTGTTTCAGTGATACAGCCATAGTCACATGAATATTCAGGAAAGTAAATAGGTGTTCACTAGTGATGTGTGGGTTTTGAGCAGCAAGTTAGGTTGGGTGTGGGTCAACAATTTGTAAATCCACTTCAGTTTATATAACTCCGCCGACCCACATCCCTGAGGTCATGGAGAGGGTGGGGCAGGCTCACATCTAGAAATAGCTATTTGTCAGACTCACCAGTATAATCCAGTCGTAGAAGGAGCTGGAGCAGTAGATAGTGAACCCAAAAGCGCCTCACATAACCACTACCCACCTGGAGGGGAACAGGGAGCAGGGTTGTGGAGAGTAGCCAGTGAGACGATAAGCGAAGTACAAGGGATTAGGCAGAGTCGTGGTCAGGAGGTCCGAGGTCAGAAGGCAGGCAGCAAGATTCGTAAACGATGAGACAGGCCGATAAGTCGAGACAGGCAGCAGGAATCACAGTCCGGGTACAGGCAAGGGTCGATAACAGGAATTCAAGAAGTGCAGAGACGCTAGGATTTCAGTTTAAACAACCTAATAACCAGGCAATGCATCTCAGTCTGGACAGAACGCAGGCACAATTCCTCATAGCTATTGTTGGATGCGAAAGGAAGAGGTATACACAGACTATATTTGTAATCTGGGGAACTATGTCCTTCATTCCTGCAGTCTCCTGTGAGTAACATAAATTAAAAAGGGGGTTCTAATACAGTATTCTCCTATCCTATATTGTTCAGCATTCATTTATTTTTCTTTCTGAAACAGAGGCTTTATTTGATTGCTGGCCTTGGTGGGGATTAGAGGAGGATTTCCATCAGGGTTCAGGGTTCATTGAGCCTTGGATATATAGTAGATGCTCTAAAATTAAGTCAAGAATTTGGGTACTAAAGATATTTAAACTTCTTGTTGGGCTCTGAGCTGCTTGGCTTCTTAGCCTTCACAGTGTAATGCCCCTATATGACCTACATTTAAAGGAACAGAAACAACAAAACATGGAAGTGTTTTAAAGTAAATAAATATTATGTAATATTGTCCTGCACTGGTACAACTGGTGTGTTTGCTTTAGAAAGACTACTATAGTTTATATAAACAAGCTGCTGTGTAGCCATGGGGCAGCCATTCAAAACACAGGATTCACAGTAGATACCAGATGCACTATGTAGAATCCCACTGTATTCTTTTACAGAGCATATTTGTTATCTGCTAAGTAACCTGTGCCTTTTCTCAGTTTTTAGCTTGAATGGCTGCCCCCATGGCTACACAATAGCCTATTTACATAAACAATAGTAGTCTTTCTAAAGCAAATACATAACTTTTACCAGTGCATACTTCTTGGGACTCTTCTTGGGCTACCATCAAAATGTTCTGAATGCTCCTACCCATGCAGATCCAACCTAGCTAACTCTTGATATTACTGTTACACTAAGCTCGCCCAACAAAAAACCCAACCTGAGAAATATTAGTTGTCCTGGTAGCTTATAGCCTTTTGCGCACTTAAAGGACCAGTAACATCAAAAAAAAATGTTAAAAAAATGTGTTAGTACACAGCTACAAGGCACACGTAGGTCTGTTAGCTAAACGGAATGCAGGCAGATAAAAACGCTATAGAAACAATCACTCATGTGCAATTCTCTGGCTCGCTGCCAGCCAAGTGCAGCGAATGGAGCAGGAACGACCGGGGCAGGGAGCGGTGGAGGAGGAGGGGGCCAGGCCAGTCGCTGATAATGAGAAGCGGCCGCCGCTGCCAACATTGATTTACAGCTCCCTCCACCGCCTCCACTACCACCGCTTCCTCCAGTGTCCAGGTGGACGCTTCTCATCTATAGTGCATCGCATCGGAGGCATGAGGCATCCATCTTGCTCCTTCACACGCTGTCAGTAGAGTAGCCAGGGAGGAGAAATCGAGCCCAGCAGCATCGATGGTCGCCCTTTTGCCTTTTCTGTACAGGACAGGAAGTGCAGTTTCTGTAAGTTATTTCTTAATAAAGGCTTTGTGAATTTAAATTATAATTTGTGTTGGTGGTTTTTTTTGATGTGTACTAATGATTTTTTTAAAAAAAAATTTTGATGTTACTGGTCCTTTAAGGGCAAATAACTGATAGGGAGCTCATTTTGTATGTGAATTATTTATTTAACTTATTTTGATCATTGTTTCTATTATTTTCTTACCTTAATACTTAAAATATTTCAGTTTTTTCACATTTAACAATCTAGTCCAAGCACTGGCTGTCAACTAGCTTTGGGGGACCCCTCCGTCCCCCAAGATTTTGGCTTTGTGGCTGGTTTCATAACTGTACTAATTATACTTTTACTGTTAGTGTAAGATAATTTATCTTCCTTTCATTTTTCTTCGCGTTAGTTTGAGCTCAAAAGAGAGCCAAGCTGTACTTCTGGTACCTGTCAGACAGGCAGTACCGCTGGGTCACATGGGGAGAGAGAGAATGTCTGGCGCATTATCATCAGAATAAAGGCAAGACCTCTATCACATTCTGTTCGGGAAAAAAAATGCAATCTATTACTTTAAGTCATCTTTTCTCTGCTTTCTTTGACAGAATCATAGACATGTTCTAATTTCATTGTACGTGTTCTCATCCATTATGTAACTGTACCAAAGCAACACTTTAACACACTGCTATTAAAATTTGTATTTGTATTCCTCCTACACATGCATAATGTATAGATTCAGTACATTGTTTTAAAATTGGTCTTACAAGAATTCATGTTTTGTAAGCGGAGGCAAGTAAGTGAGAATAAAGATCAATTCAAATCATTTTCAAAAATTGCAATTATTTGATTAAAATGGAGTCTATGGGAGAGGGCCTTCCCATAGTGTTTTGGATAACGGGTGTCCAGATGATGGATTCCATACCTGTATTGAGCTTTAAGGGGTGATTCTGCATTATTTCTCAATGCTGGAACATTGCATATTCTGCTGGCTTATTTCATCTCTTAAGTGGGTTTAGAAGTTAACTCAAGAACAAGAAGCTTTTTAATTACATATATATTCATAGAGAACTAAATCCTAAAAACTTACTTCACCAACCAAAGGGTCAGCATCTCTATAACAGTAATGATCCAGGACTTCAAAGTTATCACAGGGGGTCACCATCTTGGTTTTTGTAAGGAGTGTCAGTGACACTGCACATGCTCAGTGGGCTCTGAGCAGCTGTTGAGAAGCTAAGCTTAGGGGTCGTCACTAATCATAAAGTAGAAATCAAGCTTTGCCTGTCATAGAAGCTGATGCTACAGGGCCAGGGTCAGAATGGGGGGCCCGGGGCCCAATGTCTAGGGCCCCCATCCAGACCACCATGCATGCGGCCAGGAGATCGGGAGAGGGGATCTGGCCTGGCGGAGGCCCATGAGGGCCTGGGCACACCGGGTTTTTTCCAGGTGTCCCAT
Source organism: Xenopus laevis (assembly GCF_017654675.1). Classification (NCBI taxonomy): domain Eukaryota; kingdom Metazoa; phylum Chordata; class Amphibia; order Anura; family Pipidae; genus Xenopus; species Xenopus laevis. The sequence goes on from NC_054373.1 coordinate 161,728,741, forward strand.
CAGGCCACTCCGACCCTGTACAGGGCTGATTACTGAATTAATGCGCTTTTAAACAGGTGACCAGTAAATGCTTCTCGCTGCTTATGATGGGTTACTGCTGTTACTGATTTACTATAACAAATTAATCTCCGTTTTTTATGAAAAAAAATTAGATCAAACCCCCTTCCATGAATGGAACTCATTTCATTCGAGGCGAAAAAACCAAGTGACAAAATTGAGTGTCAAATTGTATTGTACAATTTACGCTCTGAAAATGAAACTTTTTTGGAGAATCGGACAAAAAACCCAACTTTTTCTAATTATCCAACTCAGATCACAATGTCAAGAAAAAAACTTCAGCGCCATCTGCCATTGACTTCTACGTGACCTTGACAGGTTTCAGATGGAGTATTTTCAGATTCAATTTTTTAGCAGCTTTGGGTGATACGTCTTGAAAAATATGAGTTTTTATTTTTCTGCGAAAAAAGTTTCCCCCCCCTAAAAACCTCAACCAGAAAAATTGAGGTTTAATAAATGGTCCCCTGGTATCTTTTATTACATAACCTCATAAATGTGATTTAAAGCTTTTTATTGTCTCTTTTTATTTGCAGTATGTAAGATTTTCATTCTTCGCACTTTCAGACTTTTCAGAGTTATGGCCCCATTATGAATGACGGCAGAAGAGCGAGCCTTGCTTACAATAGCATGGAGAGAATATTCGGAAGAAAGACAGAAATGGGAACAGACTTTATACAATGATCTCTATAGCAGCTCATTAGAAACTGCATTCACAACATCTAACATCTTGCATCTAACTGCAAATACCCATCCATTCCATTTTGAGTTTCAAAACTTCGGCCCAAGATTGATACAGTTTTTTTTTTTCATGCAGGGATCTATTTCTTTTGTTGTTTGTGCTCTTTTCTCTGTTTCATTGTTTTAAATATTTCTTTAATCTTAGTCAATAAAAAAGAAAAATAGTCCATGTTTTTAAGTGCTGTGTGGGCGGCAGTGAAAATAAGCTAATAAAAGGAAATCTTATATTTGCCAAACAACATAAATGTGGATAGAAGAGAACAATAAAGCTTATAGCTGGGGGGAAAAAATAATTGCTCTACTATTTGGGTGGGCAATTTTTCAGGGCCTCCAGCACCAGGGGGCCTTTTGGGGAGTATAAACATTATGCACGTATAGCCTTTCACTCATAGGGTACCAGATCATTTGATAAATCTGGGACAAATGCAAGTCACTGGGCAGCACTTATTGTTAACTGAGCATAGGGTTGTCACCTGTCCGTTTTTTGGGCTGTCCGGGTGAGAAGTGCCTGTCCGGATTTCCAAATTAGGAAATTGGGACAGGACATTGATCGCTACGTCATCAGTAATTTGAAAAAAAAAAGGTGCCGCAGAATAAATTGTAAATGACTCACTAAATAGTAAATGTGGTCCGGATGCATCAGCCCCAGACCCTCAGCTTTAGGGAGCGGTACGGCAAAGGTATGAAGAAGACGCAGGGCCAACCGGCACTCAAACGGATACACAGGACCAGAGAAAATTAGTTTAAAAATATATCTCTTATTTGTACAAAGTTAAAAAGTGTTTATTTGCACCTCCATCTGCCGTATGCGTTTCGCACCCACTTGGGGCGCTTAGTTATGGGCTATGTCATCAGCCTCTCCCCGATGTCAACCGCCCCAATGTCACTGTCCCACCCCTGATGTCACTGTCCCGCCCCCCAGACATCACTGCCCCACCCTTTACATAATTTGCCCCATCCCTTCCTGTTTTCCCCTGAACTGAAAGGGTGGCAACCCTAACTGAACATCTGTCAGTTTCTGCGCAGACCATGGTTCTGCTGTTGGCCCTAGCTGTATAGAGGTCTACACAGAAAAACACAAGGTACTGGGAGTTGCTGGGAGGTGCTCAGGTATGAGTGAGCCAGTGGCATAATACAAGCAGGAGTAGACTTGGTCACACACTTTAATTCACACAGTAAAATGCACTCAGTGGTGTGCTACACAGGTATGGGATCCGTTACTCCATTATCCAGAAAGCTCCGAATTAGGGAAAAGCTGTCTCCCATAGACTCAATTTTATCCAAATAATCCAAACTTTTACAAATGATTTACCTTTTCTAAGTAATAATAAAACTGTAGCTTGTACTTAATTCGAACTAAGATATAATTAATCCTTATTGGAAGTAAAACCAGCCTATTTGGGTTTATTTAATGTTATTATTTTCATGTTGTCTTAAGGTATGAAGATCCAAATTATGGAAATACCTGTTATCCAGAAAACCCCATGTCCCAAGAATTCTAGATAACAGGTCCCATACATGTATATACTGTATATATATTTAAAGATTCACACCTAAAATCTTACCCACAGAGATCCCCATGTTGGTTATCTGGGCAGATTCCTGTGTGCAGGAGCCTTAGATCTTCTTAGTGGATCAGGGTAGTGGCAAAGGCCTGTGGGTCAGCATTTTGTCAGCCAAAATTTGTCCTTTTGGAGAATTTCATAAAAATGCTGGTGTGATGGACCAAATGCTTGGAATTGACCCATGTGTCATTGTTCTTTAGAAAGTAAAATTTCTAGCACAGCAGGAAGTCATGTTACATTTGTGGAATTATTATTGTAGAGAAAATTTAAATCTTTTTTTAAAAACTTAAAATAATTTACTTAAAATGGAGTCTATGGGAGATGGTCTTCCTGTTTTTCTGGATAACATGTTTCTGGATAACTTCTGATTATTTTGGCTGGATAAGGGTAGGACTTCACAAACGTTTTCGGTGCGATCCGACGTGCTGCGACAAACTGCCTGCGTTGCATGGTGTCGCAACGTTGATCCGATGCGTCACGACTGCAGCGTTGTGTCGGATCAACGCTGCGACACCATGCGACAATTCTATCTCTTACCTTATTTTTGTTGCACGAGACTTGTCACAGGCGTTTTGTTGCAGCGCGTCAGATTGTGCTGAAAACGTCTGTTGAGTCCTACCTTTAAACATGAATTCATCAAAACCAATTCAAACTCCAGCATATATTTAAAGTGATTAGCAATTAGCAGTCCAGCTGACCTGACTATTTATTAGGCGCTGATTTATTACCAATTGAAGGTCAGGATCGGCTAATGTAAAAAAAAAGTCAAGTAAGTTGTTTATTTCTGTTTTGCTTTTATATTCCTGCAATCATTTTTTTTCATGATCACATCAATTTAAAAATAATGAAAAGCTTGCTAGGTTTTAGTGATAGAGAGCTTGATTGCAGTTTGTTTAGAAAAATATATAAAAACTCCTGAAAAAAGAGTCAGTAGCAACCAGGGGCGTAACTTCCGGGGGAGCAGGGGGTGCAACTGGGCCAGGGCCCGCACCCCCGCAGGGCTAGGGTTGCCACCTATTTTAAAAAAATTTACCGGCCAGTGATGGGGGGCGGTAACGCCGTGACTAAAAAAGGGACGGGTCACGGGTAAATGGGCGGAGTGTGATGTAAAAAGGGGCGGAGCCATGTGCAGCGTGACGCAAAAGGGGGTGGGCCCCATCGCAAGAGGGGCAGAAGATGAAGGAGGGGTAAATTTCTGCCAGAGGGCCAAGGGCTTTTGTTATAGGTATTACAAAGTACCGGCAGCTACATTGCCGGTAAATTTGTAATACCGGCCCCGGCCCTGGCTGGTATTTTACCGGCTAGGCCAGTAAAATACCGGCGGGTGGCAACCCTACGCAGGGCCCCCCGGTAGATCGCGCGCACTGCAGCCGGCTGGAGTCAGCTGCAGCGGCAGAGAAAAATCACACAGACGAGGGTGGGGGCGGGCCCGGCTGCACGGCCCGCACCAGGGCCCGCCCCACCAAGTTCCGTTACTGGTAGCAACCCTACCTTTTGCAGGACCCACCTTAACTGCTTCTGGTTTTTCCAGCAAAAGTGTTTTTTCCAAACAAAAAAGTCCAGGTTCAACTCCAGATTTTACAACTAAGGTTTTATGAGATAAGATATTAAATGCATCTTTATACTTAATCTGGACCAATACATGATACATGAATCATCAGCTCAGAATGCATTTTTTGTTGGTTAAACCCATGTGGGGTCTCCGAACCTTCTTGGAACTGCCGAATTCTCCGTTTCTGGCATTAAAATTAAATATTCACAGCTGCTCATGTAGTAGCTATTCCAGTTATTAAACTTGCACAAAATAATGTACAGTATTTAAAATTCACTTCATTTATGTTTTCTTGCTTAGACGCAACTGTTTAACCATCGCCACCAGATCTACCACAATGCTCGGCGGACTGAAATAAAGGTAAAATATTTAAACTGCTAACTAGAATTTTTCTTGAAAAGGTTCTGAAAAAACATTAAAAACACTATCACAGAGCCCATCTTTAATAACAACTGCACAGAGATAAAAGCACTGCGGCTTACATTACAATTTTATAGATGCTGAGACGTGGGAGGCTTATTTAAAGGGCAAATCCGCAAAAACATAAATTAAGCTTTTTGAAAAGTAAACAAAATTTCAAGCAACTTTGCAATATACATCAATTAAAAAATATGCAGACTTTTCGTGTTTTTAATGGTTTGGAACAGTTCCCTAAGCCTAGCCCTCTGCATATTTTTTAATTGATACATATTGCAAAGTTGCTTGAAATTATGTTTACTTTTCAAAAACATAAGTTACGTTTTTGTGTAGTTCCCCTTTAACGATTCTCCATATTGTCTACTGGAGCCATTATCATCCTGATTGCAAGTGTCAACCTGGCATCTGCAAATTCCATTCTCAAGTATCATTCTCATATTCTCTCCAAGTGCAATTCACAGGAGGTGGGTTCATACTGCCTGGTCTCTATGGTTTCCTTCCTTAAAGGGCAAGTCAACCCCAAAATAAAAACAATGCCTAATAAAAGTACATAATTCCAAGTAGCTTTGAAATATACATTCATTACAAATTTTCCTATGGTTTATAAGTTATGTGTATATATATATTGCTATTGAAAGCAGTGTCTTTCCCTTTCTATTCTCTGCACTGGTGTCTCAGACTGTTGATACAATGTAAAGGTGGCCATACACGGATAGATCCGCTCGTTTGGCGATGTCGCCAAACGAGCGGATCTCCCTCCGATATGCCCACCTTGAGGTGGGCAATATCGGGCTGATCCGATCGTGGGCCCTAGGGCCCAACGATCGGATCCTAGCGTTCGCCAAACGGGCGGTCGGATCGCGGGACCGCATCAACTAACAGATGCGGCCGCGATCCGACGGGATTTTTAATCCCATCCGATCGAGATCTGGCCGACTTTCGGCCAGATCTCGATCGGGGAAGCCCGTCGGGGGCCCCCATACACGGGCCAATAAGCTGCCGACACGGTCTGTCGGCAGCTTTTATCGGCCCGTGTATGGCCACCTTAAGACAAGGCAGCTCATTAACAGTCTTTGTTGGGAAGACTGGGATAATGGGATAGGATGCCATCATTCATATAAGTGAGCCTTTCTTGTAGATTTTGATACAAGATCAGATCCAAACAATGACTTTAAGCATTTATAGGAAAAACTGACCACTAGTCATAATGTTTAATACATAGTATAGGTTTGCTAAGGTTAATTCAAGCATAAATGAAAATGATATTGTAGCGCTATAGTAAACCGACTTGTGCTAGGGCCGTTTACTCTACTTTCCTTGGTGGGCTGAGACCACCGATGAGCTCTCTTTCTCAGGGGTAAGCCCTCGCAGTGGGGTGGAGGCAAGGGTGTAGTGTGACTGTAACCTGAAGCGATAGCACAATGATGGGCGCCAGTAGTTCTTTAACAGTTGAACCAAGAACAGTATTTATTGAACAATAGCACATAGATCATTTAGCACATTGATCCACAATGGAGTATAGAACATACACAGCAGCATAAAGGAAACATATACTCACAGCGGGTATAGGCTGAATCCCCACAGGCTAGGGAATAAACAGCAGAGAGTAAATTGACAGCATGTGATGGGTATTGCCCAGTTTTCAGGATATCTTCCAGTGGCAGACTAGGGGAACTCCTGACATCCCTATCTCAACACTTGGTTCCTTACTCTGGGTCAGTAATACCCTGGGATCTTAATCCCTCTAATCTCCTCAGTGGAGCCTTGAGCTGCTCAACTATTTTCACTCCTAGAGCGATCTATAAAACGAGTATAGCTGTCTAATTTCTAGGGCCAAGGCGCCTAGGGTCAGCACTACCCATTCCCTTCCAGCCTGCTTGGTTGGGCTAGAGCAATGGACCCAGAGCACATGGTTCCTAAACCTTTTATACTCTGGCACAGTGCCATCTGGTGTACACTGTGTGAACTGCAGGGGTTACATAAGCACAATGTCCCCATAAGGACCCACTGAGGTGTCCATATTACTAGGGACTGTAATAGTAAAGTGTAAGGGTGTCTAAGATTTTCACATCCCTACATTATAATTCAGAAAGAGAACTGAAAGTACAAATTCACTTATTGGGGGTTTTGTTTTAGCTCAGATATTCCCCAATATGTTGCATAGGGCATAATTATCATCTTGGCTTTATCCTGCTCATTGTACTGGTCAAAAGAGGGATAGAATGATTCACATCAAACATCTTCATGGAAATCAATTTTCCTTCTGATATCACACAGAATAGATAGTGATCAAACAGCAAAGAAGTCAATTTGCATTGTTTCAGTGCAATTATTCAGATTAAACGAGATGTTGCCTGCTTTCTTGCTTAGAAAGAGAATCAAAACGGCAGAGTTCATTCATGTGAGGGATTCATTTAAAGGATCTTGACTCGGGATAATGCGTTTTGCTTTCTTTTCTTACTATGACTTCCCTAGCCATATCCGAATGCCCTATCCCTGTGATTATTTCAATATAGGATTCATCAACTTAAATTAATCATACGTCTACATTATAATAGAATGTGCTCTGCTTGTGATTATTTTATAAATAGAGGCCCATTTATTAGAGGTTGTGGTATTAAAGGGGAAGTAAAGGTAATTTTTAATACCTACAGTATCTGTAATTTTTGCTTGGGCGCACCCCTCCTGAACCACATTATTTTCGCTGCCCAATTCAGTCTCCGGCACTGACACCATGCTGTTGAATTTTTACCACTTTACAGACTTTGCGGCCGCCATGTTGGCCTTGTGAGCGTCACGTCTTATGTCCCCCATGACCTCTCGCGTCAAACATACAATTCAAGGCAAAAAAAGGCGTCTCTCTGATGTGTCTCTCCATGCCACAGTAAGTTCTACTCTGTCCACCAATGTAGGGATGCACATAATCGACTATTTTGGATTCAGCCGAACCCCCGAATCCTTCTCGAAAGATTCGGCCGAATACTGAACCGAATCCGAATGCAAATTAGGGGTGGGAAGGGGAAAACATTTTTTACTTCCTTGTTTTGTGACAAAAAAGTCATGTGATTTTCCTCCACGCCCCTAATTAGCATATGCAGATTATGATTCAGATTTATTTTTTGGCCTGGGAGAAGGATTCGGCCGAATTTTGAATCCTGCTGAAAAAGGGTGAATCCTGGCAGAATCTTTACTTCTATTTAAACTTTCACCATTTTTATTGTAAAACTATATCATAATTTTTTAAACACATTTTTTTATGTCCACATTTCAATTATTTTAAATATTAGATTCCAACCTTAAAAAATATGAATTCATTAGTTGCTGCAGCATTATAATTAATTGTCATCGATTATAAACTTATAAATTTAAGAATTAATTTGTTAATTAATATAAAGCGTTGCTATAGCAACCCCTAGCGATCATTCCTATTGGCTATGCAGCATGACGGGGAGGAGAACAAGCGGTCAACGATGACGTTGCCTTGTACCACATGACCTGATTATTGCCGCTCGCATGGGGGAAGTAGAGGATCTGCTACGCATGCGCAGGGCTTACAAAATTTCTACTGCGCATGTGCGAGCCCTATTAGAGCTGATTGGGATACCGAGAGGGATGGCTTTTTTATTATATGCACCTTACAAAAATTTTTACTATGATCCGGGATTACAGAAACAAGGAAAAACATATACAGTAGAGTAATGATTCCTGTACGTATCTCTCCACTTTGTGGCCAATGTACACAACTTTATTTGTAATGTACCTTTCCTTCTCCTTTAAAGCTTTTTGATTAAACTCTATGAGGCCTATTTATCAAAGGTCAGATTTTAGTGGTTTTAGAGGTTTTGAAACTAAACTCACAAACTAAGAATGTCAGGTGATTTATTAAAAGATCTGAATACAAAAAAAGTATTCATGGAAAATAATGAACTAAAAAATATGAATACCTCGATAACCTCTAAAAAAATTCTAGTTTTCTGGACAATTCCTAGCGAAAAAGAAAACTGAAAACCTCTTAAACCCGGAAAGCCGTCCAATAGGATCAGCGCAGCTCCCATTGACTTCTATGGGACCTTGATAACTTTGTATAAGTGGTTTTGGTGGTTTTTACATTTAATTGATCTCACATTTTTAGAGCTTTTAAAAAACAGAGAAAACCACAAATTTTGCAAATAATCGCAAATTGTAAATATTTAGAAGCACACTGTGCGTTCGACGTAGACAACAATGTTGATATTTCCTCTAGATAAATACAAGTATGGGATCTGTTATCAGGAAACCTGTTATGCAGAAAGATTCAAATTATGGGAAGGCCAACTCCCATAGACTCCATTTTATTCAAATAATCTTTTTAAAAATTATTTATTTTTTCTCCGTAATAATAAAACAGTACCTTGTACTTGATCCCAACTAAGATATAAATAATCCTTATTGGAAGTAAAACCAGCCTATTGGGTTTAGTTAAAGTTTAAATGATTTATTAGTAGACTTAAAGGAGAAGCAAACTGTAAAATTAAAAAAACTCTACCCCCCTACATTACATAGACCCCCCTCCCATCTCCCACCCATCCTAGCTGCTACCCCGGAAAAATGCCCCTAAGTCTGTACTTACCCCTCGGTGCAGATTCTGTCCAACGGAGTTCACAGGCGCCATCTTCAGCCACTTCAGTCATTTTTTTAACTTTAGGGTTTGCTTCTCCTTTAACGGGATAGTGACACTTCTCAGGTTTTAGCATATTTAGCATATTTTTAGCATATTTTTGAATTCTTCATCAAAATATGTTTATATGTCCTTTAAACCATTTTCCTCAATGTGACATCTTTCTATGTAAATTTAAGAGAGCACCGGACAGATTCTTATGGTCCCTTGCAAGGCCGGAAGGGAAATGCTTGACTGACAGGAAGAATCTGGCAGCACAGTTAAATGGTGTTGGCTTATACTACGTGGCTACACAGGGTCAGGGTTTACAGCCTCCTTATCACAGTGCTGCTGCTTCATTTCATGTTCAGGTATGTGACTCACTCTGTGCTGGCTAAAATGAAAAAACGCCGGCGCTAATCAAATGCGACGGTTCGTTTTCCGAAGTCTCCCGAAACGCCGGCGCCAATCACACGTGGCGATTCGTTTTCCGAAGTCGCCCGAAGTTTCCTCAACTTCTGGAGACGTTGGAAATCGAACCGCCGCGTGTTTTTTCATTTTAGCCAGCGCAGAGTGAGGGAAGGCGTTTGGGGAGATTAGTCGCCGCAAAGACGAGGCCATTAGTCGCCAGGCGACCAAATCTCCCCAAAACGCCCAGTGTGGCCTTACCCTTTAACTTATTCTGCCTAACTTGATTATGTGTGGCCCTTGCCAGGAAAGGGACACGCATATACAATCTAGTAAGAGGGAATGACTTAAAAGCACCATCTAAAAAAACCAAACCTGAGCAGTGTGGGAGATTAGATTTTGAGAAAGAGGAGGATTTTAGTTTTTCCATTAGTGGGTGTGAGATAAGAGAGGCTTAAATCTGTATTACTCGCCCCCTACAGGAAGCAGTATCCTTCTCCATATGAGGAAGTGGAGTGTTTTTTCAAACAATATATTTTACTAATTTGTGGGCTTACATAAGTAATTTTGTGATTAATAGTTAGTATTGCCATCAAAGTAGAGGTGTCACTATAAGGTATAGAGATCCAAATTACGGAAAGACCCCTTATCCGGAAAACCCCTGGTCCCGAGCATTCTCGATAACAGATTCCATATCTGTACAAATAAAGAATAAGCTAGACAAGCACGGGTTACTTTTCTGCCCCAACCCAAAATGTTCTAATGTTCCTTTGAATGTTCTTCCATTCAAAGGAATGGTAACACCAAAAAATTAAAGTGTTTTAAAATTTAATGTACTGTTGTTCTGCACTGGTAAAACTGGTGTGTTTACTTCAGAAACACAACTATAGTTTATATACACAAGTTGCTGTGTAGCCATGGGGGCAGCCATTCAAGCACAGGATACTCAATAGATAACAGTTATACTACAGAGATTATCTGTTATCTTCTGTGTATCCTGTGCCTTTTTTCAGCTTTGAATGGCTGCTCCCATGGCTACACAGCAGTTTTATTTATATAAACTATAACAGAGTTTGTGAAGCAAACACACCAGTTGTACCAGAGCAGCACAACAGTACAGTAGGTTTTTGTTACACTTTAATTTTTTGGTGTTACTGTTCCTTTAATCAAAAAGTCTCCCAGATTCCGCTGCTAAAATCTAAAAGAATGGTGAATCTCCAGTCCTGCTTGATGGCAGCCCCTTAAGGTTAATGTATGATTAGATATGGAATTTGCTTTGAAGCAATTGAAAGGGAAAAGAAACACAGTTGGCATGGCAACTAATTGCTATCATAATTGCAAAAAAATAAATAAATGTGCTGTCTCTTAAATGTATATTTAAAATGTATGAATGATTAAAGACAGTATTATGAGCTATGAATTATAAGGTATGTCTTTGTTTCTACGACAGAGGTAAATTATACTCTATATTCTCAGCCATTCTTTTCAGTTTGCTTTGTTTTAATTACCTATCACATGCTAGGTCCGTGTGTGTGAATATATATATATATATATATATATATATATATATATATATATATATATATATATATATATATTATATATATATATATATATATATATATATATATATATATATATTTATATATATATATGGATTATAATTATATAACCAAACCACACAATAATGTGCTGGATGTATCAATGTCCAAGATAGTGTATAGTCATGGATAAAACACTGTAGTCTACAGATTACAGAGGTATCCTTAGGGCACAAGAAAAATCACAGATGTATAAGAACATGGCTTCAAAGGAGTAGTTCGCCTTTAAGTTTTTTTTATAGTTTTTTTAATTATTTGCCTTCATCTTATGGTATTTTCCAGTTTTTAAATGGGGGTCACTGACCTCATCTAAAAATAAATGCTCTGTAAGGCTATAAATGTATTGTTATTGCTACTTTTTATTAATCATCTTTTTAATAATCAAGCTCAACTTGGCCAAGACTGAGCTCATGGTCTTTCTACTCAAGCTGAGCCCTTCTCTTCCTTTCACCATTACTATTGATGGCATGACTATTAACCCAGTTAACTCCGCACGCTGCTTAGGGGTCATCTTTGACCAGTCCTTCTCCTTCTCTAATCATATTAATAATACTGCCAAAACCTGGCATTTGTTCCTCCGCAAAATAGCCAAGATACGCCAATTTCTTTCACAAACAACGGCCAAAACACTAATCCATGCCTTTATCTTATCCTGTTTAGACTATTGCAATCTCCTCCTAACTGGTCTTCCTGACTCCCATCTCTCTCCCCTCCAATCAATCTTAAACTCTGCTACCAGGATCCTTCTGCTCTCTCCTAAAAGGGAACCTGCTCAACCCCAACTAAAATCCTTAGCGTGGCTGCCTTTTAAGCAAAGGATAGTATATAAAACCCTTCTACTAATATTCACTCCTCTGCTCCTCACTACATTTCTTCTCTTGTCTCACTATATGTTCCTTGTAGTCTTCTCCGCTCTTCACAGAGCCACCTTCTCTTCACACAATCCACATCCACTGCCACCTCTCGTCTCAAACCCTTCTATCTTGCTGCTCCTTACCTCTGGAATTCCATCCCTGAATTCCTCCGTAAGGAATCCTCTCTTAATCTCTTCAAGAAAAAACTAAGAGTCTACCTTTTGGACGAGTAGAACATTAGCCTAGTCCTGTCCCTACTGACTATGCCTTACCTTGTGCACTTTTTCATCTCCAATTTGTAACTGTATGTTACCCTCCCATCCACTTAGACTGTAAGCTCTACGGGGCAGGGACCTCCTTCCCACAATGTCTCTTACCACATAGTACTTAAGCTCTTTGTCCTATGATTCTGTATATATTTATTATGTGATCATGGTTGCTAGGGTAAATTGGGCATAAGAAACCATTACTGAATTTGCAAACTGAGTTGCTGAGTAAAAAGCTAAATAACTCAAAAACCACAAATAATAAAAAATGAAAACCAATTGTATTTTGTCTCAGAATAGCACTCTCTGTCATACTGAAAGTATTCATTTTTTAGTTTTGGTGGTTTTTAAGTTCATTAGGTTTTTGTTCAGCAGCTCTCCGGTTTGGTATTTCAGCAGTTACCTGGTTGTTAGGGTTGTATTTACCCTAGTAACCAGGCAGTTGTCTGAATGAGAGACTGGAATATGAATAGGAGTTGGACTGAATAGAAGGATACGAAATACAAGTCACAATAACAATAAAACTGAAACTTCATAGATGAATAGTTCTTTGGTTGCTGGGTTTAATGACCCCCATATAAAACTGTCAGAAGAATAATTCAAGAACCATACAAAATAAATAATGATGACTCATACAGCACCCCTTTAAGGACAAAGACACACAAAGAGATTTGTTTCCCAACCAGGGGCAATCCTTACAGTATAACTTACTATAACTCATAGTAAGTTATAGAATGGCCAATTCTAATCAACTTTTCAATTGGTCTTCATTATTTATATTTTATTGTTTTAGAATCATCTGCCTTCTCCTTCTGACTCTTTCGAGCTTTCAAATTGGCGTCACCGACCCAATCTAAAAAATAAATGCCCTGTAAGGCTACAAATTTATTGTTATTGCTACTTTTTATTACTCATTTTTCTATTTACGCCCTCTCCTATTCACATTCCAGTTTCTTGTTCATAATAAATAAATGCATGGTTGCCAGGGTAATTTCGACCCTAGCAACCAGATTGCTGAAAAAGCAAACTGGAGAGCTGCTGAATAAAATTTAAGAAACACAAATAATAAAAAATGAAAACTAACTGCAAATTGTCTCAGAATATCACTATCTACATAATACAGGTATGGGACCCGTTATCCGGAAACCGGTTATCCCGAAAGCTCTGAATTATGGAAAGGACATCTCCCATAGACTCCATTTTATCCAAATAATCCAAATTTCAAAAAATGATTCCCTTTTTCAATTTAATAATAAAACAGTACCTTGTACTTGATCCAAACTAAGATATAATTAAACCTTATTGGAGGCAAAACCAGACTATTGGGTTTATTTAATGTTGACATGATTTTCTAGTAGACCTATGGATCCAAATTACAGAAAGAAAGCAATCGAAGTAAACTATGATCTTCTACTGGCAAAGTCTAAAAGTCACTATTCCATACTAATCCTTCTAGAGGTCTCTGCAGCCTTTGACACAGTGGACCACCCGCTCCTCTATACTCAGCTGGCATTCGTGACACTGCTATTTCATGGTTTACATCTTATCTATCTGACTATTCCTTTAAAGTTTCCTTCTCTAACTCTACTTCTACTACGTTCCGTCTCTCTGTCAGAGTTCCTCAAGGCTCTGTTCTAGGCCCTATGCTGTTCTCTCTCTATACTACTTCACTAGGGAAATATATTCAGTCGTTTGGACTTCAGTATCACCTTTGTGCTGATGACACCCAACTCTGCTTGTCTACTCCTGACCTCTATCTTTCTGTCCTTGCCCAAATTACAGACTGTCTCTCTGCTGTCTCCTCCTGGATGTCACAGCGCCACCTGAAACTGAACCTTTCAAAAACAGAACTCATTATATTTCCTCCAAGATCTTCCCCTGTTCCTCAGATATCACTTACAGTAAACAACACCACCTTTCATTCACACAGGCACGCTGCCTAGGAATTATCCTAGACTCGCTTCGGTCTTTTTCACTACACATCCAAACACTTATAAAATCTTGTCGTATTCAACTACGCAACATTGCCCCAATATGACCATATTTCGGTTCCGACTCAACCAAAACACTGATTCAGTCTCTCATCTTCCGTCTTGATTACTGCAACCTTCTCCTCGCAGGTATTTCAACAAGTCGCCTTTCACAACTCCAATCTATTCTAAATGTGACTGCTAGACTCATTCATCTATCTCGCCGCTCAACATCAGCTGCTGCCAGGCCCGGACTGTGGGTTCTGGAAAATGCCAGAGGGGCTGCTGTATGGTTCAATAGAAAGGTACAATATAGTGGGCTGGTAGGGGGCTGTTTGGGCTGGTGGGGGGCTGTTTAGGCCTCTGTGTACTTGGAATGGCAGGGCTTATTTTGACTCCCAGTCCAGGTCTGGCTGCTGCCATATGCATATCCCTTCACTGGCTCCCAATCTCCTCTAGAATCAAATTCAAACTATTCACAATTACATTTGAGGGCCCTTAACAGTGAAGTCCCTCCCTATATTTCATCTCTGATCTCCAAATACTCTTCCTTCACGAAACCTACGCTCTGCTTCTGACCTTCGCCTCGCTTCTCCACTCATCACTTCTGCCCATTCTCGTCTACAAGACTCGGGCTACTGCTTTTCTCTGGAACTCTCTGCCTCGAGCTGTCAGACTTTTTCCTTCCTTCCAAACTTTCAAACACTCCTTAAAGGAATTGTTCAGTGTAAAAATCCGCGCTGAGGGGTAAGTATAAAGTATGGGGCATTTCCCGGGGGGGGGGGGGCGGGGAAGTTAGGCTGGGGGGAGGGAGGGTTGTCTACGTGGGGTGGGGGGTATGGGTTTTTTTCTTAATGGGTTAAATTCTCCTTTAAAGGCCCACCTATTTCAAGAAGCTTATTCAATGTACCTTACTTAATCAATCATTGCTGTATCATAAATCACAAAACTGTTTCTAAAATCCTAATGTCTCAATTGTACCCTAACCTTTAGTTTGTAAACTCTAATTTGTAGGGCCCTCTAATCTTATTGTACTCTGTAAACCCTTTACTATTATTATCAACTCTTAGGTATTATAAACTAAGGTAAAGCACTGTGTAACTTGTTGGCGCTCTGGAAAACCCCTGGTCCCAAGCTTTCTGGATAACAGGTCCCATACCTGTACTAAATATTAATTCAAAGCCCCTTTAATCGCTGGCAGTAGCCGCTGCCTATAAGAAAATCTCTGTTGGAATCTCAGCTAAAACAACTGGCAGCAGCACAGCATTTTTGGTATCAGCAGGTTAAGGAAGCAGAGAGCAGCTCTGCATTTTTCCCATGGATTTGTTTACTTATTTTTCTCATTTGCCACTTATTCAGTTTCTTTTCTTTCACCACAATGGGATGGTACAGAATGTGATATTAGGGTTAGTTGCAAATTTATGCAGATTACTACTCTCTACATCATATTTAACAGCTAATTATTAGGCAAACCTCCTCTGAACTGTCAGCTTGGATAAAGGCCAATGAGACTGCAGGCTGTACTCTCTGGATACATAACTCCCAACATTTCAAAAACATAAAAAGTGACAAAAAGATCTTTTGTGCAGCTCATCAAAAGGTTTTTGACTGCGCTCATTTTATGGCCACACCCCCTAAATACTATGTCCATTTTACAAAAATTGACAGACTATGGAAAGTTTGAACACATTTCTGGGAGTTTTAGGGCAATTTATGTGTTATAACAGTTTTGCTAATGAAGGTGAATTGCCCTTTAAAGGGCCGGTTCACCTTTAAGTTAACAAATGGGGGGTTATTTACTAAACTCCGAATGCAATGATCACAAAAAATTTTTAAAAAAAAATCACAAATTTTTTCGGAATTTATTAAACCCCAAGAGTGGAAAAGTCAGAATCTGAAAATCCGGCATCTCAGACCTGTCGAGGTTGCATATAAGTCAATGGGAGAAGTCCCAATGATTTTTTGATGTGCTCTGGGTTTCGTGCAATACCCCAAAGTTTTCGGGTGAAAATTCAAAAAAAATTGAGAAATTCATTGAAAATTGGATATAAAAATCTGAAAAAATCGTGAAAAGCTGATTTTCTTATTGCAAAGCAAATTTTGGGAAAATGTAATAATAAATAAGCCTAAAAAACCCGAGCGGATTTTATCGGAGTTTGTAGCAGAAAATAAAATTGGATAAAATGAGATAAATTTGGACTTTGATAAATAACCCCCTTAGTATATGATATAATGGCTAATTCTAAGACACTTTTCAATTGGTCTTCACTTTTTAATTGTTATAGTTTTTGAATTGTCTGCCTTCTTCTTCTGACTCTTTCTAAATTTCAAATGGGGGTCACTGACCCCATCTAAACAGCAAATGCTTTGTAAGGCTACAAATGTATTGTTATTGCCACTTTCTATTATTCCTCTTTCTAGTCAGACCCCCTCCTAGTCATATTCCTGTGTCTCACTTAAATCAATGCATGGTTGCTAGGGTAATTTGGACCCTAGCAACCAGATTGCTGGAATTGCAAACTGCAGAGCTGCTGAATAAAAAGCTAAATAACCACAAAAAAAATAATAAAACCAGTTGCAAAGTTTCTCAGAATATTACTCTCTACATCATACTAAAAGTTAATTTAAAGGTGAAACCCCCCTTTATGCTGAGTCTAAGTTCTCCCAAGAGACCTGCTTATCTTAATTACAAATGTATCTAAGTGCAGTTGCTGAGTGTTCTGGGCTCTCTGCCAAGAGCCTCTTATTTAATTAACTTTCAGAAACAATGTATCATTTTCTGGCTGTTCAGTGCAGGTGATCAAAGAGAAAGTCGGGACATTTCTCTAACAATTCAGGACTGCGGGCTGAGCTGTCAAAATTGGGACTGTCCTGCAAAAAAATGGGACAGTTGGGAGGTGTGGGTATGTGTGAACTACTTCATGAACCTAACAGGCTGTATAGCTGCATATATAGCGTTTAAATGATTTTGCTTTTTCAATTCTGCCTCTCTATAGAATTCAATTTAAAGGGGAACTTGAGCCACCCAAACAACTTCATCTTTTGCAGTTTGAATTCATTTTTGTTCTTTTGGATTTCATGATATTCTAGTTCTCGGGTCACAATAGCAATAGTACTGAGCAAAGAAATGCAAAAAGCTTCTAGTATTGTGTTTGACTGGCTAAATAGGACAGCAGGGAGCACTGCTAATGCATATAACTTCATATTATATGTATTATATATTATTATATTACTGCTCAGTACAGTCCATCCTCCACACACCTACAAGGGTCTATTTTAACTGTAAGTGGCCATGCTGTATCCCATGCCTGAACTCTAGCCTGACCCAGTGAATTTAGAGCCTCCCAGTTATTATTTATTTAAATAAAATAAAAGGGCAAGTCAACCCCAAAATAAAAAAATGCCTAATAAAAGAAAACATAATTCCAAGCAGCTTTCCTATATACATGTGTATTAAACATTTTTTTAAACGTTATTTGTAAAATCAATGGCCATTGAAAGCAGCATTTGCTTAAATGAGCAGTAACACTTTAAAATGAAAATGTTTGTATACTATAGAGCTTATCTGTTATCTGCTGTGTATCCTGTGCCTTTTAACCTTTTTCAGCTTTGAATGGCTGCCCCCATGGCTACACAGCAGCAGCTTGTTTATATAAACTATAGTGGAGTTTTTGAAACAAACACACCAGCTGCACAAATGCAGGGCAATAATACATTATATTTTCATTCATTTAAAATACATTTTATGTGTAGGTGTTACTGTTCCTTTAACTCCTGGTTGTTGCAAAAGTCTTCCCCAGCAAAGACAGCCACCAGGGCGGAGAATAGAAAGGGACAGACATTGCTTTCAATAGCAATACTTATACTAATAACTTAAAAACCATAGAAAATTGGTAATGAATGTATAACATTTTCTTTTATCAAGCAAAAAAATATTATTATTACTGGCGGCAGCTTAACTGCTACACTCTTTTCTTCCAAAAACCTAGCAGTCTATGGTACCGTTTGCTGAGCACAACACCAACATCTGTTTTCCAGTATTGCAAGCATCCCCTCCCTGCTAGGTTTGGACAAGTCCTGGTCCTGTATTGTTTATGTGCCAAACTAGAACTGGCAAAGGGGACACTTGAGAGAATAAAAACAGTACTCCAGGCGAGCGATTGGCGAATTTCCGCATTTCACCGCCCGTGAAAAAATTGTCTTAACAAAAAAAAAAATTGGCACACTTCAAAATTGTCGGCGTCAGAATTATTCGGATGCCCATTGACTTCAAAGCGTTTCGCAGTTTTTTCACCATTTCGCTAATTTTTTTAAACGCGACAGATTCGCCAATAACTACTCCATGCACTAGAATCTCTAGGAGTGCCTTGGCATTTCCCGTTAATAGAAACCACTGTATGAAATGCTTAGAAGGCAATGCAAAAAAGTCATTTTATTAATATCATATAATATACGTTAAAGTCAGTGGATGTATAATGTATATCTGTGCCTATTGATCTACAGATGGGCCTCATGTAGGAAAAGTCAATAGGATCTGGACACTAGATGGAGATGTTGAGTTTTGGTATAATTTTGTAACTGTACACTACTTGCAATAAACAATAAAGTACTTGTTTTCATAGTGGAGAAAGTTCAGAAAACTGGCCAAATGCTAATTGCAGCCCCCAATGCTGTCAGGCACAATTCTTTTTGCCTCTATTATGGACAATACAGAGTCACTTCTGATGTAGAATTTCCCGCTTGCAGGTGCAACTTGCATGTGCAATGTATGGGGTACATGATCCTCCATATGCCCATCCAGTGTATGCCTCCTACTTGGGTGGCATCCATGATTAGTAGTGATGGGCGAATTTGGGACATTTTGCTTCGCCGAAAAATTAGTGTAATTTGTAAAATGGCGAAAAATTCACAAAACGGCACCATCTGTACCGCCTGCGTCTGTTTTTTTTGGATGCTTGGGTTACATTTTTGGCGAAATTGCGCCGGTGTCCAAAAACACGAAAATCGCGCCATCACTAATGATTAGCAATTAATATCGCCTACACATGCAATTTGCATCCAGCTCAGTGCTCTACATAACACATGTTTAATGACATCTAGAGAAACCCTGAACTCTTTTACAGTTTGAACTGTGCTATGGGTAGGTGCCACTAGATTGTATTTGGCGTTCTAAGGGGCACAGCCTTGCGCTCCAGCACTTTAAACTACTCATAGTAAATGAGCCTTTCAATTTTGTCTAATGGAATGAGTAAGGGTCCTATTAAACTATCATCAGCAGCTGAAGAAAAAGAAAGTCTATTCAGAGCTATATTGTGGTGTAATAATTTGATTGAAGCTCCCCAAGTCGCCATAAGAAAAAACGCCCATAGACTTTAATGCATTTGGAGCGAGAAAAATTGTTGCAAGCATAAAAATTTGTCGCTCAGAAAAACACCAATTGACTTAAATGCGTTTCGAGAAATTTTGGCGTTTCGACAGATTTTTTTTGCAGTTTCACAAATTTTTAGGCAAAGTGAAACGGAACAGATTCACTCATCACTACTTCTCCTAGATCCTCTCTGGTCCCTGTCCATGTTTAATAAGGGGTGATGCCAGAAGAGTAGGAGAGGAACAGCCAATCAGAGTCCTGCAGTCACACAAGCAGAGAAAAGCTTCAGTTCCCTACAGGTTAGTTTATAATACATTGGTGCATTCTTGTTTTACAAACAATAATCAGTGATGGGCGAATCTGTGGCGTCTTGCTTCAGCGAAAAAATTTGCAAATTTACCGAAAAATTAGCAAAACAGCAAAAAATTTATGAAACACTTTGAAATCAATGGGCTATTTTGATGCGTGGCAATTTTGATGCACAGCAATTTTATATGCTCGTGACTATTCACGTCGGATTTTTTTTGCTGGCAATGAAGCGCGGAAATTCGGCGCAAATCCATGCCTGGTAAATTTATTCGCCCATTAATGCACAATATGTCTCCTAAATAGACATATAAATAAAACACATACACCTTACTAAACCACTGTAGTTGGTCAGGAAATAACATGCAATGGGTAACACATGTTGTCCAGCAAAATGCCAACCAGTTTGCTAGCTGAAGTGGGTGGGGTTGCCCCTATGTGATCCCTGGGGCTGCATGATTTGGGACTTGGGTACAGGCAGGCCTGGATTTGTGGAAAGGCCACCTAGGCCCGGGCCTTGGGCGGCAGGATTTTAGGGGGGCGGCATGCTGCCCAACCACACCCACATTGGTTCAAAAACACTGGGGATACAATGGAGATACAATCATTTTTTAAATTTCCCGTGCACCAATCCCCATTGCTCTAGTCCAGATGATGAAAATTTGCACAAATAAAGGGGAGGGGACAGGGGCGACGAATGGCAGTGGGCCTAGGGGCGCCCACTGTGTAAATCCGGCCCTGGGTACAGAGGAATATTAGTCCTCTCAAAGCTGCTGTTCTAACATAGAGACAGTAAATACAGGTATGGGACCTGTTATCCAGAATGCTAGGGACGTGACATTTTCCGAATAAGGAGTCTTAATTTGGATGTTCATACCTTAAGTCTAGTAGAAAATAGGTTTTGCTTCCAATAAGTATTAATTATATCTTAGTTGGGATCAAGTACAAGGTACTGTTTTATTATTACAGAGAAAAAGGAATTATTTGGATAAAATCGAGTCTATGGGAGACAGCCTTTCTGTAATATGGGGCTTTCTGGATAATGGGTTTCTGGATAACAGATCCCATACCTGTTGCTCAACATAGAAGCCTCTGAACGATAAAATAAAAAGATACAGGGGGTTATTTATCAAAGAATTTTAGAGCGATGTGAGCTTTTATAGACCTTGAATGAACTCACAACTGGAATGGTTTCTAATTGAAGAAAAAACTTGAATGTAAAAAAACTCGAATCAGTGTAGTCGGGGTGAAAAAGTCGAATACTCGAACTGATGGAGTTTTTGATTGAAACCTACGGAAAAATACTCAAACATCATGAAGTCTACAAACATCTTCAAATGGTTCAAGGGACCTCTGCCATTGACTTCTACATGACTTTGACAGGTTTTAGATGGTGTACTCTTGGATTCTAGCTGTTTCCAGCTTTGAGGTATAATAAATCTCTAAAAATTTGAGGTTTTTTTCTAAAAAACATGTTTTTTAACCCGAAAAGGTGAATTTTGACTGAAAAATGCGGTCGAAAACTCAAATTTTTTGTGAAAACTCAACCTTTGATTAATCTGCCTCACAATGTGTATATAAGGGGGCAAATTTACTTATGGTCGAATAACGAGGGTTAATTAACCCTCGATATTCGGCTGTCTAAGTTAAATCCTTCAAATATCGAAGTCAAAGTATTTAGTGCTATTCATTCGGTCGTTTGATCGAACGATTAGATCCTTTGAATCGTTCGATTCGAAGGATTTTAATCCATCGATCGAACGATTTTTGTTCGACCAAAAAAAGATTGATAAGCCTATGGGGACCTTCCCCATAGGCTAACATTGACTTCGGTAGCTTTTAGGTGGCGAACTAGGGGGTCAAAGTTTTTTTTTTAAAGAGACAGTACTTCGACTATCGAATGGTCGAATAGTTGAACGATTTTGAGTTTGAATTGTTCGATTCGAAGTCGTAGTCGAAGGTCGAAGTAGCCAAAAAAAACATTGAAATTTGAAGTTTTATTCTTCTATTCCTTCACTCGAACTAAATAAATGGGCCCCAAGGTGCCATTTTCCCTTTAAATGAGTTTCTACTTTTTTTTTTTTTGCAATTGCACATTACACCCATGCAAGCAACAAATCACTTTTGTTTTTTGTTTTGGCAGAGCCACGACATTTACTTACAATTAAAGGAGCTCAATAAGATAAATATAATCCTGCTGTCTGGCCTGTGGCCAAAAGGCATGAGTCAGTGCATGGTTAAAAGCACATTTATTGGCTGCTCTGTGTGCTCTATTTGCACTAATCCTCTTTATCCATCAGGGAGTGATAGCACTCCTTTAATTATGTATCATCTCCACAAATAATAAATGTTCAGCATAAAACAAACAGTTCAGAATGTAGAATGGGGACCGTTTATAACGCTATTAAAATACTTCTGGCTGTATAAATGATTACAATTTGCTGGAATTTTCTAACGACCTGCATTAAGTTTCAGAACAATTCTCCCCCAGTTAAAGGCGCATGTTTATCACAGCACAGTGCCGGGGTATATATTACCTTTCTGTTGTAGTCTATGGATTTGCCACAGGGCTACATTATTTTCTGTCTCAGGCACTTATTTATACATTCATGAATTTCAACTTAAATTTATCTTAGTTCTCCCCAGCAAGCAGGGCTATAAGTGAAATGGATTTTACAGACAATGTTGTGCTTTTTGCAAGAGAACTGTTCTAATTTGGAATCAATAAGCACAAAATGTATGTGTGTCTTAAAGCAACAATACTTGTGGCTGCCTCTGTGAATGACCCCTTTTACTTAGAATTCTCACCAAGAGAGGGCTATTGTTCTCAACAGTATGAATGATTTATATAAAGAATAATAAATTGTATCATAAACATTGATAGTTCAGCACTATCTCATTATGGCCACTAGATGGCAGTTTGTAGCATATAATTCCATTTAAAGAAAATGTCTTTGTGTGACTGCAAATAAGCAAGGGATGCTCGGCGCAATACAATAACGCATGGCATCATTCATTTGTGACTATAACTGCAATGTGTTTGCTTTTTATTCTGGTTTATTGTGTCAGGGGGTCCTTTGATAATAAGTGTTCATAACCGCCCCGCCAAAAGCCCTAGATCTCTTATGCAGAATTTTCAAAATAGTGGACTAAGGGGCATATTTCTTTAAAAAAAAAGGTGTCGATACACCATTATAAACCTGCAGCATTTATGTAGGAATGTTTGACAAGAAGAGAGGTTTTCTTTGAAGGCTAATTTCCAAAACTAGCAATATGCAAGAAACAGGCATAGGATAGGTTAATCATGAACCAATTATGCAAAAAGCTCCAAATTACAAGAAGGCCATCTCCCATAGAGTTCATTTTAATCAACAAATTCAAATTTTTTAAAAATGATTTCCTTTTTCTCTGTAATAACACATCAGTAACTTGTACTTCCCAACTAAGATATAATTAATCCTTATTGGAGGCAAAAAAATCCAATGGGGTTTATTTAATGTCTAAACGTTTTTTTCAGTAGAATTAAGATACAGAGACCCAAATTACGGAAAATTCCTTATCCCGAAATCCTCAGTTGCAACAGTCCTCCAGCACACGTTATAAGCTTTCTTCAGAGGGTTGCACACAATATGATATGTTCCCCTCCATATAACTTGCTTCAGGATGATAGGTCCCAAACCTGTACAAATTTTGTACTCAATTCACCATATTTTTTTTACCCACAATGCAACCATTTCACGTTGTGCTGTGGCTATTGATGCAACCCAATGAACAAGGCTGGCAGTAATTTCAAGGTTCCCTTGAGTTAGTTTGTGCACATCATTCATCGGAGCAGGATGAAGGGTTACATTGCCTATGGCTGACATTAAAGGGGTAAATTACCTGTAAGTTAACTTTTAATATGTTATTGGGTGCCCTATCCCTGTCAATTTCACAATTAGTCTTCGTTATTTATTTATAATAGTTTTTGAAATATTTGTCTTCCTCTTCTGCCTCTTTCAACTGGGGGTCACTGACCCTATCCGCCAATACACTATTGCTCTATAAGGGTTCAATGTTACTTAAATTACTTATCCTTCTATTCAGCCTTTCTTCTGTTCATATTCTAGTCTATCATTTAGACAACTAGAATATATAAAACCCTAGCAACCAGGAAGCTGCTGAAATAGCAAATTGGAGAGCTGCGGAAAAAAAAGCTAAATAACTGAAAACAGCAACAACAAAAAAACAGTTACACATTGTCTCATTGTCTCAGAAAATCAATGTCTACTTCATATTAAAAGTACTACTCCTTTAAGTACAGGGCTACTTGCTGCCGATACAGCACAAGAGGCACATTGATGGCTCCAATGAACTAAACTTAACACCTGGGGGCACATTTACAAAGCTCGAGTGAAGGATTCGAAGAAAAAAAAAATTCGAATTTCTGAGTACTTCGACCATCGAATAGGCTACTACGACCTTCGACTACGACTTTGATTCGAACAATTCGAACTAAAAATCGTTTGACTATTCGACCATTCGATAGTCGAAATACTGTCTCTTTAAAAAAAACTTCGGCAGTTTAAACCTACCGAGGTGCAATGTTAGCCTATGGGAACCTTCCCCATCAGTTTTCTAAGGTTTTTTTGATCGAAGGAAAATCCTTCGATCGATCGATTAAAATCCTTCGAATTGATCGAACAATTTTTCCTTTGATCGATCGTAGGATTTGCGGTAAATCCTACGAATTCGATATTCAAATTCGTAGGATTTTACTTCAAGGGTTTATTAACCCTCGATATTCGACCCTTAGTAAATGTGCCCCCTAGAGTATTGAAAAGCAGAGCAACAATTGTGTTTGTAGCACCTCTTAATACATATGGGCCTAAGTCAACAGTTTGTGAAAATGTTATTTATAGAAGAGAGATTCCTGGGGTAGACAGCTCCAAACGCCAAGGAATCCCTGGTCCCCTACAGAATTAGCTATTTAGACAGGTATCAGAGGAAAAATGCATCCTCAGTGCTAACAGCCTTACCCAATCACATTATAAAGAACCCAGATTCAACACATACTGTATAATTGATGTTCCCAGGGGTGATCCCCTGTATTTATTGTGTTGAACAGGCAGCACACATCATTTTGGGGAAGCCCTTTCTATCCAGTGGAAGAGCAATTCTGTTCTGTGTTCTTTATGCCTATTCTAAGTGGGTGCAGAACACACTCAGCACTGAGCACCATTGTGTAACTAATCAGGGAGTTTGGGTGCAGGTCTGGATTTGTGGAAAGGCTACAATAGCCCAGTCCTAGGGAGGAATCCATCACAATGGGTTCAGAAGAGGTTTGCTAGCTCTTTAAATCTCCTGTGCTCTGGACCCGTCAAGATAAGACTTGCGGATCACTGCACGTGCATATGGGGTTGGAGCACCCTATGTATAAATCCATCCCTGTTTGGGTGCGCCTGTGAGTTTTATAACTAACCCAATAATATTAGCCTTTCCCTGGATAAGCACCAAGACCTGAGTCCACCCTGCTCAGCCTTACCAATGACCAATTATTTAGCATTGCTTTAAAAACCTTATCTATACCTGACAACTCAATTATTATTCAATTTAATTATTCATTGACAAAGTTTCTTTCTTCACCTTCTTTTTTTCCACTGCAGGACCTCATTTGATCCCTGGTGTCTCACAGCAGTTTATTTATATATGCATTAAATGTAATACCCACAAAATGTTATGCACGTTATCTTTATGCCATCCTAACCTCTGTCCTGGCATAGAACACACGCTGCTAAACCATCAATCCTGGGACTAGACAGCGGCGGTGGTTGCCAAGGTTACGGGGTTATATTTAGAGGGATGCTTAACAGCTCAACATTTTGCCTATCCAAAAAACCTTGACAGTGAGAAGCCATTAAATAAATTGTCTGGCACAGTTCTGAGATGTAGCTTGTAATTCTCAGTTCAAGCCTGCTTTCCATTACCCAGTGACAGGGCCATTGCCGCACAAGGATCCTTCCAAAATATTATTTACGTAGCACAAAACATTTTGTCCTTACAGACACCTTTGACAATATTATCCAGGCAAATGATAATAAGAATTCTATATTGGAAACACACTCAGGCTCTTTAGCCACAGACACAAAGATCCGATCGTACGAATCAACGTACGATCGGACTTCACCATCTCCCGACCTGCCATTAAACATTCCGATCAAATAAAGTAGAAAAGAGCAGATCAGCCGCTGTTCTGCCCCTGACAGCAATCGTACGAAAGTTATGTCCGACCAAAGCTGGTGACAGTCTCCCTCTGAAAATCGTCCGATCGGTGATCGACATGCAGAGAAATTACCTGTAAGATGGACCAAACGACAGATCTCCGCCGGACAAATATGTTGGGACTTTCCACACAATCTTTCCACGAAAATCGTACGAATCCTCCATCAGATCTTTGCGTCTATGGCCAGCTTTATGCTAAAACTCACTTTGAGTGGAATCCACTTTGATTCTTTTAAACTGATCACATCCCCCCTCAAGTGCCTCTACTCTGGGGTAAACATCCCCAAATGGCAAGTCTTTCCTCATAACGGAGAACTTCCATTTTCTTTATCAGGTTAGTTGTTTACCTCTGGAACCACCAAGTTCAAATAACAACCTATTTGAGTACTGGAAACCAAAATTACACTACAAAGCCCATTTATCACTCCACTCGAATGTGTGCTTATTCATTTTGGAATTCAAAAATTTGCATAAAAACATGGAGAAAAAAACCCCAGAAATGCAGCAGAATCACATTCTGGCAGACAGACTACTATGTAGTTTTGGGATTTTTGTCAAAATGTGTGCGCAGTTGCGTTCTTTCTGGCAAATCAGATGCACTTTTGCTAGGAGCACCGCCCCCTTGTGACCGCAATGACGCTATAGTTCTAGGATAAAAAACATTGGAATTGTGCTCAAAATTGGACTTTGCTTATTGCATTTGTATATGTTAATTTAGCCCTAAAATGTTATTCTACTGAGTAGATCTGACAAAAACGTTGCAACAATAGGCAACAATTTCTTTTTACGTGTATAATTTTTTACATTTTTTTTCTTACTCCAAATGCATTATGCCAATGGGAATTTTTTCTTGCGGTGACTTTGTTGGCAAACTACTAGCT
The DNA here is from genome assembly GCF_017654675.1 of Xenopus laevis. Classification (NCBI taxonomy): domain Eukaryota; kingdom Metazoa; phylum Chordata; class Amphibia; order Anura; family Pipidae; genus Xenopus; species Xenopus laevis. Next base: position 161,755,621 of record NC_054373.1, read on the forward strand.
TCCCCCACAGTCTCGTTGGGCCACATGAACGGCTGCAGTTGGTAAGCTATGGTACAAAGAATGGCTGAGATTTGTGTCCCCGTTCACTTACAATAATCAGTTATTTCCCATAACAGTCAGTTTCAAATCAATAATCAGTTTCAAATTCTGGTGATTACTTCCCCATTTTTGAGCAACAACTTACTTTGACTGTTCTGAAGCATTTCTCACAAAAAATATTTCTGTTAGTTGATATTTAAATTTTGGGGTACACAGAAACATGTTTGCTTACATATAATATATAGTATTCAAACTATATAGTAGTCAGACTGTTGTACTGCTGATTTAAAGGAGAATTCAACCTGTTCCGCACATCCATCTTCCACAATCTCTGTAAGCTGAGATCGGTATTTCTGCACATGCGCAGTTGGAGCAGTTTGCTGGTTTGCGACAACTGCACATGCGCGAAATTACACTGAAATTGCCGATCTCTCATTCAGCTTACAGAGATCGCAGAAGATGGATGCATGCAACTCCGCTAGAAGAATCTGCGCCGAGGGGTAAGTATGGAGTATGGGGCATTTCCCCAGGGGGTAGTTAGCCTGGGGGAAGGAGGGAGGGGGGGTCTACCTGGGGTGGGAGGTACGGGTTTTCTTCCAAACAGGTTGAATTCTCCTTTAAGGACAAAGAATAAAATCATTGGAACCACCAATTTAACAAAATTGCAAACTTTTTACCCACAGATGGATACTTGGCTAGGAAGACTGGCACCACCATTTTTCTTCTGTTCCCATGTGTTCCTGCTATTATCATAACTACCAATAGGAGGGGCATGAGAGCAGTTTTAGCAATGCAGGTATCAGGGAGCTGTTACCTGGTTACCTTCCCATTGCTCTGCCTGCTGATGGACTGCTGAGGGGGAAGGGAGGATTACTCCAATTTGCAGCGCAGCAGTAAAGAGTGAATGAAGTTTATCAGAGCACAAGTCACATGGTTGAGGGCACCTGGGAAACTATGAACATTTCTAGCCCCATGTCAGATTTCAAAATTAATTACAAAAAAATCAGTTTCAATGCAGGAGGAGCACTATTAACTGATGCATTTATAAAAAAAATCAAGTTTTTCTATGACAGAATCTGTTTAAGGGACACGGCACACAAGGAGATTAGTCACCTGCAATAAATATCCTCTAATCTCACCTGAGATGAAGTGAATCACTGGTGGTAAAACAAATGCAGCACTTTGTTTTTGTGAAGTCGGCCAAAGTTGCCTGTTTGTATTTTATTACCATCCCCAAAATTCAGAAAAACTCTGAGGTGTGGCATTGCCCTTTATACTGAGTTACAATCCATCTGCCCTTTCAGATGATGTGTCACAACACCACAGAGATTTGGGCTGATCTAATGTGTCACCTATCAATCAGGATGCCTTTTTAAAAAGCACCTCTCGACCATATGCGGCACAGAATGTAATAGCCACGGCTTTCATTCATGATGTGTCTCATAAATAATATTCTGGCAGAATCCAGGCAGCCTGCCAAGCACTAGATCAGGGTTGTTACTATGAGGGAAATGTGGCCAGACGTCAAATAAATATCTCTACCTTGTACAACTACAGAGACCTGAATATTAAAAAAGTATATTGATCCACTGCGTTTACCTCAAAAGTCAATATTTCCAACTTTATCAGTCTGTGCTGCCTCCGTTCATCATTCCAAGTGTCACAGCCCTTAATAGTGATTCAGATTAAAACAAACACTTTTTAGGTAAAAATATTAAAGATCCATGAAAATAGCCATTGACTTTAATGCATTTGGAGTGAGAACAAAACTTGAGAAACAACCCCCACTGACTTCATTTGGAATGAGAAAAAATTCAAATGAGAAAAAAAACACCCATCGATAATGGGTGAGAAAAAACTTGAAAAAAAAATGCCCATTGACTTTAATGCAACTGGAGTGAGAAAAAAGGCACCCCAACACTCTAATATATTTTGCTACAAAAAAGTCACCATGACAAAAAATTTGCCGCAGCAAAAAGTTGCCCATAGACACATATTTTGCTACAAAAAAAGTCGCACATGGTTCCAGAATGTGTTTCGTGAATTTTTCTATGTTTTTCGATGTTGATCGACCCATTGATCCATTGCCCCTCAATTGGCACTATATAAATATTTTAAATAATAATATTTTTATGAAAGAGAACTTAGAAAGATAGATCTCACAACTGATAACCTACCAACTGTCCGAATTCAGACATTTCAAGACAGGAGGCTCTACAATAAAGTCCTTAATCTAGTCTAATCTATGCCCAGAGGAACAAAAAGCTGTATTTAGTGTGATTAAATAGCATACTGTACCTCCCAACATTTTGGAAGTAAAAAAAAAATTTTTCCGCATGTAGCACAGCAATTTTTTGACCACACCCCTTTCTGTGGCCACACCCCCTAATTACCATGTTTGTTTTACAAAATTTGGCAGGTTATGAAAGTTTGAAAATATTTCTCCTTATCTAAACTGTGTTTTTGTGTCTCAAAATTGTTACAAAGTATCTTATTTGCACCTGTTAGCTGTTCTGGGCTCTCTGCTAAAAGCCAATTAAGTGAGAAACTTTGTTTCTTTTTCTGGCTGTTCAGTGCAGAGAAAAGAGGGACTTTCCAGTACAAATGAGGGACTGCGGGTTGAGCTATCAAAAGAGGGACTGTCCCTCCGAAAAAGGGACAGTTGGGAGGTATGAAATAGTAATAAAACCTGCAGATAAAGGGGAGAAACAGAAATGGAGAAAATAAAGCATCTGGGTGCCAGTTTACACTTCCTGCTTTGGTTCCTCCTGATTAAAAGGTATCAAGTTAGTTATTTAATTAACTCACTATAACTCAAATGCACCTTGTAGAAAGTAAACAAACAATACTTCATAAATTAAAACAATTTATATTTTATTTATGTTACCTGTTTCTTGACAACATACCTGGCAGTTATTATTGCCAGGGTCCTCTGGTGGTTCCTGGTTAAGAGATTAAAAAAAAAAAAATGACGTTTTCAAATTAACTATAGTACTTAAGATACTTGGCTCATAGCCTTGATCTTTGTCTTGATAAAGGTCCTAATGAGAACCGGAACGCTGGGCACAAATGGTACGTGAATAAATATTTTTTGTGCTGATCCAACCTGCATTTTGTAAAACTGAGCAAAGTTGCCTCTTAGCGGCCCATTTATTAAACCTTGAATTTTTCTGGTTGAGTTTTTAAATGGGAAAACTCAATTTTTTAGAGGAAAAAAAAACCCTCGAATTTTAAGAGATTTATTATACTCCAAAGCTACTAAAAATCCAAATCCGAAAATACTCCCTCATAAACCTGTCGAGGTGATGTAGCAGCCAATGGCAGGTGTCCCTGAAGATGTTTCTTGACATCTTCAGTTTCGTGATCTGATAAAGTCGAGTTCTCGCCGCCGAGTGTCCATCGTACGATTTGAATTGACGCATAAATGTGTTGAGGCGTTTTTTTGCTCCAACTTTTTCGATTAGAATTATTGATAAATGAGTTACATTCGTTGATGGAGGTTAGGACAACTTTGTTGTAATTTAAACTATTGGATTCATTTGAGTTTTAGTAAATAACCCCCTAAAACAACTGAAATGCGGTTATTAATATATATCACAAACTAGGGAGATCTACGAGGAGATACACGGATATCTACACTCCAATCTTAACTACATCTTAGTTAATATTTACAGTTAACAAATGACAGGCTAATAACGCCAGAATCTGTGATTGGCTGAAAAAAGACTCAGACACCTGCCTGTCACTCAATGAAAGTGCTTTACATGGAAAGACAAATAACGGAGAAACAGACTAATGTTAAAAGAATCATCAGCAGAACATTCTTATCGAGGATGATGAAAGATGGAATATTATGAAGCGTGTAAAACAATGGAAAATACTGATAAACGTACACAGGGCTCAGCTCTGAAAGATAATCAATGTGGCAGCACATCTGTCAGGCCTTTCAGACCTATTCTTACTCCAGTAAACAAATAAAAATAAACCTGTCCGGGTGCTCTTGTATTCTGAGCAACCAGACACCGTGAATGCAAAGGGAAAGAGGAAACCTTTCTTTCTGTTTCTTTTATAATATATTGTAGTACTCGCTGCTATTTTTAGAGGTTTATATATTATTACTCCTGGCGCCAACTCTCAGTATGTTTAGGTAAAAGTCATTTTTTTCCATATGGTTTCTTGCTTCAGATAGGAGACATTTACTAACAATGAGCACGTTTGCACGAGTCCAGTAACCAATAGCAACTAATGAGCAGCGAGTTTTGGTTAGTTGACTGCAGCTCAGACAATGAAAGCATCTTGCTTTGGGTGACTGCACTGGAACAAATTTGAAAATCTAAATTTAAATCTAAAATTCAAATAACTTTTACATTAAACAATTACGGCAAAATCTGAAACTTGAAAGGGTTAAAGACTGAGCTAACAAGATAAAGGATGACATGGAATAATCAATAAATGAATAATAAAAAATAACTCTGCCAATTAGGGCAGCATAAATATGATTCTCACACCATACGTTTGTGAATTAAGGAAGTGGTTGCGAATGACAAACACCCTTTTCATTTATATAAAGTAGCTTCCCCATTGCTTTTGTTTTCCTTCTAAAGCCAGTTATCAGTGATGTGGAAACAATACCATTGTTCCTATTTCTGTTTTGCACAGATAATCTGTACACGGTATAGTACAGCCTCATATGGTTAATAGTTCCAAAGGTCTTCTAGATGTGCTGCTGGCATTTCTCTGTTCTTATCGAGTATGTCATCTGACTTTATTGCCATTGTACATGGTTTTATGAAGCCCTACAAAATATTCTTCTCCCTAAATGACTTTTTCTTGATTCTTAAAGGAACAGTTCAGTGTAAAAATAAAAACTGGATACCGTATATACTCGAGTATAAGCCGTCCCGAGTATAAGCCGAGGTACCTAATTTTACCTCCAAAAACTGGGAAAGCTTATTGACTCGTAAAAGCCTAGGGTCAGAAATGCAGCAGCTTCTGGTAAGTTTCAATCAAAAAATTGAGGGTTTCTGCTCCCATTGGAGGAGCCGGCGTCTCGTTTTTGGATGCCGGCGACCATTCTTGGACGCCGGAGACTATTCTTGGACGCCGGCGACTATTCTTGGGCGCCGGGGACTACTCTTGGGCGCCGGCACCTATTCTTAGACGCCGGCGACCGTTTTTGCGCTTGACCCGAGTATAAGCCGAGGTAGAGTTTTTCAGCATATTTTGGATGCTGAAAAACTCGGTTTATACTCGAGTATACTGTATATGGTATGTAAAGTATAAAGGCTGGAGTGACTGTATGTCTGATATAATAGCCAGAATCCAACTTGCAGCTTTTCAGCTCTCTAAATCTGAGTAAAGATGGCCATAGATGTTGAGATTTTTAAAAGATCAGATCCTCATCGTGCGAATTTACCATCAACTAAAAAGACCAATTTGCCAGGAAAACAAAGTGGAGCTGCCTGTTTGGCCCTGCAAACATAGATAGATTGCACTGGGACCGACCCTGCAAACATAGATAGATTGCACTGGGACCGATCAATTTCCTGAGAGATGTCGGCCGAAAAATCGTAAGATGTACGATCGTTCGAATCCCACTAACCGCACGATCATTTTCGAAGGATTGGTCGGGCTTCCCTAAAATCGGTCGTTCGGCAAGAAGAATCGTCGCGTCTATGGGGAGCTTTAGTCATTTATTATTAATTGATTATAATTGATCCTCAGCATTCAGCTCAGATTCAAAAGCAACAGTTATGACCCATGTGGCCCCCCCTAAAGTCACTGTTTGTAGAAATATAACTGTATGGTGTTACTTCTTGCTAGGAGAGATTAGAATGTGCAGGAATAGTGTAAAATCTTTTTTTATTCTATACTCATAAAAACCAAATGGTTGCACTCACATTTAAGTGATTAAAATCAGGCAAAACGTAACTCTCCGTTTTGGTCCTTGCTGTTCCGAGTTGCCTTGGTGGTTTTGTTTGGGCTCCGACCCGCATTGCCTCCACGCACCGCCTCCACGCACCGCTGGCTCCTTCCTGGATGCTTGGAGATGACGTCAGCCGCCTTTGCCTTATGCGTTTCGTCACTTAGCGACTTCTTCAGAGGCTTTGTGTGGTCACCAGGTCACCAGTGGAAACCAAGAGAGCTGAAAACAGGAAGTAGTGTTGTGTTATGTTAGACATTCAGTCACTCCAGCCTATCCATTTGCCCAGTTTTTATTTTTATACTGAACAATTCCTTTAAAGGGGTAGTTCACCTTTAAATTAACTTTTAGTATGACGTAGAGAGTGGTATTCGGAGACAATTTGCAATTGGTTTTAATGTTTTATTATTATTAATTTTTTGAGTTATTTATCCTTCTATTCAGCATCTCTCCAGTTTCCAATTTCAGCAATCTGGTTGCTAGGGTCCAAATTACCATAGCAACTATGCGTTGATTTGAAGAAGAGACTGGAATATGATTAGGAGAGTGGCCGAATAGAAAGTTGAGTAATAAAAAGTAGCAATAGCCATTTGTAGCCTTACCGAGCATTTGTTTTTAGATGGGGTCAGTGACCCCAATTGAAAGCTGGGAAGAATCAGAAGAAAAAAAACTATAAAAAAATAAATAATGAAGACCACTTGAAAAATTGCTTAACTTAAAGGTGTGCCACCACTTTAAGCATTTCTGTGTTATTTCTTGTCTGCTTCATACTCTCTTTGCTTTGATTGCTTAAACAGTTTTGCTTTCATAACACAATTAAAGATTTCATAACATTTCAAGTTATGTAGAAGGCAGGGCCACCATCAGAAATCTTATTCTGCTTGGGCCAGAATAATATTTGGGGCCCCGCTGACATAAAGCATTAAACGTAATGGCTTTCAGGGACCTGGGATCTGCTGAAAAGCAACAGTTTGGGAGCTGCCAACTTGGATTTCAAAACCAAACCCAATTAATAATATAAAGAAGCTTACTCCTTTTGTTTCTAAAAAAAAATACCAAGACATCTTCCTTTAAGACTGTTGAACATTCCTTTTGCTATATCATTTGGAGTGTGAACTTAGTTCCCCTTTAAAATGAAGAACTATGCATATTCAGAAAACACATTCTGTATACCCTAGGGGAATAAATTGCAATTAATTGTCTATTTATTGATGGAAACACTAAACGAGATCTGGGGTCTCATTCAGCATGGAGCAGAAAAATAGATGCAAAGCGCCTTGCTCCAATGCAATTTGAAATGTCTAGAATGAAAAGCAAAGGGTTGTGTCTCTCTGTGTACATCAGCGCTACATACAGTAGGAGTGAGCTTTGGAATGCTCCTTGCTTGCCTATTCACACAAGCTGAGGAATGCCGGGGGACACAAGCACGTTAACCATATTTTTATTAAAAAATGTAATACATTTTAATAAAATTTTATGTGGCGAAGGTTGGCGTTCATACACAGCTCCCTGAATAGGACCTTCCCCCTATATATAATCCCACAACTGAGTTTATGCTCTGAAGCTTCTTGGCCTCAGGAGTCAATGTGTGATATACGTTGTGGGGATAGCCCATAGAAAATAGTGCACAGTATAGGCCTTAAGGTGGCCATACACGGGCAGATAAAGCTGCCGATATCAGTCATTTGGACCAATTTGACAGCTTATCTGCCCGTGTATGGGGGCTTCCAACGGGTCTTCCCGATCGATATCTGGCCACGATATTGATCGAGAAGGTTTGATTTTTAACCGACCGACCCTTCGGAGCCCCTTGGCGTATCGTAATTCGATCGTTTGAATTACCCCTGATATAGCCATGCCGTTAGTGGCATATCGGGAAAAGATCCGCTCGTTTGGCAATGTCGCCATACGAGCGGATCTTTGAGTCTATGGCCAGCTTTAGAGTAGCTGGGGTTTGCGTTGCACTGGTGCAGGGTTGGATTGGCCCACCAGGACACTGGGAGGAAAACCCAGTGGTCCCAGGTCCTGTTGGGCTCCACTGGGCCAAGCATTGGCAGGCAGTACGGAGCAGAGGGGGTAGTTGAAATGCAGCAGCCAATAACCAGTGGTAGCAGGTAGTGGCAGCGATAATCATCATCGGGACCGTTTGGGAGGTGTGCCGGAGTGTGGTGTGGGCTCTTAGCTGAGGGGGAAGGTGATGGTGCAGCATGCTGGAGGCCAACGGAGTAGAGGGCCCTTCACTCAGATTTGCCGGTGGGCCCTGCCTCCCCCAGTCCGACACTGCACTGACTGGTGTCTACAAAGTAAATGGTGTGCAGAAGCCTGATTGTGTAGTGATTTATCATTTTTACACATCTTTATGAATAGGTCCCTAAAACAATTGTTTTTTTTGATCAGACTATAAATTGCCTGTATCAGAACATAACATTCAGGTACACTTCAGTATTGCACCATACTAAAACCACAAAAAACAAAAGCATCCCTCTTTAAATACAGTATGATATTAATGTTTGGCTGCTATGAAACTGTGGAATATACAGTAGATAATAGCCAGGCAACATAACTGCATATTTGTTAAAAACATTAACGTACATGAGTTTCAAGATACAATGACAAGCTTCTACAAAAGGAAACCACATTCATAACAATTCAAACCTGGACAACAGGAATAAACTGCAACTAGATTAATGACTAACACAAGTTCATATCCTGATATCGACAGAACAAATATCTCAGCAAGTAGTACTTACCCCTGATACGATATGTGGAGTCCCTAACAATATACTGTAAATGAGATAGTTGTGACAATTTGATGAAGGGCTCTAATTCAATTGAGTAGCTGTATTCAGTCTCAGTTCCAGTGATACAGAAGCTGGGGTCTGGTGTATCCCCAGGACCAATGATTATAGGGAGGTGCATTTTTATCCCACAAACTTTACAGGATTAAAACAGCAGCTTTATGTTACAGTATCTGCACTTACCAACAGGGCCGCCGTCAGAATTTTCTGGGGCCACCTACAGGTAAAAATTACATTGGTGGCCAGGGACCCGTACAAGTAAAAAAAAAAACTTCGGTGGCCAGGCCCCCCCAAGTAAAAGAAACATTGATGGCCAGACCCCCCAAGTTAAAAAAAGATCACTGGCCACCCCCCCTTCAAGTAAAAAAAAATTATATCCAACAGTTTAATAAAAAAAGAAGGCCATTGGTGTTCAGTGGAACTTCTTCGGCTCCTTTCTGTGGCTTTATCTCATACGGCACAGCTCAACTCCTACTCCGCCTACTCCTACTTCGACGTGGCTCCTATTTCGGCATGGCTCCTACTTCGATGCAACTCAGCTCCTACTTTGACGCAACCCAGCTCCTAATTTGGCGCAACTCAGCTCCTACTTCAGCAGCTCAAGAGGGCCAGCTAATGCAGGAAATGCAGCACGGCAAGGCCTCCCCTTAAAGGGCACCTTTTGGTTAAAAATTTTATCATCCAACCAAAGGTGCAGGCTAATAGAGCCCGCATTCCGGTTAGGAATAACAGTAGTTTTTTTTAAAAAAATTCCCCCCGCCTGCGTTAGGCTACCGGCACCAGGAGGGAGCTCCCAGTACAAGCAGGCATGTCCAGTCACTCACATGAGCATAATGAAAAGCTGCCCCGAATTGCTCATTATGCTCATGCGTGTGACGTCACATACGTGTTATGCGCATGTGACTGGACATGCCTGCATGCACCGGGAGCTCCATCCCGGTGTGGGTAGCCTAGCGCAGGCGGGGGGCATTTTTAAAAAAAAAAACGACTGTTATCCCCAACTGGAATGCGAGAGCTCTATTAGCCCGAACCTTTGGTTGGGGATAACATTTTTACCCAACAGGTGCCCTTTAACATATAGAAGCCACCGGCCTGGGACAATTGTCCCCCTGTACCCCCCCCCCCCGATGGCGGCCCTGCTTACCAATCTCTTCAGAACGATATCAGGTTTTACCTTGCCGAGAACAGTGGAGACATGTACGATTTCATATTTAATGGCATATTTATTATGTGGTGTAAAAAACAGCAGGATAATACACCACACATAACATACAGTCAATGGAGGGCGTACCAACAAAGCTAATTATGAAATAATGTATGAGGTGCAACACAGCCCATTATTACCCCCACACAGACTAACTAAATCAACATATTTATAGTACTTGCACGCACAAATAAAATACAAACACATGGTGGTATCTAAAAAAAAAAGTCTCTTTATATAGAAAAAAATACACAGTATATCAAACACAAATTTGATGCATCAATCGATCATAATAGACATAAATATACATACCACCAATTTGAGTATAGGAGACAAAAAAAGGTTACAGGAAGCAGATACAATTGCCAAAAAATGAGAATAACCTCAACGTTTTTGGCATAATAGCCTTGACATTTAGCCACCTGAATAGGGTTGCCACCTGGCCGGTATTTTACTGGCCTCCCCGGTAAAAATGATGCTTGATGCCAATGTTATTAATAGGAAAAAAGGCAAAAATATAGGAAGGCCAGTATTTTTTTTACAGAAAAGGTGGCAACCCGACACCCGAAGCAGATAAAACAGAGACTCTCTGTGGGTTTTGGAAGCATGAAAATATATTGGAAGGTTCCTAAGCCTACTATATTATATTAGGCAGATTAAAATACAGAAAAGCTTTAATTTTCTGAAAGGGATACTGTCATAGAAAAACATGTTTTTTCCAAAACACATCAGTTAACAGTAGACTTCTGCACTGAAATCCATCCAAACAGCTGGGGCAGCTGGGAAATTGACAATATGTCTAACCCCATGTCAGATTTCAAAATTAAATATAAAAAAATCTGTTTGCTCTTTTGAGAAATGGATTTCAGTGCAGAATTCTGCTGGAGCAGCACTATTAACTGATGTGTTTTGAAAAAAAACTTTTTTCCCCATGACAGTATCCCTTTAAAGACAAAGAACCCGTATAGATTTGCTGGTAGCAGCAGCCTCTGTGTGTGTCACAGTTAGTTTCATACCTCCCAACTGTCCCTTTTTCGGAGGGACAGTCCCTCTTTTGACAGCTTAACCCGCAGTCCCTCATTTGTACTGGAAAGTCCCTCTTTTCTCTGCACTGAACAGCCAGAAAAAGAAACAAAGTTTCTAACTTAATTGGCTTTTAGCAGAGAGCACAGACCAGCCACAGGTGCAAATAAGATACTTTGTAACAATTTTGAGACACAAACAAACAGTTTAGATGAGGAGAAATATTTTCAAACTTTCATAACCTGCCAAATTTTGTAAAATGAACATGGTAATTAGGGGTGTGGTCACAGAAAAGGGGCGTGGTCAAAAAATTGCTGCGGTACCTGCGAAAAAAATTTTTGCCCCTTTTTTTACTTCCAAAATGTTGGGAGGTATGGGATTTCCACCTAGCCGGTATTTTACAGGCCTGGCCGGTAAAAATGATGGCAGATCCCAATTTTATTAATAGGGAAAAAAGATAAATATATAGGAAGGCAGATATTTTTTCCAGGAAAGATGGAAACCCTAGATTTCTGCTTGTCTGTGCTGATAAGATAGGAGTTATCTGCCAGTTGAATGTTTGTAGGAAATGGGAATAAATCCAGTGTGTCCCTTTGCAGGTCACTGGGCCTGTGAGTACAGAAGCACATGGGGAGTTTGCTTTAATCAGGGATTAGTGACGAATTGTCTGCGTCTCAGGGAACTGAAAATGGAGCGTCCTGCACTGGACATTATATATTTTACATTACTAGGAAATCTGCTGTAATGTTTATTACAATATTTCTGTCAGGAAAGTGCAGTCTGCCTCAGGCAGGGATACACTGTGCAATGGACACCTGGCACCGATATAAACAAATCCTCCACTTTCCCCGCCCCGCCCGAAGCTTCCTTTCCTGGTTGCTAGGATACCGACCACGCCTCTCCAGCGATCTTCCCTTAGGTTTTTGTTCCACGGCTCTTCCAATCAGTTCCTTCCGCTCGGTCTCAGCGGACAGACAACGAGCCCATTGTGCGCGGTGGGGCCGGCGGATGTGATGTTCCTGGGGAAATCTTCAGGCTCAGACTGAGGCTGGAGGTAAGTATAACGCAGCGACAATACGACGGGTTCAGGAGCTTAGGGCTGGGGGACGTGTACGTGGAACAATGGAGTGAGTGCAAATGTGCTTGAACAACTCCCTGCAGCTTGGGCTACTTGCACAGGAGAACAGCCTGGAAAATGAGTGTCTCTTATGTGTCCGTGAATGTGTTTGGGGGGGATTCCTCATATACTCGGGGTATACTTGTGTGTTGCACCGCTGGTTCAGAATGCATGTTTAGTTGCATCGCTGGTTCAGACTGCACGTTTACTTGCACCGCTGGTTCAGACTGCAGCTTTGCTTGCACCGCTGGTTTAGACTGCAGGTTTAGTTTAGTTGCACCGCTGGTTCAGACTGCAGGTTTAGTTGCACTGCTGGTTCAGACTGCAGGTTTATTTGCACCGCTGGTTCAGACTGCAGGTTTAATTGCACCGCTGGTTCAGACTGCAGGTTTACTTGCACCGCTGGTTCAGACTGCAGGTTTACATGCACCGTTGGTTCAGACTGCAGGTTTACTTGCACCACTGGTTCAGACTGCAGGTTTATTTGCACCGCTGGTTCAGACTGCAGGTTTGCTTGCACCGCTGGTTCAGACTGCAGGTCTACTTGCACCACTGGTTCAGACTGCAGGTTTACTTGCACCACTGGTTCAGACTGCAGGTTTGCTTGCACCGCTGGTTCAGACTGCAGGTTTGCTTGCACCGCTGGTTCAGACTGCAGGTTTACTTGCACTGTTACACACTGACCACAAAACAAATGTAAAATACAGTTTGGTTTAACTTGACACTTCTATTTTCCTAAAGGGGTGATTCACCTTTTAGTTAACTTTTAGTATGTTCTAGAATGGCAAATTCTAAGAAACTTTTCATTTGGTCTTCATTATTTATTTTGTATAGTTTTTTTTTTTTTTCAATTATTTGCCATTTTCTTCTAAATTTAAAGCATTTCAAATAGGGGTCACCGATCCCATCGAAACAACTAATGTTCTGTAAGGGCAGGACTCCATGGGCGATTCCGCCGTGATCCGACGCACTTCGCAAAAACGCAGGCTTCACGTCAGATGCAACGGAAATAAAGTAAGTAATGCTGCGACACGATCCGACAATAGCATTACTTACCTTATTTCCGTCTCATCCAACGTGACTGCGTTTTTGCGCAGCTTGGTCGGAATCGTCCGTGGAGTCCTGCCCTAAGGCTACAAATATATTGTTACTGCTACTTTTTATTACTCGTCTTTCTATTCAGGCCTCTCCTAGTCATATCCCAGTCTCTAATTCAAATCAGCGCATGATTGTTAGGGTAATTTGGACCCTAGCAACCAGATTGCTGAAATTGCAAACTGGAGAGATGCTGAATAAAACATTAAATACCTCAAAAACCACAAATAATAAAAAATTAAACCAGTCGAAAATTGTCTCAGAATATCACTCTCTATATCAGTGATCCCCAACCAGTAGCTCGTGAGCAACATGTTGCTCTCCAACCCCTTGGATGTTGCTCTCAGTGACCTCAAAGCAGGTGCTTATTTTTAAATTCCAGGCTTGGAAGCGAGTTTTAATTGCATAAAAACTAAATATAGTGCTAATCAGAGTCTCCTGTAGGCTGCCAGTCCACACAGGGGCTACCAAATAGCCAATCACAGCCCTTATTTGGCACCCAAGGGACTTTTTCGTGCTTGTGTTGCTCCCCAACTATTTTTACATTTGAATGTGGCTCACGGGTAGAAAGATTGGGTACCCTGCTCTAAATCATACTGAAAGTTAATTTAATTGTGAACAAACTCTTTAATAGTTCTCCTTGGGGAAACTGTCATTTGCAATGGCCACAATGTTTAACAACGGCAGACATTTATTTTAATTATCCTGCAGCAGAATGTTGTCAGTCAGTGTTGTCAGTGTGTAAGGCAGAGGTTACTGCTGCTCCTCAGACCAGTAAGTGACCTGTGATGGATCAGCCTGTGCTGCTGGTAATATACTGTATGTACAGTTGCACTACTGGGAGCCTTATTGATTAAGACACACTTCCAATAACCCAATGTATGGATTGTACCACAAATATACCACCAAACCTTGGTCTTTACACCAGTGAGTTGGTCCAGATCGGCCAGATCATAGTGCTCCCCCTCATTTGTGTGGATCCAAGCACATTACAGCATTACATCCTTTCTAATTCAGACTTGCTGAAGAAGCAACATCTCAGCAAATATGATGAGACTGCCTGTCTGAAAGAGCAATGTTTTTGTGTGATCTGATCCAATCAGACAGGTGACTTAGCCCTGTTGAATCAGATCACAGTGCCAATTGCACTGATCCAAATAATCAGCAGAAACTATTGGTCTGATTGCTACGAGGTACGGCAACTTGAATTCTGCTCCAGCTGGTGATCAAATTCAACCAGAAACCGTAGGATTGGCTGACCGTCATCCTCTACATGAGGCCATTTTGTTCCTTGGGGCAGCCAGTGGCATTACACACTATTCGTTCTGCGTGGAAGGCTACAATAGATTAATGATTCTCCTTAGGGCTAGTCCACACGGGGAGATAGCGACGCGTTTGTGGTCGCGGCGACAAAGCGCCGCGACCGGCGCAGGCGACGGTTTTGTATGGGCGCCTATGTAAAAACGCCTGTGCTAACCACACGAGGCGATGCGCTTTTCAACAGTCGCCTGAAAAAGCCTGGCGAGGCATTTTCAGGCGACTGTTGAAAAGCGCATCGCCTCGTGTGGTTAGCACAGGCGTTTTTACATAGGCGCCCATACAAAACTGTCGCCTGCGCCGGTCGCGGCGACTGTCGCGGCGCTTTGTCGCCGCGACCGCAAATGCGTCGCTTTGTCGCCGCGACCGCAAACGCGTCGCTATCTCCCCGTGTGGACTAGCCCTTATGCACTGTAGGGCACCCACAAGTGTAAAAGTACTTACAGTTACATTGAGTAGGAGAAACAACAGTCTGCCAGAAAGCAGTTCCATCCTAAAGTGCTGGCTCTTTCTGAAAAGCACATGACCAGGCAAAATGACCTGAGATGGCGCCTACACACCGATATTACAATTTAATAAAAATACACTTGCTGGTTCAGGAATTAAATTTTTTATTGTAGAGCGAATTATTTGCAGTGTAAACAGTGTAATTTAGAAATAAAAAATAGATCATAAAAATCATGACAGAATCCCTTTAAGTAACTGAAATACAGTGTATCCACCTGTTACTGTGGATAGGTGAAGTGGCATACCAAGAGCCCGCTGGTCCCCCTCACCAAAAAAAAATCTTCAGATTGGCTTGGCACACATATTGGGTCCAGCCCAGGACGCTACCTACCCCTGCAGCGTGAAAATATAAAGAAGAAGAGGAAAGGGGATTTAAATGCTATAGAGGGAGCCAACCCGGGGGTTCAGCCCCCCCCCTGCAACTGCTGGGTCTGCTTCCTCTACAGTTACTGGACAGGGTACAGATTTTTTCCAAATGCACACTCTGTCCGAAAACAGGCAGGGTCTGCATTTTCTCCTAGTGGATACAACCAAGTATGACTGCAAGTGCAGTGAGCAATTTTTCCAATAATGCAGCATTTCCCCCCCAGAAATCCAGCGTCATTTAACTTGCTGGAGGGCTGTGCCTGACGCAATTGTGATCAATATGTCAAAATTAAGGGTATTGCAAAGTAAATCGGATTCAGTTGCACTAAGAAGTTCATGGGCGCCATCTTCAGCTGATTCGATAATCTTCGGAATGAAACGGGGGGGAATCGGCAATTGTTGCGAGTTTCGGCGCATGCACAGTTGTCCCACAACAGAAAATTGTTCCAACTGCACATGCGCCGATTGCAGGTCTCATTCCGAAGATTACCGAAGAGAAGAAGATGGCGCCCGTGAACTCCGCTGGACAGAATCTGCATGGAGGGGTAAGTAAAGAGTTAGGGTATTTGCCCAGGGGGGCAACTAGGCTTGGGGGAGGGGAGTCTATGTAGGGTAGGGGGGTAGGGTTTTTTTTAATTAAGGGTTTGTTTCTCCTTTAATGACCCCAAATTTAGTGAGCGTTGCATTAGTCTTACCGTACATTAGTCAGATGAAATGGTAACAAAGCTTGTCAGTGATGCTTCTGGCAACTGTCAGGCGCCACTCAGAAACATGACATTCCCAAGCAGTGCCTTACTGTCACCTCCAGCAGCTGCCATAAGCAGAGTGAGTTCCATTTAGACACCTCCCCCGAGGGAACTGCAGGAGCCAAACCCCCGTTTACCCCATAACACCAAAGGCAACTTAGAGCATGGTTCACCTTTGAGTTAACTTTTAGTACGTATAGAATGACTGACTAATTCTAAGCAACTTTTCAATTGGTCTTCATTTTTTCTTTCTTATAGTGAATCATTTTATTTGCCTTCTTCCTCTGACTCTTTCCAGCTTTCCAATGTGGGGGAGGGGGTGTCGCTGAACCCATGTAAGGCTACAAGTTTATTGTTTTGGCTACGTTTTATTAATCCATTTTCTATTCAGGCCTCTCCTATTCATATTCCAGTCTCTTATTCAAATCAATACATGGTTGCTAGGGTGATTTGGACCCTAGCAACCGGATTGCTGAAATTGCAAACTGGATAGCTGCTAAATAAAAAGCTAAATAACTCAAAAACCCACAAATAATAAAAAATGAAAATCAGTTGCAAATTCTCAGAATATCACTCTACGTCATACTAAAAGTTAACTCAAACCCCTTTAAAGGAGAAGGAAAGGCTAAAAGTAAGTAAGCTTCATCAGAAAGGTCTATATAAATACACCAGTAAACCCTCAAAATTATGCTGCTCTGAGTTTCAAAAGAAACACTGCATTTATTTCCTTCTATTGTTTACACATGGGCTTCTGTATCAGACTTCCTGTTTTCAGCTTAAACCTCCAGGGCTAGGGCTTGAGCATGCTCAGTTTGCTCTTCGCTCCCTCTCCCCGCCTTTTTCCGCCATCCCCTCCCTGCTGTAATCTAAGCCCAGAGTTATGAGTGAACAGGGAGAGACTCAGGCAGGAAGTGATGTCACACCAAGCTAATATGGCAGCTCCTATCCTAATCAAACAGAGAGAGCTTCTAGAGCTGTTTACTCAGGTATGGTAAAACATTCTACAGAATAAATATAGTGTTATAGCTTGCACTATTGTGGCTAGTCTATTGGCAATAAACTGCTTTGGTAGCTTTCCTTCTCCTTTATGGTCACGGCTTTATAGAGAAAGCCTTTATAGTAAATTGCCGGTATCATCACTGTAAAAAAACAAGAGAAAAAAGAAATGCATCTTTGATACTTTCAAACCGAGGGATAGGATGTAACACACGAGTTCGCAGGCTCTGCTGCAAAATACTTTATTGATCACAACATGTTTCGGATCAACATGGATCCTTTATCAAGTATCTTTGATACTTACCCTGCTGGGTTTGTATAAAGAGTTCATTTTGAGGACTTATTATTTATTTAATTATTTATTTTGTCTTAGGATAATATTATTTATTTTACTTCTTTTTTATATATTATTTATATTATTATTTATTTTACTTGTTCTTTTTTCCACTTTAGGATTTGCCTGTGCTGTCAGGGGCAGCTTTGCAGTTGTGCGAGTAAAATATTAATGTTGCGGGTCCCTCCAGGCGATGTGCATAAGTGACGTAACAGGACAAGTGATGGAAAGAGAGGCAAGTCGGCTGGAAAGAGAACATGTCCATAGTGTTTATGAGAAGGTTGCGCCCTACTTCAGTGACAAACGCTACAAAGCCTGGCCCAAAGTTCAAGAATTCCTTTTAGCTCAGGAGCCTGCAAGCCTAATTGCTGATATAGGTAACCTTTTTTTTTTTCCAGATATTAAAGTGGGACAAGAGTAACGCTGTGAAACTAAATACCCTCTTTTTTTTACATGAACTCATTCATTTGAGGTTATTTTTTAAGTGCATAAACACAGCCTGAGCTGTCAAAAATTAATATATATAATATTAAAAGAATCAATTTTTGAAACAGACATACCTGATTCCACAGGATGAAAGGAACCCATCATAATTTATGTTTGTACGATCAATTTCCCAACCCAGGTTTACAGTATCATGCAATCCCTCATTTACCTTGTTGTTGTGAAGTGATGGACTCTGGGACTTCTTTCTGCGTTCCAGATAATCTTTGCACAAGGCACTATCTAAAGCAGAGGAACTTTAAGTCCCAGAATCCATCATGTCACAACTGAACAAGGTAAGGGAGTGGGTGGCATTACACTGTGAGCCTAAGGGGTATGGGGAACTGGGCCCAGTAAGCACAGCGATAGACTAGTAAGGTTGCTTTCAATCTGCAGAACCAGGTATGTCTGTGTAAAAATATATAATATAATATATATATTTTTTTTTTTCGGCTGATCAGATGGTGTTTATGCCGCTTTTTTACAAAACCCCAAATGAATGAGCTCATGTAAGAACCAGTGGTATATTGTCCTTTTTAAAGGGTGGTTTAAGTTAACTTTTAGTATGTTATAGAATTACACACTCTAAACAATTTTTCAATTGGCCTTCATTTTTTTTATATATATAGTTTTATATATATATATATATATATATATATAGATAGATAGATAGATAGATAGATATATAGTTTTTTTTAATTATTTACCTTTTTCTGACTCATTTCAGCTTTCTAAAAGTAAATGCTCTGTAAGGCTACAAATTTATTGCTACATTTTATCACTCATCTTTCTATTCAGACCCTCTCCTATTCATACTATTCAGTCTCTTATTCAAATCAATGCATGGTTGCTAGGGGAATTTTGGAACCTAGCAAACCAGACTGCTGAAATTGCAAACTGGAGAGCTGCTCAATAAAAAGCTAAATAACTCAAAAACTACAAATAATAAAAAATTGCAAATTGTCTCTGAATATCACTCTCTAAATTATACTAAATGGTAAAGGACATGTAAAGCCTACATTTTCCTACCATGTATATAAGTTGGACATATCTTCCCCACACAAGCCATATCATTTGTACTACATATACCCCCTCCATTTGCGAGCATCATCACATTTTCCTAAAACAAATAGCAGCTTTCACACGGCGGCCATTTCCCCTCTGACACATTATCAGTAACATTGAGACACGTATGCTGTAAAGTTCATACAATGCAGAATGCAGGGTTACACAGGCACAACATACTTAAAGATAAAAAGTTCTGCTGGGGTTGAGCACTTTAATGGTTAAGCTGAGCTCAGGAGAGGTGGTTAGGAGAAAAATAGGGTCAGACAGCTAGAGTTTCTATGGGAACCAGCAATTTTATCTCTTCATTGGATGTTAGACTGGAGGGTGTGTTTAGTAATCTGAGCTGAGAAGAACTGAGCATGCTCCTAAGTCGAGTCAAAGCAAATTCCTGAGGGAGGGGGCAGAGTGGGTTAGAAGAGGAGAAGGAATTCTAAGTGATTAAAGGGGATGTAAAGGCAAAAAAAGAAACCTGCCTGTATGCAGTGAAATTCTCCCTTCATTTACTGCTGTGGATAGGAATTGTCAGACGGTCCCTAACTGCTGAGCAGGGAAACAATCATACTTATGAACAGCAGGGGTAGCCCCCGCCTTACTTCCCAGCCATGCAAAACTCAAGCAGCTTTGTTTGTTTTCCTGTAGAGCAGTCGGGGATCTTGTAGAGATTTTTATTGGGTTTTATTTTTGCCTTTACATCCCCTTTACTGTTTCCAACTCCAGGTGCAGGGACAAAGATCATGGAGCCAGATTTAAACAGATAAACTGGGATTCTATTTGGAGGATTATTTTGCTGCAGCGAGTGGTTCTGCAGAGTTGGAGAAAGTTTGTATTAAACAATACAAAAACTATAAAATCCACATTCGATTACATGACAACACAGGACCCAGTGCTGTCTGTATATTCTGATTATTAATCTGTCTTGCTGTATCTGCTTCTGGCAGATATTATTTGACTTGTGCTGTTTTGATAATTTACGACAATCCCCAAGCAGCCCAGACCACACTGAGCATGTGCAAGGTCTTGGTCTTGCAAAGATGTTTAACAAAGTTACAAGATGGTGACCCCCTGTGGCCAACTTTGAAAGCATAAATAATTTGTTTATTTAGGCTTCTGTTGCAGTAAGTTTATGTTTAGTATACAAAATACAACATTTCTGGTCTTATTCTATTTTAGACTTTATTTCCCAGTGGGTTGTACTTGATTATTTCTATCTCTCTGTTCCCAATTTTTAGTGAGACAGATGTTTCATACTGTGACAGTCACTGTGATAGTCTTTGTGTCTTAGTAAATGACTAAATGGCTGCACTGTATAGTACAAAAAGTATTTGATAATTACTATTGAATATCCAAAACCTGCAGTGTCCCCAGTAACGGCCTTGGCTTGGAGCAGCTGCTGCTTATTATAAACTGAAGGAGCTCATTATACACAGAGGGATGTGAGTGGGGAGGGAGAATGGGACTAATTATTTGCTTTTCCTTCCAAAGTGACTGTACAGAGTCCAAGAGCAGGGAACTAGATTTAGAGGATTTCATGCTGTGTGTGCACTGCTTAGTAAAATTACAGTGATTCATTTTTTAAACCTTTTTAACATTCGGTGTAATGATGGTGCGGCACCAAAAAAACATCACAAGCATTGTATTGTCTTCAGGGCCGCCGTTACAAATCATAGGCCTCATACAACAAAATTTTCAGGGGCCACAGCCCCCAAGCCCCGCCCCGGATCCTGCCCGATCCACGTCATAGTTAAAAGACCACACAGACATCAGCGCTAAAAAAGGTAACACCCCCCCCCACACACACACACACACACGAGTTATAAAAAGCTATTGGGGACCAAGGCCCCCCTATAAATTTTTAAAAAAAAAACATTGGTGCCAGGGTCCCCCTTACAAGTTAAAAAAAAATTAGGGCCTCAAAGAACATTTTTTAAAAAAACATTGGTGGCAGGGGCCTTTAGCGTATTAAAAATAATACATTGGTGGCCAGGAGATTTAAAAAAAAAAAAAAAACCGCACATTGGTGTTCAGAGGAATTGAACTTGTGGCTTCAGGACTTCAACTTCGCCTCCTTTCGTGACTTCGGGTCTTTTTGCCGCTTCAGGACTTCAATTTCGGCTGTTGTCGTAACTTCGGGTCTTCTCGCCACTTCGGCTGTTCGGCTTTTTCTGCACTTCCGCATTTCGGCTGTTTGGGACTTCGGAAGGAGGCGCCATGTCTTTTAAAAAGTTCAGCACTGCTGGGCCCCCCTTCAGACCCGGTACACTTGTACCCCCTGTGCCCCCCTGATTGCCTTACAACCAAGGTCAGCTAAGTCCATACTACATCGTTGAAAGTCGAGGCCAAATGCACCTGGGTGTAGAGGCGTCTTTGTTAATAAGTCCTTCTGCATGAAACATTATCCTTGCGTTTTCTGATTGAAACTTTTGTCAGTGTATTTTTCTTTAGCAAATATTTGTCCTTCGGGGGTAGATAGTTTATTCATACATTCTATGGAGAAACCGTATCCTTGAATACTGCCGGCTCCCTGTCACCTGTAAGAGAAGGGAGGAGTATGTTCCAGGATGCTGCCTCTTGGTGTTGGAGCAGAGAGGCCCGAAATCCCCAGGGTTAGGCTCAATAATCTGCCGCGCCTCCTGGCTTTCCAGACCTCCAGGCTAGTTTAGTTAAATGGATGTCCATCTTTTTTGAAAAGTCCCCCCAAGGTGAGAGAACTTTGCAAAATAAGTATTTTACCCAATGACTGCTTAATATATTTTATGTTAAAATGATGTACTTACCTGATTCTGGTTTCAGCAGAGGGACAAGGCAACATTAAGTGCTACTGCATGTGTCCTGGCTTCCCTCATTCATTTACAGTATACAGGTATGGGATCAGTTACCCGAAAGTAGAGAATGCAGTGTTTTCTACTTTCACTGAATTATCGGAGGTTGCCGTATCTCCTACGTTGTGCACCAGGTTACACGGCAAAGGGAGGGTTAATGGTGTGCGCTGCTTTATCTACTTTCATCAGTTATCCAAAACCCATTATCCAGACTCCATTTAATCCACATTTCCGTTTTCTCTGTAATAATAAAACAGTAGCTTGTACTTGATCCCAACTAAGATATAATTAATCCTTATTGGAAGCAGAACCAGCCTATTGGGTTTATTTCATGTTTACATGATTTTCTAGTAGACGGGGAGGCACATTTATCAAAGGTCGAATTTTGAATTCATGCGAGTTTTTTTTTTAAACTCCCATGAACTTGAAATTCAACCAATCAAAATATATTATTAAAATTTTTTAACCTTGGGTAAATCGGATCGACCCGAAAACCCGACTCAAATTTGATTCGTTTTTTTCTCTGAAAAAAATGTGAATGTCAGGAAGGCTGCAACTCCGAATTGATCCATGGACCTCTCCCATTAACTTAAACCGCAATTCGTCAGGAAAGATCCGTTATCTGGAAAACCCCAGGCCCCCAGCATTCTGAATAACGGGTCCCATACCTGTATTACCATATGTAACAGACCTCTGGATAAAGTGAGGTAGCAGATATAACACAAGCTGTTGCTCTAAAAGCATTTATTTCAGCATTAGACTAAATGAGTGTTTCCTTGGCCTTTTCTATTTGCACATTCGTTGGCCTGAGTTCAAGCTGCCATGCGAGCAGTAATGATCTGAATTTGAGCTTTGAATCGGTTTTTGTTTTGCTCTGTCTCTAACCATTTTCACCAGTTATCTGTATTTTTGTGCTTTGAATGGGTAATAATTCTGTTTTTAATTCCAGGTTGTGGAAATGGAAAGTATCTTCACATCAATAGAGAGGCATTTAAAGTGGGCTGTGACTATTGCCTGCCATTGGCAGAGGATGCACGCACTCACGGCTATCAAGTTATGGTGTGTGATGGACTCCGGCTGCCCTACCGTAATGGCTGCTTTGATGCCGTCCTTTCCATAGGAGGTAATTTGGAAAAAAAAACATGTTTGTATGTTATGTATATAATCTGGTTTGTGATTGTAGTAGGGATGCACCGAATCCACTATTTTGGATTCGGCCGAAACCTTTACGAAAGATTCGGCCAAATACCAAATCGAATCCTGATTTGCATATGCAAATTAGGCAGGGGAAGGGGAGAACATTTTTTACTTCATTGTTTTGTTACAAATTAGTATTCGGTTCGGCCGGGCAGAAGGATTCAGCCGAATCTGAATCCTGCCGAATCCTGTCCGAATCCGGAACCAAATCCTGGATTCAGTGCATCCCTAGATTATAGTATAGTAGTACAGCTATATTGTTATGCAGAATGCTTGGGGTTTTCCGGATAATGGAGCTTTCCATTATTTGGATCTTCATACCTTAAATCTACTAGAAAATCATATAAATATGAAATAAACCCAGTAGGCTGGTTTTGCTTCCAATAAGGATTAATTATATCTTAGTTTGGATCAAGTACAAGCTACTGTTTTATTATTAAAGAGAAAAAGGAAATCATTTTTTAAAAATTGGATTATTTGGATAAAATGAGCTTTCTAGATGAAGGTTTTCCGGATAACGGGTCCCATACCTGTTGTATAATTATAGTAGATACTGATCTAAGACCATATGTTCTTCCCTAGAGATGCTTTGCAGCATTCAGAATTCTGTAGAACTTGTTTTTGTGAATAAGTATAAATATCACATACAGTACTGAATACTGTCCCGTGTATTTTTTACATATAAAGGTTTTTTTTTTTTTTTAATTTAGTGGACTGTTGTGTTAAAATGAATAATAGAACATAAGTTCTGATTACACTGGTATCAATCTGGTTCTTGTCTTTAAAGAATAGGAAAAGTCCAAACTGCATCATACACAATCCCCAATACGTCTCAATTTGCCCAGACCTAGTTCACCTTTAAATTAATTTTTAGTATTATGTAGACAGTGTTATTCTGAGACAATTTGCAACTGGTTTTAATTTTTTATAATTAGTGGTTTCTGAGTTGTTTAGCTTTTTATTCAGCAGCTCTCCAGTTTGCAATTTACCCAAATTCCCCTAGCAACCGTGCATTGATTTAAACAAGAGACTGGAATATAATCGGGAGAGGCCTGAATAGAAAGACAAGTAATAACAAGTAGCAAAAACAATATATGTGTAGCCTTACAGTGCATTTATATGGGGTCAATGACCCCCATTTGAAAGTTGGGAAGTCAGCAGAAAAAGGCAAATAATTAAAAAAAAAAACTATAAAAAAAAAAAGAAAAAATGAAGACCAATTGAAAAGTTGCTTAGAATTAGCCATTATGTAGCATACTAAAAGTTAACTTAAAGGTAAACCATCTGCTACTGGGATTCATGAGAAGGATGAAACAGAAAGCAATTGATTTTCTAAATATTCATTCAATAAAAACAACAAAAAATAGGAATCATTTAGACAAGGGGTGTTGTTTTTGAAAACAAGTTTTTAAAGTTGAACTGCATTTTTAACCTCCTGTTCAATGGCTCTTGCATTTTTTTAAAACTCTGACAATAATTATCAGCTTGGAGCCATAAGAGGAATTATATTAATCTGCGATGCAGTGGTCATAAATAACCCTAAACTGATGAGCATTTAGAAGCCAAGGTGTTTTTGTATTTCAGATACAAATGATTCATCTGAAATTAGGGATGGGTTAGGGATTCTGTCTTTTTCAGCAGGATTCGGCCGAATCCTTCTGCCTGGCCGAACCTAATCCTAATTTGTATATGCAAAATAGGGTCGGGAAGGGAAATTGTGGAACTTTTTGTCACAAAACAAGGAAGTAAAAAATGTTTCCCCTTCCCGCCCCTAATTTGCATATGCAGATATTAGAAGTCGCCTTGGAGTTCCATCGGCCTTGTGTTTTTATATGGTCATGAAACTCCTCGGTAACCTATAATATCCTTATAATTTACAAGGGGGGTACTTTATTCATTATATAATGCAGTGTTACTGGTATAACTAGTGTTATTGATCTTTAATTCCATTTTGTGCATATTGATTTCTTTTTGACCAGTAATCCATCATTTCTCAACGAAAGACCGTCGCATTCGAGCCATTCGGGAGATGAGCAGGATTCTGAAGATTGGTGGACAGATCATGATATACGTTTGGGCAATGGAGCAGAAAAAAAGAAAATTTGAGAAACAAGATATACTCGTTCCATGGCATCTGGAAGCTGTTTCACCCAACACCTCCTCAAGGAAACTATCTGTGGATCCAACTAGAAGTCCAAAGCAGGACTCTATGGCTAAAGATTTACAGCAGAGGACTAAAAGCGCCTCGTTTGGAGAGGAAAAGGCGCCTCGAAATATTCTTCGTTTCAGATTGTTATCAAAGTCCCTAGATTCAGGCTTAGATGTGAACAGCGATGGAGTGAGCAATAATAGAAAATCCAAACAGTCACCACCTAAAAGCTTTTTAAGTCGGCTTGGGAATTTTTTACCAAAATCAATGCAAAATTTTGAGATGAATGCAATAAAAATGACCGAATCACTGCTGTTCCCACTGCACAACATGAGCATGAGTCGAGGTAATGAGAATGAGCAAATGAATAGTACAGAAGTGATCAAGGACTATAGTAAAGTTGCATTACCAGATATGGTTTCTAGTCGTCAGGACCAATCTAGAAACCAAAATCTTAGTGTAAACCCTGCTGCTTCTTGTACAGAGGAATCAGAGAACAATGCCCGGCTGGATCTTGACCATCATCTCGGCCCTTCAAACGGAAAAGGAGAATGTTTTCGCTACTATCACACCTTCAAAAAGGGCGAATTGATTGAACTCGTAGAAAAATTCGTCCCCGAACTCCATGTTGTGCAGACGTATTTCGATCATTCCAACTGGTGTGTTATTGCTGAGAAAATTCACCACTGGAAAATCTGATCATTTATTTACATTCGATTTTACTGTATTTATTTTTTTTAGGTGCCGATGGCCAGGTTGTGTTTTTATATTCCGGTTTTAATTTAGTCTTTTTAAAATATTATTGAAAAATAAACGTTTTTTACTGTTCTAGTTTTTTTTTAAAAAAAAGTATTTATTTTTAGATGAATAAAAACATGACGGCGCTAAGAGTTTGTCTCTCTTATTACAGAATATGCAGTTGACGTCAGGACCAAACCCCTTTCAACTGTGATGCTCATGGCGGCCAGAGAACTGGGGAAAAAGAATCAAGGGGCAGATTTATCAAGGGTCAAATTTTGAAGTAATGGGAGTTTTTTTTGAACTCCCATAACTTCGAAAATTCTGAAAAAAAGAACAACCAACATGTATTAGATTCAAAGTTTTTTTCTGCGGGTGAATCGTCCGTATTCATTTGAACAGCACGAATTGAAGTAATGGCGCATTCGATCGAATTCGAATAAAAGTCTTTTTAATAGTTTTGAATCAAAGTTTTCCGGATAACGGATCTTTCCGTAATTTGGATCGTCGTACCTTAAATCTACTAGAAAATCAAGTAAACATTAAGGGGCATATTTATCAAGGGTCGAATTTCAAATTTGAAGAACTAAAGACCAACCGAAATTAAGTTTTTTTTTTGGCCGAATAGGTCCGGTTTGGACCAAATAGGTCCGTATTCGTTCGAATTGAAGTGATAGTGCATTCGATCAAATTCGGATCTAAGTTTTTCCCAAAAAAACTTTGATTTTTCAAAGTCCACCAATTGAGTCCAAATAGTAGGTCCCCCATAGGCTAAAACAGCGATTCGGCAGGTTTTAGATGGCGAATAGTCGAAGTCGAATTTTTAAAGAGACCGTATATGATAAATTTCGATATTTGAATTTTCTAATTTTTTTACAAATTCAAAACAAATTTGGACTATTCCCTAGTCGACGACACAAAAATTATTTCGACATTCAAATTTATTTAATTCGTATTTTCACTTCGACCCTTGATAAATCTGCCCCCGAGTGTTCTTTTCTGCATTTTATTAACAGGAATGAGCAAATGGGCAGTACTGGTGGGGTTGTTTGGAGGGAAATAGATTTAAGGATCAACATTTGTGGAGACATCCCTTAGCTGAAAACAAAGTTACAGAAGAACCCCCACTTTTATGGTTTCCAAGAGGCTGTATGGAAACAGTGTACATTTCAGGAAAGAAAAAAAATGTAGTTTGTCTGCGTGGGGCAAAGTAAAAAACAATGTAAAATCCGAGGGGGAAAAATCAGGATTCTGCATTATAACAAAATTGGCTGTCTAGCCCAAATCTCACTCTTAGGGGCAAATTTACTTAAGGTCGAATATCGAGGGTTAATTAACCCTCGACTCCGATATTCAAAGTCGAAGGATTTAACTTCGACAGTCGAATATCAAGGGTTAATTAACCCTCGATATTCGACTGTCGAAGTTAAATCCTTCGACTTTGAATATCGAAGTCGAAGGATTTAGCGCTATTCGTTCGATGAAACGATTAAATCCTTAGAATCGTTCAATTCGAAGGATTTTAATCCATCGATCGAAAGATTTTTGTTCGACCAAAAAAAGCTACCAAAGCCTATGGGGACCTTAGGCTTAGTCCACTTGTCATTTTTACCATGAAGCCAGCATTGATGATGGTAGACGGCAAATAGTCATGAACTCCAAGGGGCAGATTTATTAAGGGTCAAATTAAAAAAATTTTTTTTTTGGTGTAAAAATTTATACATTTGAATTTTAATTTAAATGTAAGAGTTATCACACCTGGACCATGGAAACAGTTCTAATTCGAATATTCAGCACCTAAAACCTGCTGAATTCATTTACAAGTCAATGGCAGAAGCCAATTGTCCCATTTGAATATGTTAATAGCCTTCCTGGTTTTTTGTTTGGAGGAAAATTCAATTTGAATTTTGTTAGTGTTCGATTACGAAACACATTTTCAGATCCAGTGTCGGATTGGGACACCAGGGGCCCACTCGCACTACTATTATACTTCTCACTCAACCTCTATTCTCCTAGTCTCTTCTTTACATACTATAATCTATTATTCCATCTATTTAGCCACTTAGTTCTCATTGAAATAGGCCAATTGTCTAGCAGCATGAGGGCCCACTGGGACTTTTCCTGGTTTCCCGGTGGGCCAGTCCAACACTGTTCAGATCGTTTGATTGAATTTTAGACGTTCAAATTTTTTCATAATCTTCCATTCGATGAGACCCAGCCTAAAGTGTTGGCCCCTCATCCACTGTTTCAAGCCCCACAGTCAATGTTTCCACTCAATAATTGACTAACTTTTCTCTAGGTTAGTCCTGTCATTTTTACCATGAAGCCAGCATTGATGTTGGTAGTTGGCTTGACCCAATTCCATTAATGTGTTATGATTTAAAGCATCTAGCACATTGTTTAGGGTTGTTTTTGGGTCTAGACCTATTTCCACATCTAAAACAGAAAAACATCCATAATCCCAAATTGTAGTAGTGTTAGTTTGCTAACAATTTGTAGATTTTATGGGATTTTCTGGCTCTGAAGTATAATGGCTGTCCATGTCATGAGTTAACCCCACAACTATAGAAATAACATCCCTCTTACACCTTTTATATTTCTTTTGTAGAGATGCAAGTGCCCGTATTTTCAGAGTGGATCCGTTGTAAAGTACTCACATTATTCAGACATCAAGGGGCCGATTCACTAAGGGTCGAATATCGAGGGTTAATTAACCCTTGATATTCGACTAGGAATTAAAATTCTTCGACTTCGAATATCGAAGTCGAAGGATTTAGCGCAGATAGTTCGATCGAACGATAATTCCTTCGATCAAGCGATAAAATCCTTCGAATCGAACGAGTCAAAGGATTTTAATCCAACGATCGAAGGAATACCCTTCGATCAAAAAAAGTTAGGCAAGCCTATGTGGACCTTCCCCATAGGCTAACATTGACTTCGGTAGCTTTTAGATGGCGAACTAGGGGGTCGAAGTTTTTTTTAAAGAGACGGTACTTCGACTATCGAATAGTCGAACGATTTTTTACTTCGAATCATTCGATTCGGAGTAGCCCATTCGATGGTCGAAGTAGCCCAAAAAAAACCTTCGAAATTCGAAGTTTTTTACCTTTGAATCATTCACTCGAAGTTAGTGAATCAGCCCCCAAGACTTCTCTGATTTACCAGTAACAAAGAGCTTGAATCTTCATTGCCATCAGCATTCATTCAAACTAGGGATGCACCGAATCCACTATTTTGGATTCGGCCGAATACCGAACTAAATCCTAATTTGCAAATTAGAGTTGGGAAGGGGAAACATTTTTTACTTCCTTGTTTTGTGACAAAAAGTCACATGATTTCCCTCCCTGCCCCTAATTTGCATATGCAAATTAGGATTCGGTTCAGCCGGGCAGAAGGATTCGGCCGAATCCTGCTGAAAAAGGCCAAGTCCTGGATTCGTTGCATCCCTAATTCAAACTCAACTGTTTTAGGGCTCTTACTGACGAGCAGTTGTAGCTGCGCTGCGTGCGAGTACAGCCCCATTGGAAAAAAAATGTAATGCATCTATTCCTGCGCTCCCCTGCAGCTGAACGCAGAAAAACATAACGCAGGCAAGCGCAGCTACAACCGCTCGTCAGTAAGAGCCCTTAGACACAGCTTCCATCTACAGCAATCTCATCTTAAAGGAGAATTCAACCCTAAACTTAAAAAAGTACGGTAGACAAAAAAAAAAATTGAAATTCATTGACATGCCCCTTAAAGGGGCGGTTCACCTTTAAGGTAACTTTTATTATGTTATAGAACGGCCAATTCTAAGCAACTTTTCTATTGGTTTTCATTATTTATTTTTTTATTGTTATTTGCCTTTTTCTTCTGGCTCTTTGCAGCTTTCAAATGGGCGTCACTGACCCTTCTAAAAAACAAATGCTCTGTAAGGCTACAAATGTATTGCTACTTTTTATTACTGATCTATTCAGGTCTCTCCTATTCATATTCCAGTCTCTTATTTAAATTAAAGCATAGTTGCTAGGGTCATTTGGACCCTAGTTACCAGATTGGTAAAGATGCAAATTGAAGAGCTGCTGAATAAAAAGCTAAAGACCTACAAATAATAAAAAATGAAAAGCAATGACAAATCTTCTCAGAATATCACTCTCTACATCATAGTAAACGTTATCTCAAAGGTGAACTACCCCTTTAATGCTTATTTTGATGTGTCGGTTTAATGACTAGAGAATGTATGCATCGTGTGTACATTTCTTGCAAATCAAAATTCATAAAAAGGTGAAAAAACAGAAATCCCATCACACCCACAAAGCCAAAACATGAAGTATTTAATATTAACACCATGTACAAGGAATAATTCCTATAATATTATTCACATGAATATTTCAAGTTGCATTAACCAAAAAGGATAACCATAAGTATCCACATGTAATGTTCACACATATGTCAAGAAACTCTGATTCAGGGAAAAACGTTGTGTGAAATCACATTTTCAGTGGTCGCAATAGACACTGCAGTCGTGGGGGACAGGGGGAGGCCCCAGAAAGCTGCACATAAATCCTCCCACTGCAGCCACTTTTGTGTCTTAAATTATTTGTTCATGGTAAAAGCATTTAGGTGATCCGAGGGTAAAGGCAAATCATTCCATAACCGGTGCCAAATACATAACTACTTTATGTATAATGGACTGTTGCCATATACTTGTGGTTATTTTCTCTTTTTTTTTTTTTTTAACAACAACAGTTTGTGCCTAGAAAACAAATCTCAGTGCTCAATACTGGCCAGTTATAGGCAGCATCTGAATAGAACAGGTGCCACTCATTATATTGCCATCAACAGAGGACATTGCTATGGTGATGTGGCCTATAGTGATGTGCGGGTCGAGAGTGTCTCGACCCGCACACCCGGCCTGGGCCCGTTCCTGCCCTCTTTTTATAGACCCGGCCCTTAGTGACATCATAAAAGGGACAGGCAAAGGCAGGCGGAAGTCTATAAATTCCGGGGCCAGAAGCTGGCAGTACTAGGTCGCGGGCGGGGAGAGCAGAAGAGCTCGAAGATCTTGTGCAGGAGTCGGCCTGAACCCGCGGTTTTCGGGTTGGCCCGCACATCACTAGCGGCCTATTCATTACTGCAGTAGGCTACAAAACAAAGGAACAAACTGCCTCTGACCTCAGGACATACCTGTTAACGACGAGCTGTATGTTTCCATAATGTGATCACCAGAATAATCACTTGATTAAGTAAACTGCGTTTAGAACAAAGGAGGGCTCTATCGCTGTACTTGATGTTCTTACTAGAGAATAGAAACAACACATTTCGATAATTATATACAAATTACAATTCTGCTTAATCTAAAACTAAAAATATCAAGCAGAAATGAGACTGCACGGGTGTAATGTGCAGAATCCGTTTTTATCATTTTATAGGTGTACAGAGCACTTGGAGCCTAACTTGTATACGGCTCATCAAAACATCATCGCTTCTAGCCCATCCTCCATGAACTTCTTGTACAAGGCCATAAACTTTGCTACAAAAGCTTCCAGGTGATAAATAGCTTTGCTGCCGAGTTGCAATCGATGTTCATAGTAGGCAGCCATCTGTGCAACATCAGCTTTCAGCTGCCCATCGCAGTTATTTAGCAACTCTGATAACAAGCACTGAAAGGCAAACAGAATACAAATCAATATTGCACAGGTTTGTGTAAGACACACCAAGGGGTAGATTGAAACTAAGAAACATACCTTTATAATGATCTCTGGTGGGATACAATGAGTCAAAAGTTCATAAAGCCGCCCACGAACCTCGAGCAACCTGATACAACAGAATTGTATTTGAATATAAATTTCACAAATAACAGTTACTAGTAAAATATAAAATTTGGAATCTAAACTTTGCAACAGTGACATGTAAAGGCAGTAAAAATCCTGGGATTTAAAGGGCACCTATCACAGCCAAAATCAAACACATATTAACAATCTGACCAGTACAAGCTAAACACGTTTAATCAAACTACAGATATAGTTTTTTGAAAAAACTGCAGGTTTTAAAAAAATCCCTTACTTTGTTAAATGGGTTCTTTCACTGATGGAGGCCATATTGAGACTCTAACAGAGACTCTAATGTGCAAATTTCAGGAGCATGCTCAGATTGTAACACTGCTTTGAGTATTCTACCCAGAATGCCTTGTTTTAGTAAACTCGTCCACTAAAAGTATCCACTAGAAGTGCTGCCACCTGCTAACTTCCAGCAGGTGGCAGCACTACTGTACAGCAGCTAACACACAGGTTTGGCTGATTTAAAAATAGCTTAGAAGGGTTGATAAGCAAACAAGGAATTTGAACTGAGCATGTGCGAGATTTCAGAGCTACAGTTGGCTGGGAAGATATAGGTAGGAGGAGCCAGTAAAATCCAAGATGCCTGCCTCAGCTAGAACTGCAGTGGAGATAGGGGAGATCTTGCAGAAGGAATAGTGAGCTGATCATTTACATTATACAAACAATTCTAACTGTTTTAAAAATCGGATTTCTTGAACTTTCACATAGTGTATTTACTTAGTAAATGATTTTGGTCATGATTGGTGCCCTTTAAGCTATACTGTAATTATAACATCTTCTCAAAATTTTAAATTTTAGAAAGTCATACACATCGGTGTGCCATAAACTCAGCAAATCTCTGAATAATGGGAGTTGATTTGCAGGAATACCCTGCATTTTCATGCTGCAAATTTTACATAACACCTGGACCTATTGTGGCAGGTAAAAGTTAGTCCCATTATAAAATGTCCTTAAAGGAGAAGGAAAGTCGTCTTGCACTTGGGGGTGCCAAATGTTAGGCATCCCCAAGTGATTGTATTTATTTACCTGAAACCCCAGGCCGGTGCTCCTATCAGCAGAAACCTGCACTGCCTAGGTTTATACCAGTGAGCACCACGGAGTGATCCTCTTCCGGCTTCTTCTTTCTTTAAATTCCCTGGGGCAAACGCATGCGCAGTTGAATGAAATAGCCAACTTTTTAGTTAAAATTCGGCTTCTCACTCTAATGAGCATGTGCAGCCACGAGAAGAAAGAAGGAGCCGAAAGAGGATCACTCCGTGGTGCTCACTGGTATAACACCAGGCTGGTGCAGTTTTCTGTTTATAGCAGCACCAGCCCGGGGTTTCAGGTAAGTCAATACATTCACTTAGGGGTGCCTAACTTTTTGCACCCCAAGTGCAAGATGACTTTCCTTCTCCTTTAACATATTGATAATGGGTTGAGTGCGGAGGACCTCTTGTATTTGACCTATGGCACGCCAGCTATTTTGACTATTGTTGTCTCGTGGAAAACACGGTGTTGAAGATGGGGGTTTTGTTCAGTGATGATTTTTTTTTATATCTGGATGGCAGTGGTGGACAACATGTCCTGTGTGTTATTACCCTTATGCATAAAGTGCTTCTGAAATCAACTTGCAGTGAACAGTCGAGCTTTAGCAGTGGAATTTCTCTGGCTACTTGACTTCAACAACAGCCAGATAATTGGCTCCTAATAAATCGGACCCTAATGTGTTGTCTGAATAGGAAACTTAAGACTGTAAACTCTACTGGAGCAGGAACTGGAGAACCTGAATCACAATCTAGGTTGAACTGTGTAACATGTGCCAGTGCTATATAAATAATTTATAATCTATTTTAAGGCTTTGCATTTACATTGACCAATAAAAAAAAGTACTATCGTGCCTTTGTGGTGTCTGTTGGCTTACGATGGCATTGGCAGTCTCTTTAACATACACCTCCCAATCTGTTTCAGGCAAATCTTGGTCTGCAGAAAAGGGGTACCTGGATACAACAACAAACAATATAAAAAATACAAACTGAGCCTACTAACTTTTGAAGGAAAGACTAAAATTAAGTAAACTATCAGAAAGGTCTATATAAATATACCAGTAAACCCTCACAGTAATGCTGCTCAGAGTCCACTTGTCAAAAGAAGCACAGCATTTCTTTCCTTCTATTGTGTACTCATGGACTTCTGTATCAGACTTCCTTCTTTCAGCTTAAACCTCCAGGGCTAGGGCTTGAGCATGCTCAGTTTGCTCTTTTTTCCCCTCTGCCTTTTCCCCTCCCTACTGTAATCTGATCCCAGAGCTATGAGTGAGCAGGGAGAGACTCAGGCAGGAAGTGATGTCACAGCAAGCTAATATGGCAGCTGCTATCTTAAACAAAGAGCTTCCAGAGCTGTTTACTCAGGTATGGCAAAGCATTCTTCAGAATAAATATAGTGTTCTATCTTGCACTATTGTGGCTAATCTATTGGCAATAAACTGATTTGGCGGCTTTCACGCTCCTTTAAAGCACTTTTTTTATGTAACTTGAAGTTCACACTTTGTTAAAGTAACTGACAATGTGAAATATAAATAAACCCCATATTAAAATAGGGTATGTACACTTGCATTACCCAAAAATGTATGAAGTATCGGTGATCTTGGGATCATCAAGCAAAATGAAAAAACTACATTAAGCCACATTTCATATAAGCAAATCCATGGGAATTATTAGCATTACTTGCTACTTCAATTTCCACTAAAAGTGTCACATGTCTTTCATGTCAAATGTTTACTGTAATGCTCATGAATACTTCTTTTGCTCCTTATTGAAACACTGTATGTTTATCATATTGTCATATACTTGTATTTTATTGAAAATCTCAATAAAAAGAATTTCAAAAGAAAGAAAGAAAAGTGTCACATATTTGTAGACTAAGATTGAGTCGATTCTATTCATGTTGAGCATTCGAATAATTCAATATTTGCCACTTTTGTTGAATAGTTCATTTTTTTATTGGAAAAACACATTGTTGTATTGTACTCCAGTACATATAACTGAGCAAAATAAAGGCATTTCTGCTGCTGCTACACCCTGAATTTTCATTGCCTGTTGTTTTTTACCCCAATAATATTGTTCCTTTGGTCACCAGGCCATAACAATAAGGAAAATTTGTAGATACGGAAGGCTATTGTCAAACAGTGAGATAATAATAGTGTCATTAGATTGTAAGCTCTAGTGAGCAGGCCTCTGTAACCCATGATATGCCTTTCTCTTCTGCCTCTTTGCAGCTTTCACATGGGGGCCATGGACCCCTGCAGCCAAAACACATTTGGAGGCTGCAATTTGTTTGTTACTTATTACAACCACTGCTTTGTTGCTATGGTAAATTGGACCCAAGTAACCAGACAACTGCTGAAATAGAGCTTCTGAACAAAATGCTAATCATTTTTAAAAATACAAAATAAAATTCAACGTTGTCCTAGAATATCATTATGCCAAATGAGGGGCTGCTGTAAGATACCTAAGTCACTATTTAGTGGGCTGGTGGGGCCTCTGTGTACTTGAAATGCCAGGCCCTATTTTGATTCCCAGTGCACACCTGGAACCACTGCTTTAAAGGAGAAGGAAAGGCTAAAAAAAAAAGCTTTATCGGAAAGGTCTATATAAATACAACAGTAAAGTAATACTGCTCTGAGCCCTCTGTCGAAAGAAACACTGCATTTCTTTAATTCTATTGTGTACACATGGGCTTCTGTATCAGACTTCCTGTTTTCTGCATAAACCTCCAGGGCTAGGGCTTGAGCATGCTCAGTTTGCTCTTCACTCCTCCCTGCTGTAATCTGAGCACAGAACTATGAATGAGCAGGGAGAGACTCGGGTAGGAAGTTATGTCACACCAATATGGCAGCTGCTATCCTAAACAAACAGAGAGCTTCTAGAGCTGTTTTCTCAGGTATAGTAAAGCATTCTACAGAATAAATATAGTGTTCTAGCTTGCACTATTGTGGCAAATCTGTTGGCAATAAACTGCTTTTCGTAGTTTTCCTGCTCCTTTAAACTAACAAACGTTACTTTACTTACTGTTGTACTCGAGAAGCCTCACATATAAGAAGTGCTTTTCGGAGATTTCTACCAGATTTTTCAGCAATTCTGCGAGCGAGATCTTGAGGTAGAACCAGCCCTTCTTTCTTACAGACACTGAACAAAACTGTGCAAATCTGAGAAAAACACAATGTAGAACAAAGATGTTAACACTACAAAGTAAAGCCTACAAAAAGTTGAAAGGAAGAGAGGAATAGATGTACCGTAGTTGTGTTTTAATTTACCTCATCAGTACTGGGAGCAGGAACACGAACTGCCAAACATCTGCTTCGAATAGGAGCAATTACTTTGGATGTAGAATTACAACACAAAATGAGCCTGCAGGTAGACATATACTTCTCCATTGTTCTTCGCAAAGCGTGTTGCGCATCTTTGGTGAGTTTATCGACTTCAGTAAGCAAGACAACTGTATAAAAAGTTAATACATGGAAAACAATTCAACAGTTAGAGGCTTTCATACTACCAAAGCAAAATTTAAAACAAAAAAAATAAATAAAATAAAAGGCCAATATACACCTATAAAATAATTTTCTTTGATATTATATAAGCACTAATGGAAAAGGCTTTCTAAAGAAGAGTTCTGTATGAACAAATCCACTGCTTCCCTACACTGCAGCCTTTGTTAGGGTTTGATATAAGGGGCAGCTCATTATTCAGATAACTTCTCTCTGGACTGGTAATTTGTCTTACCCCATACTCCTTCACAAACAGTGACAGAACCAAGAAAGAAGAGAGAGGAAATCTAAAAAGTGAAAGTGGTTTCAACATCATATTTAGTTTATAAAAATATATTAAAAAAAAACAAAAAAAAAAAAAACCACACACCACAATAGGCAAAATATATGTTTAACACAAGCCTATTCATTGAGCTTGAAAAAAGGGGTATACGGCCTATTATCATACATCTAACTGTTAGATACAGATCACGTTGTTTTAACAAAAACTATAACCTGAAATGAAATAAAAGCTTACAGCGCAAGTTATAATCATACCATTAAAGTTAAAAAAAAAAAAACAACCTTTTTTGCACTTGTATTTTGGCACAAATAAAAAAGCACATAGAAAATCCATATGCACCTGTTCAGCAGGCTTTGGCCAGTCAAATGTGAGATTTGTCGCCAGCAGTCGTGCTTTTTCGCAGTCGACTAATCTCCCCATCGGCCACTGCCCTTAGGGTGGAGGCACATGGGGAGATTAAGTCACCCGCGATAAATATTCGCTACTGCGGGCGGCAAATTTCCCCGAAGTGCCTTCCCACCAGTAAGAATATGAATCGCCGGGGTGATGGCATAAGGTTGCTTTGGTTTTTTAAAGTCGCCCAAAGTTGCCTCACGAGAAACTTAGGGCAGCTGTCTCTACATGCATGCCTAAATTCTAAATACATAAATTAATTGGAAGGAGATTTCATTCCCCTTTAAAGCTAAAATTTCCTCAAACAAATAAAGTTCACAAAAACCCACCTTTAAAATCTCTTTGAGTGCTTGTTTCAAGCTGCTGAGACTGCGCCACTGTCTTTAACAGTTCTTGAATTACAACTCGATCACTGTTGCCAGCATCACTGGTGAAAAAAAAATAAGCAAGGCATGCAAAGTTGCTCTCAGTAAAAGGGTCAGTAGTCTCCAATTTCAATTGCAAGTTATGAGCAGCTATTGCCTTTCCTTTTCATAAAAGTAGCCATTGAGCATTTTTAGGTATGATTATTTCCCATTTCGGCCAACTAGTGCCTAGCATTCACAAGAATAAAAAATAAAATGCTTGACTTAAAGCACTGGCCTGAATGACAGACTGGACCATGAAGAGAAGAGGGTATGGGTTAAAATAAAATAAGGCTCGACTTACAATAAGCCTGCTTACTGATTTTCAGGCTACACAGGGTTTGAAAATGACTGACTGGAGACAGGCAAAATGATTACAATAAACAAGCGGATTAGCAAATAGAGGGAAGGTCAAAATATCTGTCTGCATCATGCGAATTGTTAAGATGGAGATCAACTTCAAATGAGGAAGGATGCTAAATTAAATAAACAGCAATGACATACCTTGGGTTGACTTCCAGGTGATAATTGCTTGCTATAGTGCTAATTTCTATTTTCTTTTTGGATGGGGTCTGTTGAAACATAAAGCAAACATATTGTTATAATAAAGTTATACAACGATATAAAGTGAAACACAGTGAAATATAGGGTTATCAGTAAACAGGGGATTTCAGTATCTGACTATTCAATATAGACATATGGGACGGTCACCAATACTTCTGCGGGAAAATTTTAAACAACACCCATTCGCATCATTGCAGGTAGAGGGAGCATTAAAACATGCCTAGGTTACTGCTGTGTAGTAGAATCACATTACATTTCAAGGGATGATTTCAATAGGATGGGAGTTGGCTGATTTTGAACATAGTGCCCGACTAGGTCAGGGGGTCTTTCCAACAAACAATCCTGGGATCATGGTAGATGGGGATAATCTGTCCCAATTAAAATACTGGTCCGCCGATCTTCCTTTCCTGAAATAGCAGGAACAGCACTTCCTCCTGTTCCAATTGTTATGGTGGTCCTAGGGTTGCCACCTGTCCTGCTCAGTTAAAATATCAGGCAAATTGCCCCAAACCACATGGTGCGTGACATCATAGCCAACAATGTCATCAGCTCACGCCATCTATGACCTGCCCCCAGAATGTCACCAACCTACCCACTCATGTCACTGCCTTTGGCCAGATATTGATGCAAACAAAGGTAGCAACCCTATGTGGTGAGCCCAGATGAATGTGCCCCCTATACATTAACTGCCCCTTGGAGTGCTGTATAGGGTTGCCACCTTTTCTGGAAAAAAATACCGGCCTTCATATTTATATTTTTCCCTAATAATAACTTTGGGATCAACCCTCATTTTTAGCGGACAGGCCAGTAAAATACCGGCCAGGTGACAACCCTAGTGCTGTGTCAGCCCGAGTATTGCCGACTTAAAGGAACAGTAACATCAACCAATAAAAGTGTTTTAAAGTAAAGTAATGAAAATCCAATGTACTGTTGCCCTGTGATGGTAAAACTGATGTGTTTGCTTCAGAAACACTACTATAGTTCATATAAACAAGCTGCTGTGTAGCAATGGCGGAAATTGAAAAAAAGGCTATATGGCCCAGGTTAAATAGTGGATAACAGATAACACCATTGTATTCTACAGAGCTTATCTGCTGTGTAACCTGAGCTTTTTCTCCTTTGAATGGCTGCCCCCATTGCTACACAGCAGCTTATTTATATAAACAATAGTAGTGTTTCTGAAGTAAACAGTTTTACCAGTGCAGGGCAACACTGCATCATAACATCATTTTCATTTTTTTGATGTTACTATTCCTTTAAAGGAACTTCACATTCATTTTAAAATGATCCAATTAAACTGCCAGCAGTCAGAAGGCATAACACAACTATCACACACAAGTGACCGGAAATCCTCCCAGATGACTTACTGTGATGGTCTGATGTTCAATTCGAAGCTTCTCTACTCCTGCGCCGTACAATTCTCGCAACAAGCACATGATTCTGGTCTTTTTTCCAGCTCCGGACGGCCCGAACACAAGCAGATGAGGAAAATCTCCACATTGTACCTGTAAATTGTACACACAAGATATAAATCTATGTATACTTTATCATTAAACATGGCTTATCCAAGTTCACTGAGCTTCATGCGTTCCTCAGTGGTGTTTTTTATTTATTATAATTATTTGTTTATTATTTTATTATTTTTTTAAAGGACAAGGAAAGTTAAACTAAAGAAGTAGCTAGAAATGTTGTACATTATGTTTTGGGCTTCTGTACCAGCCCAAGGCAACCACAAGCCTTTAGCGGTAAAGATCTGTGTCTCCAAAGATGCCCCAGTAGCTCCACCTCTTCTTTTCTGCTGATTCACTGCACATGCTCTGTGCTGCTGTCACTTACTGAGCTTAGGGACCCACTCACAATATACAGTACACATAGAATAGAAATGTCACAATATAAGGCTGATTAGTAATTAATACAGATAATTACTTCATGGCAGCACAGAAACCAGTGCAATTAGCATCAGAATTTATATTACAGGGGAATCTCATTTTCTGCTTGATAGTTTGAGACGACCCCTAAGCTTAGCTTCTCAACAGCTGCTCAGAGCCCACTGAGCATGTGAGTGTCACAGACACTTTCCAAGATGGTGACCCCCTGTGACAAGTTTGAAGTCCTGGATCATTGCTGCTATTGAGAGACTGAACCTTTAGGCTGGTGCAATAAGTTCAGTATATAAAATATTGCATTTTTAGCCATATTCATTTTTAGGGGTTAGTTCTCCTTTAAAGGGGTTGTTCACCTTTAAAATATCCTTTAGTATGATGTAGAAAGTGATATTCTGAGACAATTTGCAACTGGTTTTCATTTATTATTATTTTTGGCTTTTGAGTTATATAGCATTTTATTGAGCAGCTCTCCAGTTTGCAGTTTCAGCAATCTGGTTGCTAGGGTCCAAGTTACCCTAGCAACCATTCATTGATTTGTATAAGAGACAGGAATATGAATAGGAGAGGCCTGAATAGAAAAAGGAGTAATAAAAAGTAGCAAAAGCAATACATTTGTAGCTTTACAATGTAGATGAGGTCAGTGACCCCCATTTGAAAACTGGAGTCAGAAGTAGAATTTAAAAACAATAAAGCAGCGAGTAGGCTTCTGTCATTGTCATGTGATCACCGCCTGAACGTCTCATGCAAGTGTTAAAGAGGCTGAGGCCCCACTCACCAGATTACGGAGCTGCGACGCTTGATCTTTGTGGTAATCGAGTTTGGAGAGGGAACTTGGTCGATACTTATCAACCCACAAACTCATGATGCAGCTCGGGATTTGGGTACAGTACTACGTTTCCCGCTACTGAACCTAGAAGTCTTGCGCGCGAAAACTTCAACCTGATGACACGCGCAGGCGCAGAACTAACGGGGCCTTCCCTGAGACTTTCTATACGCATGCGTCGAAGACTCACAGAGAGGGTTGGAACGCATACGCCTCACTTCTTCTACGGTAGCCGTGTGGCGCATGGCAACATTAATTCAGTCATAATCCTTACGAACAGCACTAGCGTTATATAAAGTAACAATGATAACAGAAGGATTATTTTATCACTGTCCTAGCTGTGTGAGCATAGTATTGCTGCAACAACCGTGCAGTGGCCAAAATAAAATTATTTTTCTCCTGCTTTGCAGAAATTGCAGTTGTTTATTTCGCTGCTTTATACCATGTGTATCACGCCAAGTAAGGGCTGGTATCAGGAATGGGACCAAATCAATAGGAAAATGCAATTACTTCTTTAAAAGAAATGAGGTTCCTAGCCACCCAGGGAATTAATCCCTCAGACTAGATTAAAGATAAATACCATCTTTCCTATATATTTATCTTTTTTCCCTATTAATAACATTGGGATTAGGGTTGCCAATTTGCCACCTGGCCTGTATTTTACCTGCCTGGCCAGTAAAAATGATGGCTGATGCCAAAGTTATCAATAGGGAAAAAAGATAAAAATATAGGAAGGCCGGTATTTTTTACCAGAAAAAGTGGGACCCTAATTGGCATCAACCATCATTTTTACAATACCGTCCACATACATTCCTCTTGCATTCGGAGAATAAAGAAATATTGAAATGAAAGTTAGAACCAAAATTGGCCAAGGAGGCAGGGACTTTAGAGGAAATACAATTTTACCAGCAATTGTATTGCTGATAAATTTGTGGGGCTGCAACAAATCCCAGATTCAGTTCAGGATTTGGCCAAATCCAAGAGCCTGGTCTAACTGAAACCGAAGCATATAGAACTGAAACAGATTGTTCATGCATCGGGTATTTACACCCATGTACCGGCTTTTCCAGCGCAGAAGAAGGGTCCAGATTTGGTTCGGGATTAGGGTTGCAACCTGGCTGGTATTTCACCGACCTAGCCGGTAAAATACCAGCTGGGGCCGGTATTACAAATTTACCGGCAATGTAGCTGCCGGTAAATTTGTGATCACCAGTCAAAATGCTCCCAGCCTGCCTCTGATCCACCCCCAGTCGGCCCTTTCTAACCAAAATACTCCTTCCTCGGCTCAGCCCGCCCCCTCAATGGCATCATCCCGCCCCTGTTACATCACTGTTCTGCCCATTTATGCCACGTTCCTCCCCCTCGCAGCACTTATTACCAACAGAAACAAATTCATACCTCCCAACTGTCCCTTTTTCGG
Organism: Xenopus laevis; assembly: GCF_017654675.1. NCBI lineage: Eukaryota > Metazoa > Chordata > Amphibia > Anura > Pipidae > Xenopus > Xenopus laevis. The sequence continues at coordinate 161,797,657 of NC_054373.1, forward strand.
AGGGACAGTCCCTCTTCTGACAGCTCAACCTGCAGTCCCTCATTTGTACTGGAAAGTCCTTATCTGCACTGAACAGCCATAAAAATAAACAAAGTTTCTCACTTAATTGGCTTTCAGCAGAGAGAACAGAACACCTAACAGGTGCAAATAAGATACTTTGTTACAATTTTGAGACACAAAAAAAAAACAGTTTAGATAAGGAGAAATATTTTCAAACTTTCATAACCTTTCATGTAAAATGAACATGGTAATAGGGGGTGTGGCCACCGAAAGGGGCATGGTCAAAAATTGCGCTTTTTTTCCCCTCTTTTTACTTTCAAAATGTTGGGAGGTATGACAAATCACCAATTAACTTTGATTGGCATCAGGGCCAGATTTATATAGTGGGAGCCCCTAGGCCCTCTACCATTCGTCGCCCCTGTCCCCTCCAGGGGGACAGGAGCAATGGGGATTGGCGCACGGGAAAGTTAAAAAAGTATTGTATCTCCAGCGCATCCCCAGTGTTTTTGAACCAATGTGGGTGTGGTCCACCCTAAAATCCTGCCGCCCTAGGCCCGGGCCTAGATGGCCTTTCCATAAATCCGGGCCTGATTGGCATACTAGAGGTTAGACAATGAAAGCAAAGATCTGATTTCTGTGCATGTATTTGCATATTTCTAAATTGCTCCTATTATACACTTTTAATATGTTTTTTTTTTTTAAAAGAAAAGAAACCTCAGTAAAAATTGAAGTACATATCCATAATGTTCTGCCAAAATATTTAAAAATAACCTATTTTTATATTTTTAATCAATATTTTGATTTTGAAAAGGAGCACTAAAGGAAGGGGATGTCAAGGGTTAATTTCCTATGAAGGGAACTGGTGACTCCTCCTGGATTGTATATTAACACCTGGGCTGCTGACCCTGCAGCAATCCTTTGATGACCACAGAACTGTCAGAGGAAAGATGCCTTTCAACCTCTTTTTCTCTGATGCTGCTATTTAAGAAAAAATGCAAAGGTGTTCAGGGGAGCAAGATTTTCCTTTTTTCCCTTTATCTCTCCTTTAAAAGTCTGTGAGAAACACATAAATACTCCACAATAAAATCAAATAATAGTTTTATTTTATAATTGATATAGCCTTAAATGGTTAAGAGATTTTGTACTTTTGTTGGTCCTTTAAAAAACAAATTTTATAGACCCCTAATTGTTGGTTACTACATCAGCAGCAAATTCTGCAGTTATAATGTAATCACGTCATTTACACAGTGGAACAGATAGAAACAGACTGTACTGGGTGTATTGTACAATGGTATTAGGCATCTGTGCAGCTCTTTCCTTAGCACTAATATTTTACTATGGCCCATTCCACAAGATGTCAGTGTTTACATTGTTAAGCCTTTCATTCAAAGGATTTATGGGGAAATATATAGTTTTAAAGGAGACATATAGGATAAATGAAAAACCCCTAATTTTGTAGGAAATTATAAGTAATATATGGTGTTGCTTTTACATGGTGATAAACATTAATATTATCTTTAAAAATAGCCCCTTTATTAGAGCTCCCTATAGATGTTCATTGGTCCCTGTCCCAGTTTCAAATGATGGGTGGGCGTGTCCTAACGGTCCTGGCCAGAAGCACAGTAGGAGGGGGGGACAGCCAATTACAGCCCTGCAGTCACACAAGAAAAGACAGGCTTCAGTTCCCTATCAGGTCATGCTAGCTGCTGATTGGTTCCTGTCCTACAGTACAGTGAGCTGAGAGCTGCCGGCTCCCCTGCATAGCCTGGGAATTCAGGGAGCAGGAAGTGGAAGAGAAGGAATGGAAGAAATATTAAATAAATAAGCATGAAACACTACTTTTTTATAGGGATGCACCGAATCCACTATTTTGGATTCGGCCGAACCCCTGAATCCTTTGCGAAAGATTCGGCCGAATACCGAACCGAATCCGAATCATAATTTGCATATGGAAGGGGAAAATTTTTTTTACTTCCTTGTTTTGTGACAAAAAGTCACATGGTTTCCCTCCCCGACCCTAATTTGCATATGCTGAAACTTTAGGCTGGTGCAATAAGTTTAGACTATAAAATATGGCATTTTTAGGGTTTAGTTTTCCTTTAACCAGGCTTATTCTAGGGGGAGGGATGGTAGAAAGGAGAAACCTCTGAGATTGTTTCTAAAACTGTGGAATGCATCTAAGGTAGTCCTGTGGGGTCATTTAGTTGTGGCCATTACCATAGCTTGGAAAACAGCTCAAAACCTAGTTACACAAACCATCAAGGGCCTAACATAGGTAGAACAGGGACATTTTTGAAAGCCCTATTTGGCAACTTTCAGAACCACAGTTGAGGTCCTATGGAAGGAATATATATCCATAAAAAAATCTAAAATTAGTAAAAGTATTGGTATATAGTTATGTGAGTGTATGGAGGGTTGTGAGTGTGGTGTGTGTATGTATATGAACTGGGTTGCATTTGGATGGTTTGAACTTGATGGACTTTGGTCTATTTTTAACAAAACTTAACAATGTAACTATTAATAGTAAAGCCATACTTAATTGTACTCAATACATATATTATTACATTTATGGTCAATTAGCAGCAACCCTCCCCAGCAATCCCCAAAAGAAAACTTTAAAACCAACAAGCCTCACTTACTAGTCTTAGTCTCCTTAAAACTACTGGGAGTACACCAAGACATATGGGACAAATTAATCCTTATTCCAACCCTTGTGGAAGCCTTAACAGCCATAATCCTGGAAATGATTCAATTTTATGAAGCTCATACTGATCAATATCTCTAATTAACACTGATACAAATAATACAAATACAAATCCAAACAGCCCCCACTAGCCCACTAAATAGTGACTGTATATGGCATAATTTTTCCTTTATTTTATGCAAATAAAGAACATAATCCAGTTGTAATATTTCCAGTGGTCTGTGTCTTTAGAGAATGTTTCTGTGTCCCTCTTCTAATTCTTGGAAAACTGATCTTGATTTCCACTGCCGAAGAGGTTAATCGAGCAGAATTCATGGAAGACATGTATACTGTTACCAGCAGGTTAAAACATGTCAGAATAGATCTGTGAATGCTGTCATGCCCAACTTCTCAACTGCTATCATAAATGCTCAGCATAGTTTCTGTGAATGAGATCATCCTGCTTAGAATTAGCAATAACTGCAGCTTTAACTCCTTAACCTAATAAATCATACTTGCGATTGTATGGCTTGAGACACTTAATGGAAATACAATAATTACAGGGGCTTTTACACTATTATATAGAAAATGAAACCCTAGAGTAGTTAACGGAGGCAACAGCAAGGTCTGCCATATGATATTATTTCACTTTGAGGGACAGCTAATGTGGGAATTGCTCTTCTACATACCCATAAAAACCCAGCTAGAAAGTCAATTAGTATGAGATCTGAAGTTGTTTTGCTTAAAGGGATACTGTCATGGGAAAAATTTTTTTTTTCAAAATGAGTCAGTTAATAGTGCTAATCCAGCAGAATTCTGCACTGAGATTTTTTTATATTCAATTTTGAAATCTGACATGGGGCTAGACATATTGTCAATTTCCCAGCTGCCCCAAGTCATGTGACTTGTGCTCTGATAAACTTCAATCACTCTTTACTGCTGTGCTGCAAGTTGAAGTGATATCACCCCCTCCCTTTCCCCCCCCCAGCAGCCAAACAAAAGAACAATGGGAAGGTAACCAGATAGCAGCTACCTAACACAAGATAACAGCTGCCTGGTAGATCTAAGAACAACACTCAATAGTAAAAACCCATGTCCCACTGAGACACATTCAGTTACATTGAGAAGGAAAAACAGCAGCCTGCCAGAAAGCATTTCTCTCCTGAAGTGCAGGCACAAGTCACATGACCTGGGGCAGCTGGGAAATTGACAAAATGTCTAGCCCCATGTCAGATTTCATAATTGAATATAAAAAAATCTGTTTGCTCTTTTGAGAGCAGAAGTCTGCTGGAGTAGCACTATTAACTGGTGCGTTTTGAAAAAAAACATATTTTCCGATGACAGAATCCCTTTAAAGAGATGTACTGAAGTGTAATGCAGAGACCTGCAGTGGAAGGCAGGGTACAAAATGCCAAAAAATGGTGGACTGTGCACTTTGCACCACTGAAATTGTGGATCTATTGCTAAGATATCCCTATAATTAGCAAGTGTTTGACACAGGTCTGTTATCTCAGGCTTAATACAGGTATGGGATCCGTTACCAGGAAACCATTATCCATTTATTATATAATCAGATTATATAATCTCAGAATCTTGTTTGTGCACCAGAATGTCGGAGTTGATGTCCATCCCCATGCACTGGCTACACCATTTAATGGAGAAGAGAGAGAGGAAGAATATGGGGAGTGCGATGACATTGTGTAAGTGCTGAATGGAAAGTGAAAGTAATTGCCTGACCCACCCCCATGCCTAAGGCATAGAAAAGGGGCAGGCAATATCTAATTGACAGCTGAGATTTTTAAATGAATTTACAACAACTATGAATGCTTTAATTAAAAAAATAATTAGTTTTTCATGATTCATTTGAAAAGGACTTTTATTATACAGCTTTTTATTTCTGGGTGACAGGTCACCTTTAAGGTATGAAGATCCAAATTATTGAAAGATCCATTATCCGGACAACCCCAGGTACCGAGCATTCTGGATAACAAGTCTGATGCCTGTATTTAACAACCTTTACATTTTCCTTTTAAAATTCACAACATTTTCTACTGGCATGTACATAAGTGCAATGTCTTGGGCACTATCTGAATGGAGTTTGGATGTTGTCCCCCTGTCTGCGTGGGCTTCCTCTTTGTGCTCAGCTTTCCTCCCACACTCCAAAAACCTACAGGCAGGTTTATTGGCTTCTGATTGTGTCTGTGTGTTCGGTGAATGTGATAGGGACCTTATATTGTAAATTCCACTGGATCGCTGAATGATGTATAATCTCTGTAAAGTGATGTGGAAATGTGTTGGTGCAAAAATAGAATAATAAAATACAAGGAATTAAAAAATCTGGTGCAAGATGCAGAGCCCTTTTATGGACAATCCAGTACTACTTTATTCATCTAAATGATGTGCATACTATGGGCTAAGACACCTATATGCAGCATATATATGCAACACCAACAAACACCAGCTTTGCATTCTTTTGTTGCTTTCGCTGTTCCCAAAGAGTTGCATGACATGGATTTCAACCAAAAATGGGAGCATTTTGCATGTTATTTACACTTTCCACCCTGTCCCAGAATAATAAATGAGCCCTTATTTCCAACAATGTCAGATTCTGTCAGTCCAAATACAATTTTTCTTCAGCACACCACTTACTTCTTTCTGGGTGCATCTACTCCCAAGCTGCCTCCAAGTCAGCCAAATTCCTTATGTTGAATACCAGGATCTGAAGCACACCATCCTCAGGCATTGCCTTTAAAACATTTTATTTCAGCTGAAAATTCACACCCTGTGAATTTTCCGCTGAAATAAAATATTTTAAAGGCAATGCCTGAGAATGGGGTGCTTCAGATCCTGGTATTCAAGATTCTATGTCAGTACCTCTTACCTATTCCTAACAAACACATAAAAAAAGACAATTTAATTATACCGGATATAACCTTCTGACACATGTAAGCTTCCCAAAGAAGTAATTTAATCTTAAAATTCTAAAGCTTACCTGGATTTATTAGTTCGGAAAACATGTCCAATTACAATTTCAATACAGGGTGCCCTATGTTTAGCGATCAAAGCGAGGATATGTTTTTTCAAAAGAATCATTTTAACTGAGATTAGTCTGGCGACATGAACTTGACCAGGTAGAAGTTGTACGTGGGATACTTTTTTTCTGGAGGGAAGAGGAAACAGTGGTTTCTTGTCTTTTAAAATAAAGGATGGCACAAATCTCTAAAGCACAAGAAGGCTCTAGTATGAGTCTTGGTTGTTGAATTAGTGTTACAGAGCATCAGGTGCAGTTACGGCTAGAAGAATTCTAAAAATTATTGTTTTTTTGTTGTACAATGTTTATTAATTTTGAACTTGTTAGCTACATGTTAGATTAACAGTGTAGTTATCAGTTATGAATGTAAAACACAGTATCAAATGAAATGTTTGTTCTTTCTTAATAAAGCACGAGTTCTCCCACATCTGACAGGTGGTGCATTCTAATGCAATGTAATACTATAAACTGAATTCAGTCATTTTTCTAAGTGGAGGCTTATCAGGCTCTGCTGAGATTTGAGCCAATAACCTTTGGGTTTCTGGCTTGGTGCCTTAACCATTGGGCCAGATGAGCAGCCTGCAAGGTTGCTCACTGTCTATTACCTGGCCTTTGCAACCCTAGCCCAGCAGCAGCCTGATTGGTTTGCAGTCAGCCAACGAGGGCTGACTCTGCCTTATTTAAGGCCAGCCCTCAAAACACTCCTTGCCTGAGCATTGGTTCCCAAACTAGCAGTGTGGCATTGTCCCTAGCTAAGGGTTCCAGCTCTAGCCTCCTTGCCTTGCCTTGCCTTGTCTTGTCCTGCCTTACCTTAAAACTTTCCTCCCTACTTTACCTTGTTCTGATCTTGCCTTGCTCTGAACCTTGTCTTGTTTACCTTGCCTTAATCTGCCTTGCCTTTCCCTTCGGTTCTGCTCCAATCCTGCTTTAAACCTTGCCTTGCCTGTTTCTACTCTGGTTCCAGTCCTGCTTTGACCTTGATCTTTCCTTGCTTTAACCTTGCCTTGCCCTGCCCAGCTTTCCTTGCTATTCGGAATCTTGCTCTGCTCCTCACTCTAAACCTGACCTTGCCTTAACCTTATTCTGCCTTGACCCTGACCTTTTCTTTCTGGTTCCTGCTTCCTGTTCTAACCTGTACCCTGTCTATATCTTTCCTCGTCTCACTCTGCATCTTGCTCTGCCTTTTCCTCCCTCTCCTGCTATCCAGTCCCCTCTCCGGCTATCCCGTCCTCTCCTGCTATCTGCTCCAGTCCTCCTGCTCCCGATCTTAAGTCCCGATTTATGCCCGCACTGTCCTGTCCTATCCTTCTAGTCTACGCCCGCACCATCCTGTCCTATACTCCTAGTCTGCTCCTGTCTCCTGACCTGACCTACACCTGCTCCGTCCTTGTTCCTGTTCAGTCTGCTCCCTATCCTGTTGTGACTCTATGCCCTTAAATACAAACACGAATCACCCCTTGATTTTTATCCTTCTAATTCCGGTGGAGGTCTGACTACAGTCAGTATTCAAAAATTTCACAATATCCAAAGAATAGAAAAGAACCCCCACTAGAACAGACTAAACTTAGGCAGTCACAAAGTATTATTGACACACTTATTTATAGTTAGTTGAATAGACACTTGAATATGCCACTTATTAAATTGTTATAAAGTGCTGTGCAATAAATTATAAAGTGCAGTGCAAGGATTATTAGTGAGGAGCTTGAAAGACCAAATTTCTTCTTTCCCACAATATTATTAGACAATTAATAGAGTGATACCAAATTGATCACCAATTTCTAAATTACTAGTAGTGCTAAAAAAATTATTTAATAATTATAATTGATTGACTAAAATGAGAATATTGAATATATTAGATTATAAAGTGCTACAGTGCTAAATGAATTTAGTAGTCCTTCCTAATTAGTAAGGTTCAATTCGTTAAATAACTAGACTGCCATTAGATAGGATAAAAATAAGAAATTAATTAAATCATTGCTCAAATTCATGAGAAAAGGAGGAAAATGAAAAAAGAGAGGGTGGAGTTGTCCCAAAACTACTACCTAATTTGTTCTATCCCTAGGAAACCACAAAGGTGGAGAAGGCAGAGTAACCGGGACTGTGGTCTCGTGATTAACTAAGCCCTAAGCTGATTTGAGAGACTACGATATCCTATAAAACCACAATTCCACGGTCTCCTGGGAGTTTAGTATTGCAGAGAAAGAGAAGGAGTTGAACCGAGCAAAGATTCTTTCCACCACCCTCCAAAAATTGTTTGACCCCAAGTTGAGTATATAGTTTTAAAAGATAACCAGATCTGGAAATGAAACGCCGACGCGCGTTTCGCTATGTTAGCTTTGTCAAGGCGTAATAATAATGTTCCATGGGACGCGAGGTTTAAGTTACTTCCGCGTCCTGCGTCACGTCAATCAGTTCTCGCGAGATCTCACCCCGAGATCGCGCGTACTCACACGCTCCCACTACACCTATCGCGAGGAGTGCGTGTACCTCCCTCCTATTGGTGCCGCCGTTGCCATGACACCCATGCCGCAACTCGGAGCCATCTCGCCAGACGTGACACCCCTTGTGGCTCGCCCTTACTCATTCCAATTCTTTACTTGCAGATCCTGCATTAATCTTACCACATCAAGGGCTTCCATACACACAGGGACATTGGGGAGCATTTATTATTTATTTATATAGATCACCATTAAGTCTGAACTTGTTTTTTAATTGAATTATTTATTTTTATAACTTTTTTTAAAAAAACATTAATTGCTCTTATTGACTACATATATGAATTATTCCTAAAATTATGTTTATTAATTGTTGATTAAATGAAATTCATAAAATCATAAATGTAGCTTATCATGTGAACTCCTAAAATTTTCTTGTTTTTATAAAATTAATAAAAATTATTAAAAAACTTTTCAGTTTCATGTAGGATGTATTAAATGAATGATGTAAATAAATTATTTTCATTTATCCCATTCGGGGACACCGTATTTAATTTAAAGATCCAATAACTTTCGCGTTTTAACAGGGCCTGTTCAAGGTTTCCTTTTCGAATTCCCATTTCCACCTTCTCCAAGGCCCAGAATTTCATTCTTGATGGATCCATGTGGTGTACTTTTTTAAAATGTTGAGCTACAGTAGAGATAGTTTTTTCATTTTTATTGTCTGCTGTTCTAATGGCACTACAGTGTTGCTGCATCCTAGTTTTTAACATCTGTGTGGTCATGCCTATATACTGTTTCATACATGGACATTCAATGCAGTAGATTACACCTTGGGTCCTGCAATTTATGTAGTCATTAACCCTGTGGGTCTTACCAAAACGATCTACAAAGGTAGTGATTTTTTGTAACTTATTGCACATGTTGCAGTCCCCACAGGGAAAACACCCATAATTTTTTTGACATTTGTTCCGTGAGTTTTGAAAATGACTTCTTGTGAGCATGTCTCTCAAATTGGGACTGCGCTTATAACATATTGCTGCTCGCTCTTGCAGTATGGATCCAAGGGTGTTATCTTCCAGGAGTATTGGCCAATGTTTATCCAAAATTGCCTGTATTTGTGAGCTATTAGTATTATAGGTAGTTATAAATCTTACAGTATTGTTAGGTTCGTGTGTCTTGTTCTTTATGACCAACAGCTCACTTCTTTCTGCCACTAGTGCTCTGTGATAAGCTTTCTTTACGAGCTTTCCAGAGTAGCCTCTCTGTCTAAGTCTGATTTTTAGATCCTTAGTTTGTTCTTTAAAATATTCAAGAGACGAGCAGTTACGTTTGAGTCTGAGGAATTCCCCAGTAGGGACAGATCTTTTTACTGAGTATGGGTGGAAACTCGAGAAACTCAACAGGGAATTAGTAGCTGTTGCTTTCCTAAAGTTTTTTGTCACCAACTTTCCATCATTAGTTACTTCTATATGTAGATCCAAAAAAGAAATCGATTTCGCGGAAAGTTCCATAGTTAACTTAATGTTCCGATCATTATCGTTTAGTTTGGTCACAAAATCTATAGCCTCCTCCTTAGTGCCTTCCCACACCACCAGTATGTCATCAATATAGCGAATCCACTTAAGGATTTTAGGCCCATATGATGACATCACCTTCTTAACCACAGTTTCTTCCCAATGACCCAAAAATAAATTAGCATATGATGGGGCACATGATGTGCCCATAGCGGTCCTTGTATTTGTAGATAGAATTTACTGTTAAATGTGAATAGTTATAACACATGGATCCATCAAGAATGAAATTCTGGGCCTTGGAGAAGGTGGAAATGGGAATTCGAAAAGGAAACCTTGAACAGGCCCTGTTAAAACGCGAAAGTTATTGGATCTTTAAATTAAATACGGTGTCCCCGAATGGGATAAATGAAAATAATTTATTTACATCATTCATTTAATACATCCTACATGAAACTGAAAAGTTTTTTAATAATTTTTATTAATTTTATAAAAACAAGAAAATTTTAGGAGTTCACATGATAAGCTACATTTATGATTTTATGAATTTCATTTAATCAACAATTAATAAACATAATTTTAGGAATAATTCATATATGTAGTCAATAAGAGCAATTAATGTTTTTTTAAAAAAAGTTATAAAAATAAATAATTCAATTAAAAAACAAGTTCAGACTTAATGGTGATCTATATAAATAAATAATAAATGCTCCCCAATGTCCCTGTGTGTATGGAAGCCCTTGATGTGGTAAGATTAATGCAGGATCTGCAAGTAAAGAATTGGAATGAGTAAGGGCGAGCCACAAGGGGTGTCACGTCTGGCGAGATGGCTCCGAGTTGCGGCATGGGTGTCATGGCAACGGCGGCACCAATAGGAGGGAGGTACACGCACTCCTCGCGATAGGTGTAGTGGGAGCGTGTGAGTACGCGCGATCTCGGGGTGAGATCTCGCGAGAACTGATTGACGTGACGCAGGACGCGGAAGTAACTTAAACCTCGCGTCCCATGGAACATTATTATTACGCCTTGACAAAGCTAACATAGCGAAACGCGCGTCGGCGTTTCATTTCCAGATCTGGTTATCTTTTAAAACTATATACTCAACTTGGGGTCAAACAATTTTTGGAGGGTGGTGGAAAGAATCTTTGCTCGGTTCAACTCCTTCTCTTTCTCTGCAATACTAAACTCCCAGGAGACCGTGGAATTGTGGTTTTATAGGATATCGTAGTCTCTCAAATCAGCTTAGGGCTTAGTTAATCACGAGACCACAGTCCCGGTTACTCTGCCTTCTCCACCTTTGTGGTGTCCTAGGGATAGAACAAATTAGGTAGTAGTTTTGGGACAACTCCACCCTCTCTTTTTTCATTTTCCTCCTTTTCTCATGAATTTGAGCAATGATTTAATTAATTTCTTATTTTTATCCTATCTAATGGCAGTCTAGTTATTTAACGAATTGAACCTTACTAATTAGGAAGGACTACTAAATTCATTTAGCACTGTAGCACTTTATAATCTAATATATTCAATATTCTCATTTTAGTCAATCAATTATAATTATTAAATAATTTTTTTAGCACTACTAGTAATTTAGAAATTGGTGATCAATTTGGTATCACTCTATTAATTGTCTAATAATATTGTGGGAAAGAAGAAATTTGGTCTTTCAAGCTCCTCACTAATAATCCTTGCACTGCACTTTATAATTTATTGCACAGCACTTTATAACAATTTAATAAGTGGCATATTCAAGTGTCTATTCAACTAACTATAAATAAGTGTGTCAATAATACTTTGTGACTGCCTAAGTTTAGTCTGTTCTAGTGGGGGTTCTTTTCTATTCTTTGGATATTGGGACTCTATGCCCTTGTCACCCTGTTCCTGCCTTTTCTTTAGCTTGTCCCCTTAGGCACATACAGCTCCTGCCTCAAGGACTTCTTAATTGCAGACCTGCACTAAAGCTCTGCTACTTTGTAACACAACCGGTCTAGCTAATAGCAATTGTATACAACACAGGAAATGTTTGTTACTTAGTATTGTTTTTAATTATACATGTTTTTAATTTTTTAGCTAGCCAAATGAAAAAGGGTTTTTACTTACAGCAGTATTGACACAATATATGTAATTTGTTGTTTTGTAATGTTTTTTGTAATGCTTATATGTATAGTTCAACTATCTGATGACAATGTTCATAGGTCAGCCAATTAACGTTTCCTGCCATCATGTGTATTTAAGGCATTCATATTGTGCTTTTCCACACTTTGAGAAAGGCCTCGGAGAGGCTGAAACGTTCAATAAAACATTTGGGCAATTTAAGTGGTGCACGATCAAATGATTTGTAGCCACCTGAGCCTCTCAGTGAGTTTTCAGCTGAAGAAAATAGCTAAAAATGACATATCAGTAAAGCCTCAGAGATGAGATTTTGTTTTTCTTTTAGTGCATACTTTGGACAGAAGTTTAAATGTATTCAGTAGAGTTCAGGAAAATAAAAACAAATCATTGTACGTGTTTTAAATGCTCCAGAAGCAGTTGTCTACCTCTCATACAAAGAAAACCTGGCAACACTTGCATTGACCTTCTCTTCAACCTAAATGCTAAATGAGAGAATCATTGGCCGGTTTTGCAACATACATGAACTGGGCCAAACTGGGCAATAAAGGAACAGTAACACCAAAAAATGAAAGCATTTTATAGGAATGAAAATATAATGTACTATTGCCCTGTGCTGGTAAAACTGTTGTGTTTGCTTCACATACTCTGTTATAATTTATATAAACAAGCTGCTGTGTAGCCATGGGGACAGCCATTCAAGCACAGGATATACAGTAGATAACAGAAGTTCTGAAGAATCCCATTATATACTATAGAGCTTATCTACGCTGTATCCTGTGCAGCTTCTTTATATAAACTATAGTAGTACTTATTAGTGATAGGCGAATAAATTTGGCAGAAACAAATTTGTGGAAAATTTCCACGTTTCACTGCAGGCGAATTAACTTGCTATACTGCGCTGGAAAAATCTCCTGTGTCAAAAAATACATTTAGAACGCCTCAAAATTGTCTCGATCATAAAAATTGTCGTGCGTCAAAATTATTCAGACGCCCATTGACTTTAATGCATTTGGACCAAATAGTTGCACGTATAAAAATCGTCGCTCAAGTCAAAATTGACACTCGTAAATATGATTTTGACACCTATTGACTTCAATGTGTTTAGTGATTTTTTTTGCAGCTTTGCAAATGTCTCTGTAAATTCACAAATTTATTTGTTTTCTACTGTGTATCCTGTGCTTGAATGGCTGACCCCATGGCTACACAACAGCTTGTTTATATAAACTATAGTAGAGTTTCTGAAGCAAACACACCAGTTTAACCAGTGCAGGGCAACACTAAATTTTCTGTTCATTACTTTAAAGCACTCTCATTTTTTGATGTTAGTGTTCCTTTAAATGATGAGATTGTTTCCTTTGGGCAGCTGGTTTAGGCAATGCCCAGTTACATGCAGCTGGTCAAATGGATTTACCATGTTTAGGGTTTGGAGGATGCAGTCTAAGGACAGATGGTTGTTGATACAAAGTAATAGAAGTCAGCCAGCTCAGCAAAGTAGTCAGAGAGATCAGCAGTAGAGCAGGGGACTAGGCTTAGGGAACTGTCAGAAACCATTAAAAATCATGAAAAGTCTGCATATTTTTTAATTGATGGATATTGCAAAGTTGATTGAAATTATGTTTACTTTTCAAAAAGCTCAAGTTATGCTTTTGTGGCATTCCCCTTTAAGGGGCATATTTATCAAAATCCAAATTTTTCTGAGCATTTTAATAAAAAAAAGTCTGACCAAACTAGAATTCACGATTGAACTTTTTCATTATTAAAACAGCACAATTTAATAGGATCGGGGACAATTAAGCAAAAATACATATAAAGTTTTTTCCCAAATCGCTTGATTTTTTCGCATGAAAAGTCCAAAATAGTAGGATTTTTGGGCTAATTCCAGCACAGACCAAACAAACTTCCAAATAGGCAGGCCCGGATTTGTGGAAAGGCCACCAAGGCCCGGGCCTAGGGCAGAAGGATTTTAGAGGGCGGCATGCTGCCCAACCACACCCACATTGGTTCAAAAACACTGGGGATCCGCAGGGGACGACAGGGGGCCTATGTAAATCCGGTCCTGCAAATAAGATAGGGGCCTCTCCCATTGACTTATATACAAACTCATTAGGTTCGAGATGCCGGATCTAACGCCAAATTTTTGTCATCCAGACTTTAATAAATAACCCCCTACATCAACCCAATAGGCTGGTTTTGTTCCAATAAGGATTAATTATATCTTACTTTGGTTCAAGTACAAGGTACTGTTTTAATCATTTTTAAAAATCTTTTGGGTAAAATGGAGTCTATGGGAGACGGCCTTTCCATAATTTCAGAGCTATGACGGATCGCATACCTGTAACAGCAAACATTTTATACCCAAACTGCCAGCTGTCGGAATATTTCATCTTTTATTATCAAACAAAACTTAGTTACAATTAAAATCAGAACTGTACTTCCCAAATTATGCAAAATGTATAATATCTTTTTTTTGAAGTGCCTTGGAAAAAGCTGCAGGCCATGTAAGAATCCAAGGTTTAGAACCTCCCCAGAGTTAGAATGATTGAGTAGTTGGGTTTTTAAACATTAATTGCAGACCACCTATTGTGATCACTCACTAAACATTCCATCTGTCTGTAGGATCTTAAATAAACGCTCCACCCACTTATGAATCATTCTACTTGAAACTGTGAAGGCCAAAGAGTGTCCAATACCTTATACATCCTTTTATATTAATGTTCCCCATGGTAAATATTATTAGGTGATGATAGAACACCTTGATATAAGGAACACCTTATATAAATTACTTGTTTTAGGGGTTAAGGCTGGTGTTTTAATATAAACTCCTTTTACGAGTTTAACTATGAAATTATAGTTCCACGCATTTTTCATGTGTCAGATTACTGACAGATGAAGGTAGACTCAGACACATTACCTTTGTATTGTGTGACAATCAGTACATATTTCTTTACAAAGCAAAACCAAAAATGAACCAGCTATTCATCAACTGAGCCTATAAGCCCTAAACATACAGTGCAAGTGAAAACTGTGTTTGTGTTGTATTAGACTATATGCAGGAAGAAGCATGTAGAAGAAAAACAAAGTTGGTCTAGAAATCAGTAACTGAAATGGAGAGCATTGCAGACTTTTAGAACAGATTGGCTCCTTTTTGAGCCAAAAACTAAAATATGCCTGCTATTGTGCAAATTCCAGGAGGGTCATTCAAACACCTTCAGCCCAAAAGAAGGGAAAACATCTACATAATGATTTAATTTTGTGAGACAAACATCATACAATTCATTTCTAGATTTCCCTGTGTTTTCATGGGGTAGGGTTTTGATATTGAATTAAACCTGGATCAATATTTTTTAATTCAAATTAAAGGAAGGTGATCCAATGGAGGTCCTATTTGCTCTTTCTGGGATCAGCTAAAAAAATCCAATCCTGCAAGATAAGGGCTTAAATAGTTTTTCTAAACTGGCAACACTCAACTTCTTACTGGTGAACATTCATGGACCAATACATCAAGTAGTAATACAGTCAAGTAATAACACTATTCACTTGGGTTATTGCTACATGTTTTGTTTTTTTTGCCATTGCCAGCTGCTCTTATGACACTACAAAAGAACACTCTAAGGGCAGAGGCACGCCGAGATTCGGGGAGATTAAGTCGCTCTGCGACAAATCACCTCTTCTTCAGGCGACTAATCTCCCCGAACTGCTTTCCTGCCAGCTAGAATGTAAATCGCTGGTGGGGTGGCACTCGGAGGCCTTCGTTTTCTGAAGTGGCCCGAAGTTTCCTCTTGAGGCAACTTCGGGCGACTTCGGAAAACAAAGCTTTCCAAGTGCCATCCCACCGGCTAGAATGTAAATAGCCGGAGGGATGGCACTTAGAGCGATTAGTTTTCTGAAGTTGCCCCACAAGGAAACTTCGGGCGACTTTGGAAATCGAAGTCCTCCGGGTTCGGGGAGTTGCCCAATGAAGAGGCGATTTGTCATCGGGCGACTAATCTCCCCGAATCTCCACGTGTGTCTCTACTCTAACACAGTGGTCCCCAACCAGTGGCACTTCCCAGAAAGTCTAGGAAAGGAAATGAAGACACAATTAAGGAAATCCTTCAGGATTTGGCTGTAGAGAATTATACATTCAGTGGTTGCGATACCCATGTACAAGGTTCCTAGATAAAATAAGGTTTTATGTTTTGATGATGAAAACAATGCTGAATAACTTCAGGGTGAAAAATCAATGCAATCACTTCATTTAATTATAAGGGTTGTTGAGAGGAAAAGGTTACAGGAAGAATGCAGGTGCTAGACACACTATACCATGTTTATGAATTAGGAGAGGAAGAGAAATAAGATAAAGGATGTTGCAAAGTATTCCAAAAGCATTTTGAAACCACAGATTGCAGTATGCAGGAATGAAAGAAGCTGCTCTGATGTTCTTCTGCTTAGGAAAGATGTGAGAAAGGTTTCTAATTGTTTTCCTAAGCAGAAGAACATCAGAGCAGCCTCTTTCTCCAGACAACTTCCTTGACTTTTTGGAAGTCAGACTGGTCAGAAACTGACCAGCAGGTGGTGCTGTTGTAACATAATTCATTCATATTAACGGCACATTTATCTCTTAATATCTTGGAATAAAAAGAAAATAAATAATGATTGTAAATTGCAAAAGTGCTTGGAAAGGCATTCTTATCAATTTTACATTCCCTTATTTTAAAGGTTTACTTATCCTTTAATCAAATATTTCAAAAATGATTTCCTTTTTCTCTGTAATAATAAAACAGAACCTTGAACTTGATCCTTATTGGAGGCAAAACAATCTTATTGGGTTTAATCATTGTTTAAATTACTTTTTAGTAGACTTAGGGAGTTATTTATTAAAGGTCAACCTTGTTTTTCAAAGGTAGTTTTAGTAAAAACTCGAATTTTTCCGGAATTTTTCGAGATTTTTTTTTTTGCCTTGAAGCTGCAAAAAGCTTGAATTTGAAAATACTCAAGCTCATGTAGAAGTCAATGGCAGAGATCCCTTGAACCATTTGAATATGTTTTTAGCCTTCATGATTTTCAGGCTTATTTTCGGTGGTTTGCGCTCAATTCAAGCTATTATTTTTTTATGAGTTTTTTTTGCCAATAACTCAATCAATTTGAGTATTCGAGTTTTAATCCTCGTTTGTATTGATTGGAGTTTTTTACATTTGGATATTTTCATAAATAAGCAAAAATTTGATTTGTGAGTTTATTCGAGGTAGGAAAACCTCACAAATAAGGATGGACGAATTTGACCTGTTTGGCAAAAAATTTTTCTCGCGCTGTATATTTTTTTTTGCTGCGCAGCAAATGTTTTTTTTCCGCCGCGGCTTTTTTTTTTTGGCGCACAACACCCTACACATCTATGGGCGTCAATTCCGTGATGAAACAAGGCGAAAAAATTTGCCCATCCATACTCACAAACTCGACTTCTGATAAATAACACCCTCAAAGTGTAGTGAGTCAAATAATGGAAAGAATCCTTAAAGGAGAACCAAACCCTTAATTATAAAAACCCCTATCCCCCTTACCCTACATAGTCCCCCCTCCCTGCTCCTCCCCAGCCTAGAGTTCACAGACGCCATCTTCTTCTCATCGGTAATCTTTGGGAAGAGAGTGTCGGATCGGTGCATGTGCAGTTGGAGCAATCTTCCGGTTTGCGACAACTGCGCATGTGCCGAAAGTGACGGAAATTGCGGAAGCACTGGAAGAAGACCCTGAAGATTACTGAAGAGAAGAAGATGGCGCCCGTGAACACTGCTGCACAGAATCTGCATCGAGGGGGTAAGTAAAGAGGTGGGGCATTTACCGGGGATAACATCTAGGCTGGGGGGGGGGAGCAGGGAGGGTGTCTGGGTAGGGGTTTTTATAATTAAGGGTTTGGTTTGCCTTCAACTGAAAAAAACCCTGGTCCCAAGATTTCTGGGAAACTGGTCCCATACCTATATATCAATTCTCCACAGTATTTATTTTATTGTTCTCTTGGTCAGCTGCAAGTAACTCTTTTACATTTTAAGAATGCAGAAACCTCAGGTGTCATGACCATGACCCCAGACTCATGTGCTAGCGCTAAAAGCCCCTTGGTGCTTATTCATTTCCAGACCCTAATCTGTAGATTATGACAGATGCCAGAAGGGCTGCTTGATGATGCCATAGACACTTTTCTATACCTGGCCTATGGGGGCTGTTTGGGTCTCTGTGTACTTGAAATACCAGGTCCTATTTTGAATCCCTATATTCTGGCTGCAATCTGCACACCGCATATTGCTGGTGGCCACACGGCAACTCCATAAAACCTGCCATAGGTGGTAAATACAGGGCTCCTTTCCACACCATCACTTCCTAACTTGCACATTTGAATGATTGGCATTGCTTCCAGAAAGCTCTGTATTCATGAAGCACATGCAGGTTTCTTCCCTCCAGTTTAGAGCACAAAGACCTGCAGCCAGTATAGAAAGTGCATGGCAGGGGAAAATGTGCAAAGAAATGGCGGCTTGCACAATATTTTGCCTATTGCCCCCTACCCTACACTCAGTAAATAAGCCCTGATGGAAAATTGAAATAGGCATATATGATATTCTACAGTCAGATCAATGAGCAGGGCCAGAACTAGGGGTAGGCACGTGCCTAGGGCGCAAAGCTGGGGGGGCGCCAGGCACGTACCTGCTCCCTTGCCTACCCCATGTCCGGTCCCCTCACTCCCCATACACTGATTGGCGCTTCTGCGCATGCGCGCCGGCATTGACACGCACATGCGCGCCGGCGTCATCAACTTGCGCATGCGCGAGCTCACCCGGCGCTGCGGCTGCCCAGGTCACCTAGGGTGCCTGGCCAGTGTGGCCCGGCTCTGTGAACCAGTACATCTACTTATTGAACTAAAATAATAGTTGTTTCATGTACTATGGCTACAGCAACAAAGTTATACATTCTGCAAGTTTTTGCAGAGTTAATTAAAAGGAAATCAAACATGTTATGAGGCATCTAAATGTCAGTTGAAACAAGATTAGACTCGTCAGTGTCCTTAACAAGCAGCCACCAGGATTTATGAGTAGTATGTGAGAGAATTCAGAGAAAATACCATACCCGTCTGTTGACAGAATGAGATGATAAATGCCAAGTGATCTTTTGCCCTTGAATGATTGATTCTTTTTCTCATACAACTTTACAAATCCCAGAAACAAAGGAGAACCTGTTCCCTTTCTCAGCCCACAGCGTGATTCCTGAACTGTATCCACAATGCCAGTGTAATAACTATTTATTTCAGATGCCGAAAATACATTTTTTGTAAATTTACTCATCTATAAAACTCAGTCCTGTTCTTACCATCCACAAGGCAACAATGTACTATCATGTAGTATCATATACTATATAAAAAAAGAGTAAATAAGGTTAATTTAGAAACAACTACCTTTTTTCTTTAGTAGAGTAATCAACAGTGTTGGACTGGGATACCAGGGGCTCAGCAGGAAACTTTAGGGCCCACTTTCCAAACTATTATACCTCCTCTCCTCATTCATCCTCTTTATTCTCCATGTCTCTTTTCTCTACATGCTATATTCTTCCATTATTACACCTCTTTATTTCCATAAAGAAATAGAAAATGACCATGAAATAGGCCAAAAGGTTAGAAGCAGGAGGGCCCACTGACACCTTGGCTTCCTGGTATCCCGGTGGGCCAGTCCGACACTGGTAATCAATATCGACCAAACCAGATGTTGGATTTCTTTAGTCCTGAATGACTGCGAAGGACTGGAGAAAAATGAGCCTGAGAGAACAAAATTCCACCGTTAACATTCCTTGGTAAAACTGCTCTTGGAATATATAATTAAGGTTTGATTATAAAAACAATAATAATGAACTTTAATAATAATACAATGAAATGAAATGAAAATAATGAAAAAACAAAATGAAATTAAAAAGGAGTGGAAGAGTTCAGTTATAGAGAGAAGATGTCATAAAGGGCTTTTCTTCTCACCAGAGAAAGGGGCTTTGATAATATTTTACAAACTTGTTAGCAGTAAATATAGAGATTGCTGAGGATTTTGTTACGGGAATGAAAAAAAGAACGAGATGCCATTCCTTAAGGGCTAATTAAACTCACATTACTTATAACCAAATAACATGGGTAACTTTGTTTCCCAATAGAAAACAACTGAACCTCTTCGTAGATGACTCTAAGTATTTTAGATACAGGTATGGGACCTGTTAACCAGAATACTTGGGACCTGGGGTTTTCTGGATAACTGATCTTCCCTTAATTTGGATCTTCATACCTTGGGGGGGATTCACTAAAGCGCAAATTTTCACCAGCGATAGCTCCACCACACTTCGCTCCACTTTGCCAGGCTTAAATTTGTTACCACTATGAATTTACGCTGGGTAGCAACCAAACGCTAGTTTCGCTAGTGTTGATGCATAAATGCTAGCATTTCTTACTGATCTGTCGCTAACGATCAATTCTGCCTAGCAAAACTTCGTTAGTACTCATACGCTGAGGTCAATTTGAATAGGATGGGTACATATAGGTCGTATAGGAGTCTTTATTAGAGATGTTGGTGTAAATGTTTGAAGTGGCCACTTATTATTACAAATGTCCAAGGAAGATAAATAAAGACAAAAGAGATCCTCTAATGCCCTAGACATGAGCCCACCCTAAAACAAATGTGGCATGCCCCTCAAATTGGTTAAAAAAATGTTAGCACAACTTTTGAAGGCAATCCCGCTTTAAAAAATGAAAAGTCGCCAGAGTTTTTTAAAAACTTTTATGACTATCCGGCAGACAGGATATGATGTCACTGACATAAGATTGAGGAGGATGTAGCTTCGTTTTATTAGTTCACCTTTTCTAAGGTGGCGAAGGAAACTCTGGTGAAAGAGGTAACGTTCTGTAAAATCGTCACTTTAGTGAATTTGCGGAGTGGCGATAGGGAGAGAAACTGCGCTAGCGACGGTCTCTTTCGCTAGTGAATTGTTATCTACGATTGTTAGTAAATTGATGATGTCTCTTTGGATGAAATTTCTGACAAATTGTTGCCCTTGAGTCTACTGAAAATCATTTAAAGATTAAATAAATCCAATAGGCTGGTGTTGCTTCCAATAAAGATTAATTATATCTTAGTTTGGATCAAGTAAAAGCTACTGTTTTATTATTACAGAGAGAAAGGAAACCATTTTTAAAAATGTGGATTATTTGGATAAAATGAAGTCTACGGGAAAAGGCCTTTCCATAATTCTGAGTTTTCTGGATAATGGGTTTCCAGATAACAGATCCCATACCAGTATAAGTCACTTATACAGATTAAGGCTTAAATTTGAAGAAAGGCAGTTTCACCTTCTGCAACATAAAGGGTGATGGCAATATTACTGGTAACATAATGATGGCAATAAGGGTCATTTCCAGGATGTGCAGAATATCCAATGCTATAATCATTAATATAATTAGGGACGTTATGTTGATCCACAGAGAAAGTTTTCTAGCTGTTAGGGTGTTCGGAAGGAATTTTCTTCCCTCAGGCAGAATAGGTGGTGGGTACAAATGGCATTTATGACTTATGCCTAAATAACTATGCAATAACTGTAATTTAAGTAAAAAAATGATGATAATATGGCTTTGTATAGTTTTCCAGTAGGGTCATACAATGGAATGCATACAAGCAAAACCTTCTAAACATTATGGACATTTCATTTGCCCATACTGAACGCAGTAAACGTACATGTCAGAATGCTTTTACTTGTCTTCAAACAGCCTGAATAGAATGCATTATCTTCTAGAAATGTTTACGAATACAGATTGCCCCTTATTTCTTTGTGCCTTAACGGAAGTAATGACACATAGAACATGGCACTGATGCCTTCAGGTGCTGTTTGTTTAGCTTAAGACACAATAGGAGCATTAATTAAAGCCATGACTAGAACACATTCATGAACTTATTCAAAATGTCATTATGCCCTATGAGCTCCCATTGATTTGATGTATTGTTCTGTTCAGGAGAGTGAAAATAATCTGATTTCAACTTTAGAGGATCCTTAGACTTTTGTATACATATTTATAATTTGAGAGCTCTGCGTCAGTTATAACTGTATCATGATATATACCGAAAATTATTAAAAAAAAATCAAATTTTTTAACTTTGGGTGAATAGGCTGAATCTATCGATTCTATCCGAACTTGATCAAATTTGAATTGTATTCAATCATATTCACGATACTTCACCAAATGACTCCATATTGGTTCTAGGAGGTCCCCCATAGGCTAAAACAGCAATTTGGCAGGTTTTAGATGGCGAATAGTCGAAGTTGAGACAGTACATTTTGATATCCGAATTTTCGAATTTTTTTTTAAAATTTGATTTGAATTTGGACTATTCCCTAGTCGAAGTACACTAAAATTACTTCGAAATTCAAATTTTAAAATTCAATTTTTTCAATTCGACCCTTGATAAATCTGCTGTTGCGCTGGTGTGTTTGTTTCAGAAATACTACTATAGTTTATGTAAACAAGCTGCTGTGTAGCCATGGGGGCAGCCATTCAAAGCAGAAAAGGGAGAAAAGGCACAGGATATACAAGGGATAACAGATAAGCTTTGTAATATAAAATGGGATTCTTCTGCACTTATCTGTATATATCCCTTTCTCCCTTTTCTCCTTTGAATGGCTGCCCCCTGGCTACACAGCAGCTTGTTTATATAAACTATAGTAGTCTTTCTGAAGCAAACACACCAGTTTAACCAGCTCAGAGTAACAGTAAATTATATTGTCATTCATTTAAAACAGTCATTTTTTTGGTGTTACTGTTTCTTTACATATTAGGACACTGCTAGAGGAGATGGAGGTTACAGATTTTTATAGGCTTTCTAGACAAGTGGATCTGCACATAGTTCAATGTGTAAATAAAATCATTCGAGGACTTCTTTCCAAGACAAGTTGGCTGGATATGACAGGAATTGTAGAACAAAATATGCAAGTTAACCGCCATTAACACTCCCTCCATCCATCCCCACATGCCTGATGCTCTTGTTTTTTTATATTTTTTCTTTCTCCTGTTTTTTTTTCTTTTCTTTTTGCCTATGGCTATGTTCAAGCCCTGGCATGAACAGGTTCAGTTTGAGCTGTCTGGATTTTTTGAAAGAGACAATGATGGAAATGAAAACAGCTATTCTTCTTTGTGTTTATTCTTTCAAATGAACAGTTATATCATTTAATCGGCACAATATATAATTTAATCGGTTCTCACTTTTGTTATGACAGAATGACTTATGAAAAGGTTTCATGTTATATATCCACATTTTTTCTTGGAAAAAAAAACAAGAATTACAGTGCTGTATGCCTAGACTTTGCAATTATCTTATGTAACATCATAGATAAGAACAATTTTCTAATGCAGAACTGCAGGAACCCTTTGTAGAGATGACATATCAGAAGTTCTTCTCTTTTTTTTCCGTACAATTCACCACTTTCAGAACTGCTGGTTCCTTTTCAAAAGAGCAACAATAGTGTAATTGACCTGAAGTACAAACAGAAATAAACTGTGACAATGGGGCAGATTTACTAAAGGGCGAAGTGGCTGTCGCTAGCGAAAATTTTCCAGGAATCCCACCCGCAGGGAAATCGCCAATTAACTAACAGGCGTAGAGGACAATTCACTAGCAAAAGTGTTGTTGGCGCAGTGTCACACTCTTTCAACATGCTTGCGATCGTTATTACGCAAATTCATTAAAGTGCAGATTTTACATAACGTTACCTCTTTCGCCAGAGTTTCCTTCGCCACCTTAGACCTGGAGAACTGATAAAATGAAGCTGCATCCTCCTCAATCTTATGTCAGTGACATCATATCTTGTTTGCCGAAAAGTTATATAAATTATCAAAAACGCTGGTGTTTTTTCATATTTTAAAGCAGGATTGTCTTTAAAAGTTGCCTAAATTAAATTTTTTGTTTAACCTTCTTTTTTTTTACCATTTGAGGAGCATGCCACATTTGTTTTAGGGTGGGCTCATGTCTAGGGCATTAGAGGATCTCTTTTGTATTTATTTTTCTAAACACATTTTGTATTTATTTTTCTAAACATTTTTTAGAATAAGTGGCCACTTAAAGCATTTGCACCAACATCTCTACTAAAGACATATATACGACCTCTATGTACCCGCCCTATTCAAATTGACCTAAGTATAAGAGTACTAACCAGGGCCGGATTTGCGGCAAGGCCGCATAGGCCCGGGCCTAGGGCGACAAAAAATAGGGACGGCATGCCGCCCAGCCGCATTATGGGGACGTTCTAGTCCCCGTTCAACTACACCAGCTGCGCCGGCGTTTTTTCGCCGGCGCGCTGGGAAGGCGGGCGCTAGGACAGTGCGGCCGCTTGGTCGGACCGCGCGGCCTAGGGGCGGCCGGAAAAGAAATCCGTCGCTGATACTAACAAAGTTTTGCTGGGCAGAAATGAACGTTAGCCAAAGTTCATTATGAAATGCTTGAACTGATGAATTAACGCTAGCGTTTGGCTGGCAAGACACAACTTCGCATTTTAGTGAATAAGTGTAGCCGCCTGGCTTAGTGGCTCGAAGTGTTGCAAAGTCTTTGCAGGCGAAAATTCACCCTTTAGTGAATGTGCACCAATGAATCTGAGACAGTCTATAAAAAAATCCGAAAATCTCTTAGGCTAAGGCCACACGGCGCGATTTCGCCGCGATTCTGCGCTGGGCGAGTTGCGAGTTGCGAGTCGCTGCGGTTTTTAAGCCGAAATAGCTTTGCTAACTTTGGCGCTGGCGTCAATGCAAATCGCGGCGAAATCGCTGCGCTAATTCACACGCGGCGATTCTTTTTCTACTGTCGCCCGGAAACGCCCAGCGAGGCAACTTCGGGCGACAATAGAAAACGAATCGCCGCGTGTGAATTAGCGCAGCGATTTCGCCGCGATTTGCATTGACGCCAGCGCCAAAGTTAACAAAGCTATTTCGGCTTAAAAACCGCAGCGACTCGCAACTCGCCCAGCGCAGAATCGCGGCGAAATCGCGCCGTGTGGCCCTACCCTTAAAGTCTGAATGCTTAAAAAAATGTCCAATAGGATTAGCGTACCTCCCATTGACTTATATAGGACCATGACTACTTTTACTTGCCGAAGTTTTGTATTAGAGTTTTTCATGGTTTTTACACTTAATAAATCTAAATTTTTGAGTTTTAGAGAAGTACAAAAAAAACAAAAAATTTGATTCGTGAAAAAAATAGAAATTCAATTCAACAATCTCTATTTAGTGGTTTTAGAGGTTTATGAAACCACAAATAAAGTAATTTTCTCTAAACATATGAATGCCGTGTAATTTGATAAAAGATCCAAATTTAAAAAGTACGAACGAAAAAACGATCCGAATAAGTATGCAAAAACCCTGTAAACATTGAGGGTTTTTGGACAATTCCAGGTAAAAAAAAATCGAAAAGCCTCCAAAAATTTGAGTTGCTAAAAAACGTCCAATAGGCTCAGTGCAGCTCCCATTGACTTCTATAGAACCTCGACTGCTTTTACCTGCCGAAGTTTTGTATTAGAGTTTTTCATTGTTTTTACACTTTTTGAAATTCGAATTTTTAGAGAAATAAAAAACCACCAATCTTTAGAGAAAAAATTTGAGTTGTGAAAAAAATAGAAATTCGAATGTTAGTAATTAGGCCCCATATTATCTTTCATTTTCTATTTATTTATATAGTGCAGATATTTTTATGCAACACTAGTACAACTGGAGCTTGCAATCTAAGGTATCAGTCATATGTTTGCACAACACACACGTGTCAGCTTCATCAGAAGACTCTAACAAAAACTCACCGTGGTGGTATAGTGGGGGGACGACAGGGACGTTTCTTAGGGCGTGCACGGCGCGCCTCTTTGGGATTTAAAGGCGCAGGCACGCTGGCGTGATGAAAAGTATAAAAAGCTCATTAGGGCTACAGGACTTTGCCCGTTATAGGATCTTGTTTCCTTGCACTTCTGAGCTATTGTGCTTTTCTATTTATCTGATTCTGATTCCTGTTGTGACCCCTGCCTGGTTCTTGACGATTCTGACATCCGTATCCTGACCCCTGCCTGGTATCCGACTTCGCTTCTTCTATATCACTCTGATTGATCTCCTGGTTTGACCCTTGCCTGCCTGACTCGATTTGCACTCTGCCTGCCCCAACCAGGCCTGATCTGACTATTCTTTTGCCTTGTACAGCGACTTTCTGCCCAAAGACTTTGCATATACTGTTGTGCCCCTGTGCTTGTTCAGAACTCCTCGCTTTGCACCTCTCTTATTGAGACCTGGTGGCATCTGATTAGCCGAGGGCTACTTCCGAGGTGAAAGGCGGCTGTTAAAGGCAGAAGCAAGAGCCAAGAACAGGGTGCTTAGCATTGGTTCTGAATTAGGGTGCCGACCGTGACAAAGACAATTGAACTGCCTGTATATTTTTTGCATGTGGTAGAAAACACTTGCAATCCTTGTGGATATCGATGGGTGAATTTGTCCCGTTTCGCTTCGCCAAAAAATTTGTGAATTTCCAGCAAAATTCGCTAAATGTTGAAAAAAATTCAGAAACACATTGAAGTCAATTTTGGCCAAATATATTAAAGTCAATAATTTTGCCGCGTGACAATGTTTATGCGTGATACTATTCTGATGCGCCCAAATTTTTTCAAATTTGGTTCTCTGCGAATTCGCTTCTGGCGAATTTATTCGCCCATCACTACTTGTGGATTATGTTTGAGTTGAAGTCAGGTCCCTAATGATGCCAGGCAGCAGTTCCAAACACTGAGCCATGTTAAAGCCCATATGCAAATATTGAAAGCCTGTAGCTATCATTTTTATCATAGGAAAGCCTGGTTTGCCTTGTTTTCACAGTTGCCCAACAAAGTTCTTCAGTCGATTCACATAAAAACAATAGGAGATAAATGTTTTTCATTTTAGCCAAATGTGGCCCTTAGGGGTGAAAGATCCCACTGGAGAAGAAAGACCTCTTTATCGTTATATTTAGGAACTGAAGATATATTACAGCCCCAGCAGATAAGAGAGAAGACATGCATCAGAATAAAACAAATTAAGAGCTAGTTTACACAAATGAAATGCAGTGCAGCACATTTTCTATGAATTCTAGGCAAACCAGAAGGGATACAATGATAGACAGGAGGCATGAGTGATATGATTCAGTACAAGTATAAACTAGTGCACCTTGATTACTTTCCAACAAGTATTTTCAGGAGCTATTTGTAGTAGTTAGAGTGGTATATGATGCATAAGAATACCCCACTGAGTGTATGAAGTAAAAGATTAGCGTGAGAGATAAATTAACCTGGGGCTGTATTTCAGCAACGTGGGACCTAGGGCAACTCAAGTGTGAGTACTTGGAATGTAACATGTTCCAATAATGCAGTTTATGCAACTAAAAAAAATATCATCAGTGATCAAAGGGACCCCTTAATGAATAAGCCTCTCTTCCCTGCCCTAGCGCTTTAGCAAACCCTTGTAAGAGTCCCAAGGTTCAAGTGAACCATTGCAATCTGTGGCTGTCAGATGTAATCTTGGAAACATGATTTGATGGCTGGATTTATCAATCGCTACCTGGAATCCCCAAAGGGAAGAAACTCCAAACCAGTAACGGAATCAGACTTATCATTCAAATCCACCACCTTTCAAAAACTGACAGTATGCAAGGATGAATTACAGTAGTTATTTTCAGCTATGACTGGCAAACATAAAAGGAATTAGGGTTTATGGCACCCAGGCAATTATTCTTGAGTACCATGTGACGATAGAAAACACAAACATTTTTTGGTCTAGAGACCCTCAATAACAAAATCAGGTCTGGACTGGGAGTCAAAATAGGCCCTGTCATTCCAAGTACACAGACGACCAAACAGCCCCCCACCAACCCACTAAGTAGTAACTTTCTATGTTGTATACCACCCCTCTGGCATTTGCCAGAACCCACAAATCTCCAGTCTGGGCCTGAATGCAATCAAGGTTTTCACTCCAAAGCACCCACCAGTTGTATTCTAGTCAGGGAACGTGAACCCCAAGGAGATGGAGGTCTTACAGTAGTTTTCTTAACAGCTGTAAATGAGCAGCAATTTTAAATTAAAGGGAGAGGAGACAGAAGCAGGAAAACAGAGGAAACGGAAAGATCCCAATAAGAGGAAAAGGAAAGAGGTGGATGAAAAACGTACAGATTTGTATATTTACTAATCTTAACATCTTTTTCTTTGTATATTACTATTATAATGTAAACCCAAGGCTACATTTATATATAGACACCATTACGATCTGTGCCTAGGGTGACAACTTTGTTTTCCGAAGTTGTCCAAAGTTGCCTCACAAGGAAACTTTGGGCAACTTCGGAAAACGAAACGCTCAGAGTGCCATCCCGCCAGCGATTTAGATTCTAGCCAGTGGGAAGGCATTGCTGGGAGATTAGTCGCCCAAAGCAGAGGCGATTTGTCGCTGGGCGACTAATCTCTCCCCAAATCTCCACGTGTGTCTCTGCCCTAAAGGGACATGCCTTTAAGATGGTTAAGCTGAGGGGGTGAGGATCTAAGAGAGCAATGTTTGAGTTTTTAGGGTGAAAATTACCATCATCCAGTGATGTCATTTCTGTAACTGGGTTTGTGCTGAGATCCGGTGGCTAGGGTGGCACCAGACCTAAATACAGAGCTGTGTAAACCTACATGTTCTACCTGCTGGCAATGAAAATAAGCACTTGTGTTCTAACCCATCCTGCAGACGTAACCAGAATTAACTTCCCCAGGCACTGTCATTCTTCCCCCTCCTGCATGTTTCTCCTTTGGCCTCCAGCTCTGTGCATACCTGATAAGCTCCCAGCGAAATGAGCTACGAGTTTGCTCTTTCCTAGTTTTCATTCTCGCTTTTTTTTTTCCTCAAGAAGCACAGGTGTCCTTAGATGTCTTTACAAATATTTCTGAGCAAAGGTTTTCACATTACACTCGAGCTATGTTAAAATGATGAAGGGACACAGTAGCCAAAGGCATGACTTTGGCCTTACTGTGGCAGGAGCACACGTGAACTCAGAAAAAGGATCAAGCCAGGTGTTCATTATGAAGATCCCATAGAAGCACCTCAAAAGGGCAGTGGGTATTTAATGATCACCAAACATACATGCTTAGATCCATCAGTGGACACTGAGAATTGGCTTTGCTTTTTTTTTTTTTTTAAGTATATGATGTCAAGTATTTTGAAGATTGGGGCTCTCTAGATTTTAAAGTGGACCTGTCACCCAGACATAAAAATCTGTATAATAAAAGTCCTTCTTAAATTAAATATGAAATCCAATTTCTTTTTTTTATTAAAGCATTCATAGCTGTTGTAAACTCATTTAAAAATATCAGCTGTCAATCAATTATTGCCTACCCCGCCTCTATGCCTAGCATAGAGGCGGGGCAAGCAATTACTTTCACTTTCCATTCAGCACTTCCTAGATGTCACCGCTCTCCCTACATTCCCCCAGCTCTCTTAACGATTTAATTGAGTAACCAGTGCATGAGGATGGACATTGGGTCCCTGTCCCCTGATGCACAACCAAGATTCTGAGATGATACAAGGCTTGCCTTAATAACAGTGTCCATAAAATGGCTCCTTCCTGGTTGCTATAATTATGAGATCCCAGACTGATGGAAACAAGATTCAAATAATTTATACAGTGTAATTAAAGTTCATTTTGCTTGACTAACATGATAAAATAGGATTTGGATCATTTTGTTTGGGTGACGGGTCCCCTTTAAGGAACTTTAACTCCCACCATTGCACCATCCATTGATTATAACATTCTACCTTCATTGGACCTTATTTGCACATGCACGTGGGCAATTCTCCTGGACTGAACACTTGACTAAGGTTCATATACAGTAAGTGGATTTATTGACTAGTCAGTGCACAGATGCCACCTCAATCCCAAAGCAGGGCACATGGATCCACTAAATGATTTCTAATTGCTAATTAGCTATGAGAGATTTGGATTTGAATATATAGAGTTAATGCCCATGCTTTTAAGGGCAGAGACACACGTGGAGATTCGGGAAGATTAGTCGCCCATCGATAAATCGCCTCTTCTTTGTGTGACTAATCTCCACAAACTGCCTTCACAACGGCTAGAATCTAAATCGATGGCAGTATGGCACTCGGAGCGTTTAGTTTTCCCAAGTCGCCTGAAATTGCCTCATGAGGAAACTTCGGGAAACCGGAAAATTAATCGATGCGAGTGCCACCCCGCTGGTGATTTAGACTCTAGCCAGCCGGAAGGCATTTTGGGGACATTAGTCGCCAGAAGAAGAGGTGATTTGTCGCCAGGCGACTAAATCTCCCAGAATCTCCCGGAATCTCCATCTGTGTCTCTGCCATAATGAGTGAGGGGAGGGGCATACAGATTTAAATTGTAATAATGAGTCGTAACTCAAAACAAACAATCACATTTGTTGTATACATCTTTTGCCGTTTATTGAGCTAATTGCTGATTGGTTGTTTAGAGTTGCCATTGTAAAGTAGAATAATTGTAGTTTGGACACAAATGTCCAACATGCAGAACATGGTTTTTATTTATAAAACACCAACATATTCCACAGAGGTGTGCAATAAATGGGTGTATGCATTAAACAAACAAAAAGCTAGACAAACCAGCAAATAATCAATATAAGAGGTAAAGAGGGCCCTGACAAAAAGAGCAGTTTAGAACCTCGGGGTTCCAGGCAAGGAGGCATTTCCATAATGTGGAGCACCATTCCTAAAGGCAGTGGTCCTCATCCTTTTTTATCAATGAGCCACATTAAAATATAAATAAAGTTGGGGAGTAACACAAAGGTGCCAAATAAGGAATCCTATATGGAATGGTAGACTAGAGGAGGCTCTGTTTGGAAGTACACTTGTTTTTTATTCAACAAAAAGCCAGAAATTCAAAAATATACAACTGGTTTGAAGTCATTGGGAGGAACAACCAAGGGGTTGGTGAGCAATAAGTTTCCCACGAGCCACTTAAAACAAAAGTTACAAATTGGTGTGTTTTTGCCCTTAGTACCACATTATTACCAGCATAACCCCTCTGTTACACCCAATGCTATAAGGAGCAACTATCTGTGCATTGTAGTGAATAGCACATACGCAGGTGCATATATATATACCCTACATATAGGAGCCCTATAACCCTTAATTCCTTTTTAATAAATCTAATTAGCATTCAATACTATTGATATAACGCAATCAATACTCTGATGCCACAGTTAATTACTGACTTCTGAAATTCACGGACAATTTAAAGGAGAAGGAAAGGTTAAAACTAAGTAAGCTTTATCAGAAAGGTCTATATAAATATACTATTAAACCCTCAAAGTAATGCTGCTCTGAGTCCTCAAAAGAAAAAAAACACAGCATTGCTTTCCTTCTATTGTGTACACATGGGCTTCTGTATCAGACTTCCTGATTTCAGCATAAACCTCCAGGGCTCGGGCTTGAGCATGCTCAGTTTGCTCCTTTCTCCCTCTCCACCTCCTCCCCTCTTTCAAATTGAGATAGGGACATCTGCCATTGACTTATATATGACCTTGACAGGTTTGAGATGCAGGGTTTTACGGATTCAGGCTTTTTGCAGCATCGTGGTATATAAAAAACTTTTCATGAAAAATTCAGGTTTTTGCCCCAAAAAGTCTGACCAGTTTTAGTAAATAACCCCCTAAGTCTACTAAAAAATCATTAAAACATTCATTAAACCCAATAGGATTGTTTTGCTTCCAATAAGGATTAATTATATATAGTTGGGATCAAGTACAAGGTGCTGTTTTATTATTAGAGAGAAAAAGGAAATAATTTAAAAACAGTTTGTATAAAAGTATGTAGGACAGAGATTTACAACCTGGGGTCTGATGCCACTTGTTATGGAGTTAAAGGGATACTGTCATCGGAAGAAATGTTTTTCTCAAAATGCATCAGTTAATAGTGCTGCTCCAGCAGAATTCTGCCCTGAAATCTGTTTCTCAAAAAAGCAAACAGATTTTTTTATATTTAATTTTTAAATCTGACATGGGGCTAGACATATTGTCAGTTTCCCAGCTGTCCCAAGTCATGTGACGTGTGCTCTGATAAACTTCAGTCACTCTTTACTGCTGTACTGCAAGCTGGAGTGATATCACCCCCTCCCTTCCGCCCCAGCAGCCAAACAACAGAACAATGGGAAGGTAACCAGATTGCAGTTCCCTAACACAAGATAAAAGCTGCCTGGTAGATCTAAGAACTGCACTCAATAGTAAAATCCAGGTCCCACTGCGACACATTCAGTTACATTGAGTAGGAGAAACAACAGCCTGCCAGAAAGCAGTTCCATTCTAAAGTGCTGGCTCTTTCTGAAAGAACATGACCAGGCAAAAGGACCTGATATGGCGCCTACACACCAATATTACAACAAAAAAATACACTTGCTGGTTCATGAATTAAATTCAATCAGACTGGTAGGGTTACGAACCACTTTAAATCTAGGCATAAGTTTAGTATAATACACATTCTGCATGGCTATTTGGCAATTAGATTTATTCTATGGGTAGAGTATTTCCAATGTAGCCATTAAGATGTTTATATTTCTTTGGGTTTACAGGAAGCCAGTACAGATCATGTTTAACACTGTTTTCATTCCTTTTTAGTTGATGCATTATAAAATACCCAAACACAAATGACATTGCCCATGTGAAGTGCCAAGTGCTGTTATGGGATTAATGTGGAGGTGTTTTTCAACAAATGGAAGTCTTTACAAGCCACAGTACAACTGCACTTTGTTGTAATCTGATCAGGAATGTAAAGTTGAATCCAGGTGCTTCAGGTTATACTAGGTTATTGTGTCGGTGGGATGTGGTGTTTGGCCGAGTCCTTAGAAGGATCTCATACCAACGCTCTCTGTTTTCTTCTGACCGCACTAGGTGGGGATAGAAATAATAATTGTTTATAGTAATGTGTTAATCACTTTCCAGTACTAAGTTCCAATGAGGCAGCATTTTCTGCTAGGAACAAAAAAAAAATCAAAATTTTTCAAAATGTAACCTATAGAAAACAAGACAATGTTTTATTTATTTAACAGCGCTAGATCAGTAAAAGCTAATTGATTGCTATTAGATACTGAAATATCTGCTATTGAATAATGGGGGTTATTTATCAAAGTCCGAATTTTTCTCTATATTTTCTGCTACAAACTCCGATCAAATCCGCTCAGGTTTTTACGCTTATTTATTATTACATTTTCCCGAAAATTTGCTTTCAGATTTTTCTTATGATTTTCACGATTTTTTCGGAATTTTCACCCAAAAACATTGAGGTATTGTGCGAAACCCAGCGCACATCAAAAAATTATTGGGACTTCTCCCATTGACTTATATGCAACCTTGACAGGTCTGAGATGCCGGATTTTCTGATTCAGACTTTTCCATCCTCCCGGTTTAATAAATTCCGAAAAATTTGTGATTTTTTAAAAGTCCGATTTTATAAAAAAAAATACCACTAATTGTTCCGTGATTTTTGCATTCGGTGTTTAGTAAATAACCCCCTAAATGTCTAGAAGCAATCAGTATGGCAGCCCTTGTTTTGTTTACATTCTGTGCTTGTATTGCTGAGTAAATCAAGTGCATTTCATCTATGAGATATATTCAGTGCAAAATCTGGGCTCAGTAACATAAAGGAAGCATCTCACCATCTATCTATTCATATAGGTATTCTACCTCTTTCTGACGATTTAGCAATATCGCTTTGCCGATGTTCGGGTACTTCAACAGCACCGGCTCAAAATTTAACATCTCCCACCTTACACACACCGAATATCATATGGAATGAATATCTGTGTCTGTAAAGCCATAACTACAGAGGCTACAGGGGGCCCAGGAGTTATAGGGGCCCCATGAGGCCCTAATTAAAATACAATTTCAAATACAATTTGTTTAATTATGGCTGATGAATATATCCACTTATTCTAGGTTAATTTTGATGAATTGTTTAAAACGTATATTTCTATCTGCACTTTTTTATTGCCTTTACATACAGTATAATATAAGTACAGGTATATGCAGCAGCCGCTCTATTAACAGGACACCTATTGTATTACAAGTATGGGATCCGTTATCCAGAAACCCGTTATCCAGAAAGCTCCGAATTACAGAATGGTCATCTTCCATAGACTCACTTTTAATCAAATAATTCGCATTTTTAAAGAGCATTTACTATTTATTTGTAATAATAAAACTGTACTTTGATCCCAACTAAGATATAATTAATCCGTATTGGTTGCGCTAATATAAATAAATAGCAGCATGCAGATACATGAGAATAACTGGGTGGAATAATTTATGATTTATAGAAAAATAAAATACACCCTACACAAATAGGTGTATATTTCCTCTTTAAACCCTTGGCTGCCAGGGTTTATCTTGCACATGGATAGCCTTGTATAAAATTGTATAGTTCAGGGCAAAGGTGTTTTACTTTTCTGATGCAAAAGCTATAGGCACTTTTGGTGCTTTCATTTGGGAATTTGCAGTGTTTGTGATACTGAATACCCAGTTGCTTGCAAATTCTGTAACTTGTTTAATAATGAGGTTGAAAGACATAAGAAGGCTTAGCTGATGCAAAATAAAGATGGCCATAAAGGGGCACATCTAAGCTGCTGTTTAAGCCCAGCAAAACCGAGTCAGCAGCTTATCTGCTAGCATTTGGGCATTACCTAAAGGTGGCTATACATGTTACAATTGCGATCTTTCCTGCGACTTATTGATCATTTATTTTCAATACAAACATTAAGAGCTGAATTGTCAGATACACAGGTGGAAGCAATAGAATTCTACCTCTTTCTGACAATTCAGCAGTATCCCTTTGCCAATGTTCGTGTACTTCAACAGCACCCGCTCCCACCGTACACACACCGAATATCGTATGGAATGAATATCTGTGCCTGCAGGGGTGTAACTACAGAGGTTGCAGGGGGGCCCAGGAGGTATAAGGGCCCTAATTAAAATACAATTTCAATAAATATTGCTAAACCAGGTCAACCTCTAGACATTTTGGGGGCCTGAAAAATTATTTGCTGTGGGGCCCAGCAACATCTAGTTACACCACTGTATGGCCACCTTAAGGGTAGAACTACGCAGGCGATTTTCGGTGCGTGTCCATCTGTTCCGACCCAACGCCAGGAAGAGCGGGTATCACGTCGGATGTGCAGAATCTATTGTAAGTAATACAAATGTCACACGTAGAAGCTGATTTTATCCGACACGACTGTCGGATGAAGATGCAACATGCAACGTTCGCATCCGACAGTTGTATTGTGTCGGATGAAATCAGCTTCTATGTGTGACATTTGTATTACTTACATTAGATTCAGCAAAATCCGACGTGACGCCTGTGCTTCCTCGTGTCGTGTCAGAACAGATGGACGTGCACCGAAAATCGCCCGTGTAGTTCTACCCATACAGTCTCATCGACACATAACCGGCCAAAAATCAAGCAGATATCTATTGGGTAGGTTTGAAAATTCCAATTGTTATTATCCAATTGTTGTGCCAGGGGCCAAACAATCAGATCAGCGCAATTTGGCACAGAATGTATAGGGCAAAGGTCTGTTTATTGGACCGAGCGAATCTTACTGTGTGTGTGGCCAGCTTAGAACGAATGAGTTGATTTTGCAGACTATATAAAGATATGATTCTGAATGTGATGGAAAATAAAACAAGACTGTTAACAATTAAACAAAATGAAGTGGCATTACAATAAAGGATGGTAATGTGATGGCAGTATCCCTTTAACTTATATAAAGACGTGATTTCTACTCCTAACTGACACTCCAAGGACCCTCCCCTCCTATATTTCTCTCTTCTACTTCAAATAATCCGCCTCGGTTCTTGTGTAGGCAGTGCTTCCCTCGGGCATTCTAACACATAGTTTTGTTGACAGAATTCTTGTGCTGCATGCAAGGCTAACATGTCTTATATTGGGGATCTACTACGACTCTGTATTAACCTTTAATTACCCCAGATCACTTCATCTACCCAATTTACCCCAGATCTCTTCACCTAACCATTCTGATCCCGTCTGCAGTTCCAAATCACTGGCATGGATGCTAGGATATTTAGAGACAACCCTCTGCAACAGGTAAGTGTTTATCCTCTGATTCATATGTTTGGAGGCAGTAATGTTTGTAACGAGATTCTTAGATGTGGGGCTATTGGTCATACCCTTGATATCTATAAAGATAAACAATATTTGCCAATTGCACAAATTCTTCAGTCTGCCAGTCTAAGGCTTATTAGTAAATTTCAGTGAGATAAATGTTTATTCTAAGAAAAGTAATAGATTTATAGATAATAGATTCAGCCTTAATGTCATTCAAACATTATGCAGGTATGAGATCTCTTATCCAGAATGCTTGGGACTTGGGGTTTTACAGAAAGGGGGTTTTCTGTATTTTGGATCACCATACATTAAAAATCCATTTCCATAATAAGTCTGCTTAACCATTTAAACATAAATTGTTCTGCCACAAACAAGGGTTAATGCTGCATAGTTAAGATCAAGCACAAGATACTGTTTTATTATTACAGAGAAAAAGGGAATCATTTCAACTAGAAATTATTTGCTTAAATAGAATAGATGAAACCTGGCAAATGAAAATAACATTCTCTTATTTCTGGATACAGGTATGGGACCCGTTATCCAGAATGGGCGTTTTCTGGATAACGGCTCTTTCCATAATTTGGATCCCTATACCTTAAATCTACTAAGAAATCATATAAACATGAAAACCAATAGGATTAGGATTGATTATATCTTATTTGGGATCAAGTACAAGGTACTGTTTTATTATTACAGATATAAAGGAAGTCATTTTAAAAAATCTGGATTATTTGGATAAAATGGAGTCTATGGGAGACAACCTTCCCGTAATCCGGAGTTTTCAGGATAACAGGTTTCCGGATTACAGATTTCATACCTGTAATACAGTAGGTGACCTGTTAATAGATTGGGTGCTGCATATATTTGTACTTATATTATACTGTATGTAAAGGCAATAATAATGTGGAGATAAAAATATATGTTTTAAACAATTCATCAAAATGTACCCAGAATAAGTGGATAAATTCATCAGCCGTAAATTAAACATTTTACCCTTTATGGAACAATACAGTGACTTCTTTAAACACATACATATTTCACAGCCGCCTATTCGGATTCCTCACTGTCAGGGCACCTTTGAAAGCTGAACTTAAAAGCAAATATTCCTTTCAAAGACAGTTGTCTAGTGTACAAATATGGTATTTGCTAAGTCCATAGGGTTTCTTTTCTTTTTATCGTGTATGGGAAGAAGTGATTTAGGGAACGGTGACTTCAGACGAGAATTTGCACTCATTTTGATATATTAGTGTAAAGTTGTAAAGTTGCAAACGGTGTATTCATTCTTTGAAAGTCTAAAAAGCGAACAAGGCTGTAAAATTTCTGCATTAAATCTATAAATAAATCTCACACTGAACCTATAAAAAATATAAGCGTAGCCAAAACCTGCCAAGCCTCTTTTCTAGTTATTTAGACATAAAGAGAAATACTGTTATTGCTTCTCAAATGTGCCTACAGTGTACACAAAATAAAATGACTCATTCGCAGGTCCAGGCTTATTGCCATATAAATATATAAAGAAGTGGAGCTATTTGTTTTTATCTTAAAGTCTCAAAATATGACATTAAGGGGCAAATTCACTAAGCGCCGAAGTGCCGAACGCTAGCGTTAATTCGCTAGCGTTTGGCATTTTCGTTACTGCGCAAATTCACTAACGAATGCTGGCGTAGTTTCGCTAGTGTTACTTCGCACCCTTACGCCTGGCGAAGTTTCGCTAGCGACGTAACTACGCAAATTCACTAATGCGCGCAGTGTACTGAACGCTACCTTTTACGCTAGACTTCCTTCGCCACCTCAGACCAGGTGAAGCGCTGGCGTGTTTTCTACATTATGGGTGATAGGCTGAAAAAGATCGAATTTTTTTTGGGGCTCCCCTCCTTCCCCCTACATTTCCTGACTCATGGCAACTTACCTAGACAGTGGGCACATGTGTAGGGCAAAATAAAATTTTTATTTGATGTTTTGAAGGTTTTCTAGCCATTTGTAGTGCTGATACGTATTCCTCCATTGAAATTAGAATTTGGCGCCGTATGCAAATTAGCCTTTGCTAGCGTAACTTCGCTTCACTAAGCGAATCAACGCTAGCGCAACTTCACAATCTTATGCTACCCCTGTGCGCAACTTCGGATTTTAGTGAATTTGCGGAGCGCTGGCGAAACTACGCCTGGTGAAGTGCGGTGAAGTGCGGCGAAGCGCGGCGAAGTTGCGCCTGGCGAAACTACGAATGTTTGTGAATTTGTCCCTAAGTGCATACTGCTCAGTGTTATCCAGTTCTCAGCTGTAAATATATTCTAACTGTAGAAGTTAGAATGATGTGGTTTGGTTTAATCTGATTTTTATTATCTCAACGATTTAACTCTTTTGCTAATGGATTATTTTAAAATCGTCAATGTTAATCTTGACATGTCTTTTTGATCCACTTTCACGAGTGATAAAAACAACAGGAACTACCCAAAAAAAGACCTCTTTTTAAAGTTACACTCCTTTTACACCAATATGATACTGATTACAATACCTAAAGTGTGCATGAATTGCTTTGTCTTAGTCATTTAATAAAATCAATATGTATTCTATTGCTTTCTTAATATGTTAGTTTAGCATTAGTTTAGTAT
Source organism: Xenopus laevis (assembly GCF_017654675.1). NCBI lineage: Eukaryota > Metazoa > Chordata > Amphibia > Anura > Pipidae > Xenopus > Xenopus laevis. Next base: position 161,836,198 of record NC_054373.1, read on the forward strand.
TGTTATGGTTAAAAGGGAAACTTTCACGGTAAAACATTGGTTTTTTTTTTCAAAAGCATCAAATAGTGCTGCTCCACCAGAATTCTGCACTGTAATCCATTTTTCAGAAGAGCAAACAGATTTTTTTATATTTAATTTTGAAATCTGAAATTGGGCAAGGCATGTTGTTCATTTTCCAGATGCCCCCAATCATGTGACTTGTGCTCTGATAAACTACAGTCATTCTTTACTCAGAAAGAAATCGTCAGCGATCGGCCTAACACGCTGTGGCTTTGACCAGCTGCTGTAGACACCATTGTTCCAGCGCTCGGTCTAACCCACATTCTGGAGCTAACCAGCTGCCGTAAATGATAAAAAGCCAATATTTGTTCACAAAGAGAAAGAGAAAATTTTCCAGCGCTCAGTTTGCCTTTAAAAAATAATTACAAAAAAGAGGTGTTAGTACCACTCTTTGACCAAAATATGTAAGCTCACATGCCAAATCAAGGTCCCTCATTGTACATGAGTCCTACACTGTTTGTGAGCATTATTTTTGGTCATTCTTTACTGCAGCACTGCAAGTTGGAGTGATATCACCCCCAGCAGCCTTTCTGCAGAACAGTGGGAAGGTAACCAGATTGCAGCTCCCTGACACAAGATCCTTGATACAGATAAAAACAGCACTCAATAGTAAAAGTCTAAGTCTCACTGCGACTCCTTAAGTTACATTGAGTAGGAGAAACAACGGCCTGTCTGAAAGCAGTTCCATCATGAAGTGCTGTCTCTTTCTGAAAGCACAGGAATAAGGGAAATGACCTGAGATGCTACTACACCATAAAAATCATGACAGAATGCCTTTAAATAAATTGTTCTAACGTGACTGAAATGATTACTCATCAATGACTGATATGGGACACTGTGTTCAAACCATCAGCCAATGAATAGGCAGAGCTGCAACTTCTACACCCAGACGACATCCTGTTACATTTAGAACCTGCATTTTCTTTCCTGTCAGGTGATCAGTGAGTAACACGCAGACTATCACAAAAGGGGCGGTTCAACATAAAATATGTAAAAGGAGAACCTTTATTAATATGTATATGCCAATTTGATATAATTCTTCCATTTGTCACATTATAAGATGCAAATTTTCAGGTGGTTGAGTGTTCTTTCAAAACACTTTAAAGGAGAACTAAACCCTAATAAATGCCATATTTTATATACTGAACTTGTTGCACCAGCCTAAAGTTTCAGCTTGTCAATAGCAGCAATGATTCAGGACTTCAAACTTGTCACAGGGGGTCACCATCTTGGAAAGTGTCTGTGACACTCACATGCTCAGTGGGCTCTGAGCAGCTGTTGACAAGCTAAGCTTAGGGGTCGTCACAAATTATCAAGCAGAAAATGAGGTTTGTCTGTAATATAAGATAATGCTACAAGGCTGATTATTAAATTCTGATGCTAATTGCACTGGTTTCTGTGCTGCCATGTAGTAATTATCTGTATTAATTACTAATCAGCCTTATATTGTGACATTTCTATTCTATGTGTACTGTATATTATGAGTGGGTCCCTAAGCTCAGTAAGTGACAGCAGCACAGAACATGTGCAGTCAATCAGCAGAAAAGAAGATGGGGAGCTATGGGGCATAGCCCGGTACAGATCTTCCGGGCTATGCTTCCCATGGACTGGTACAGAAGCCCACAACATAAGGTACAACATTTCTAGCTACTTCTTTAGTTAAGCTTTAGTTCTCCTTTAATGGACATGTAAACCCCCATGCAAAAATTTAATCACTAAAGAGATTCTTTGAAATCGCTAAATACCTGCCACTCTGGTTTTTTAAAGGTTAATGGTAAGGCGGCAGCATCCCCTTGATCACTTAGGATTCTATATGTTCCTCTAACCCACTCTGCCCCCTCCCTCAGGAATTTCCTTTGTCTGTTGGCTCCTGAGCAAGCTCAGTTCTTCTCAGCTCAGGTTAATAAACACACCCTCTAGTCTAGCAGCCAATGAAGAGATGGCATTGCTGGTTCCCATATAAATTCTGCTCTAGCTGTCTGCTCCTATTTTTAAATCCTAACCCCCTCTCCTGAGCTCAGAGTAACCATTACAATGCTCAGTCCAACAGGACTTGTCATCATTGTCAATTCTGCTTGTGTACATCATATATGTGCTGTTTGCAGATATAAATGTACTGATGATGTGCCCAAAGAAAAATGGCCCCTGGGTGAAAGCTGTTATTTATTTTAGGGAAATGTAATGACGCTGGCAAATGGAGAGGGTATATGCACTACAAATAATGCCATTTTGGTGGGGGAGATGGGTTTTCCTTCTCCTTTAAGTCTACTAGAAAATCATGTAAACATGAAATAAACCCAATAGGCCGGTTCTCCTTCCACTAAGTATTAATTATCTACTAGTTTGGATAAAGTACAAGGTACTGTTTTGTTATTACAGAGAAAAGGGTAATCATTTTTAAACATGTACATTATTTGGATAAAATGGAGCCTAAGGGAGATGGCCTTGTGGTAATTTGGGAGCTTCTGATAACAAATCACTCAATCTACACTCAGTATATACTGATGGGAGAAACTGACCCATTTCGCTTCTCTGAAAATTCGCGAAAACAGCGAAAATTTGCCAACATGCATTAGAGTCTATGGGCATAATGTTTGCAGCAAAACATGTTGAAAATTGTTGCTCATCACTAATAATATGTAAAATATATTCCATGTTTCCCAAATCATTATACAGTGACTGAAGTCCATACTGGTTTCTCCTAGTATATGAAATCAGTTGGAATTCCCAGCTCATTATATATCATGACCCAGGCATCTGCCACTACCTGCTACCGCTAACCTAACTACCCAATAAAATGTGTGAAACTCTCATGTTGGAATGATATTGGCCACAGCTTTATTGAAGTTACACACAATACCAATAAGCTTGAAATATCAACACAGTATACATCTTTATACAAATTCAGCAACAAACTAGCATTGAACATTGTAAAATACAACATTATCATAACCCCTGAGCCCCCGTCAGTCTGCCAATCCATAACCCGAAGTATTACCCTCTAGCCGCAAGTAGCCCAGCTCAGAGGAGATGCAGTCATTCTGGACTCTGCCAGCCACTTGCTACAGAGCAGAGTATGTGTTCTAAACTGGACCCTACCGTCACCTTACAAGATTTCTTACCTGGGCTCCATCCACAATGATGGTCACCCACCTTAGGGGTTAAACTATCCCACCAAGAAATGCCTCTCCTAATGGCACTAATTCACCTTGGCAGACTGACAAGGGCCCCCCTATAGTGATGGGCGAATCTGCTGCGTTTCGCTTCGCCGAACAATTCTGTAGAAATGGCGAAAAATTCACAAAACTGGTTTGCCGTACGCTTCGATTTTATCGTGCACATTGTTTTTTGCCGCAGTCCTATCTTTTTGTTGCAAAATTTCCTGGGAATTCAGCAATGGCGAAATTTTACGCCCATCACTACCCGCCTATGTTTTCTGAACCTTTCTGCCTAATCAAAATGGTGGCGTATTGTCCCTGACCTCGCTCCCTATTTAGTCTACTCAACCAATGGGCTCCTGCATGGGGTTGAGGCCTCCCCTCCTCCAAATTTTCTGCTATCCATGGCTCTCAAGAGAACTGGTTACTGACTCCTCTAGCTCATTATACAGTGAGAGAGCAGCGGGTACTGGCATCTCAGCATAACATACAGTGAGGGCAGTGAATAGTCACAACCCTAGCACATTATATAATGAGAGCCGCAGGTACTGGCATCCCCAGGAATGAGTGGACGAAGTAGAACAAGAAGATTTAGATTTGTGACTTCAGCTGACTTGGATGCGTGACAGCCTATAGGAACTCAGTGACCCTAAAGATAGTTTGTTATGTTTAAAGCACTGCGTATCTTGACAGCGCTATATAAATAAATGATGATGAATGAGGATGATGTTACTTCTCCACAAAAATTAACATATTGTGGAGGAAGCCGGACAACTGATTTGAAACATTTGGGCTTTATTTAGCCTTGGTTAAAAAGCTTTGGAAGGCCACAAAAAAAATGGGAAATCTGAAATGAAGAAGTATCCTAGTCATAAAACCATGATAGGACTGCTGAATATTGTGGCACTTGTAGGAAGAAATCTAAACAGTGTAGCAGTACCATTTTTAAGACCTGATGTGGTAGGGACACCTCCGGGTTTTACGTGCCGGCAGCGCATGACGTCATTTCGCTTGGAGTGAAATTCAAAGGTATTTAAAGGTCTAACTTGTTTCGTTCCTGGGTGCTTATTCTACGTGAATCCTATTGTGTATACTGGTTTTGACCCTTGCCTGCCTGCCTGACTATTCTGAACTCTGCAATTCTGACCCTAGCCTGCACGATTATTCTAAGCTCTCCAATCCTGATCCTTGCCTGTCTGACTGTCCTGTGAACTCTGCCTGTACCAACCCAGCCTGTTTGACTATCCTTGAACTCTGCCTGTACCGACCTGGCCTGTTTGACTATCCTTGAACTCTGCCTGTACCGGCCCAGTCTGTTTGACTATCCTTTAACTTTGCCTGTACTGACCCCTTTGCTCATCCAGAACCCTTGCTTGGCTCCTCTCTTATTAAGACTTGGCGGCATCCGATTAGCAGAGGGCTCCTCCTGAAGTGAAAGGCGGCTGCTACAGACGGAAGCAGAGCCAAGACCAGGGAGCCTAGCACTTGTTCTGGATTTAGGGAGCCGATTGTGAAATTGGGTTACTGCTTATTATTCCATATGGGAGCACACAGCAACAAACTACATTTGTATTTTTAAGCTTCTGTAGTCCTGATACCAGCCATGGGTTCTGAGCTGGCATTGTTAATTTATTTAAACATGACAAGTATCCAGACCCGGACTGTCAATCTGTAAGATGCTGTAAGATGCCATAGACTGTCACTATTTATTGGGCTTCTGTGTACTTGAAACCCAGACTGGGCCTCCAAATATCGCATTACGACATCAGCCATTATGTTTAAACACTCACAAATATGTTATTATAAGATCCCAATCATTATGTGTTATAACTAAACTACTAGTTAAATGCACAATGGCAGTAATAATAGCTGTAGAATATGCTGTAAATAAGACTTGGTATTTTCCCCTTGTTAAAAAATGCATGTTCTGTTGTGGAGGTGAGAACAACATCAGTTCTGAAAACACAGTGTAATAAATCTGTTATCCATACAAGAAATCAGCAATAAATAGATAATTATAGCTCTGGTTTCCCTGTAATTTGTATAATGCACCGTAGAACTGACAATAATCTCTGTGTGCTGAGTATGGAAACTCATAGTGAGAGTCAGTAAAGTGTTCCTAGAGACAACTCCTGCACTGCAATCTACTGGAAATGGGTTTAAGCCAGTCTGTAAAACTATGGAAGATTATTTAACAAGAGGCGTATATAATATAATTTCAAGCTGCTTTTGTTTATTTATGTTGGGAATGAAGGCCTTTTATCCCAGTATTTGCTGTCAGCACTGAATTAGTAGCACTGAGTAGATGAAGCCCTGTCATTCGGACACTGATTTCATGTACCTATTAAAGTATAAAGGACTAAAAAAAATGCAAAGCTCTCTGGGATATAAACATGTAGGATTGTGTAAGGATTGAATTTCAATGCTTTGTTTTATCTGTGTGACAGACAAGCATAATTTAAAATGCCTTTATTTTCTGTATAGGGCAATACACAGAGCCCTAAACTGAAAATAAAATCATATTAAATTATGCTTTAAATTATGCTGTCAACGAAGCAGGACAAACGTGGAATTTTGAAGCACTCCATGTCTGGTTCTTGTGAAGCATATAATTAGATTACTAGTATACACACACACCTTCACCCTTTGCTGGGACCGTTTTGTTAGCAGGAGTACATTAGGCATAGGGATTACTGAATCTGTGCACTTGTAAGGTGGACATAGACTTAGAGATCTGCTCGTTTGGCGATGTTACCAAACAAATGGATCTCTCCCCAACATGCCCACATTGAAGTGGGCGATATTGGGCTGATCCGATCATGGGACCCAATGATTGGATCATAATGGATCTGATATGGGCGGTCGGATCGCAGGACCGCATAAATGCACAGTTTTAACGGGAATTTTTTAACCTGCCCGATCGAGATCTGGCCGATTTTCAGCCAGTTCTCGATCAGGGAAGCCCTTCGGATGGCCTGTAATTTAATTGTCTATCTTGCAAGGGAGATAAACATGGAGTAACTTCAGTTTCTCTGTTTTCCCAGTTTAACTTCAATTTGCCATTGCTGCACATGGTGACTTAAAAATTGTTCTCCAGAGCTTTAGAGTCACATGACTGATTAGTCAATTTTTTAAGTTTGAGGGGGGAAAAACATGATCTCAGAAAAAACCCTGCTTGAACGTTAGCATATTTAAGAAAAACTCAGACATAAAAATCACATGAAAATCACATTGTTTAATTTTCTATAAGCTGAGATTCGTAACCATTTTAATAAAATGGGGGGGGGGGAATAAATAAAGTAAACTTGCTTGAAATCTTCTTGAGACAATTTCCATTGACTTCTATAGAAATGTGTCAGCTTTTACTTGCTGAGCTTTTTAATTTTGGGTTTTCCTTCCTTTAATAAATCGCGACTGCGAGTTTTTCTAAAATTATTATCCAGAATATGTGTTTCTTTTCATGTTTGTTATTTTAATAGAGAAAAAAAACCCTTGATTGTTGATAAATCTGCACCTTAGTGTTCCACCAAATCCTAATTCATATTCCAATAGTACCATAGAGCCCATGTACAGAGTCCATTATTGTTATATTTTCATTATTCAAGTTAACGTTGCGACACATCAGGCGCTTGCATTAGGAAGTTCATATTATTATGTGCCGTTCCTCTGAATTAAGTTTTCTAATAATAATAATAATAATAATTAAAAATTGTTAATAATCATTTAGCTGGATTTACACTCACCTCAACGTCATGCTAAGGCTAATGTCAAACAAAGTGCTTTCTCCACCAGTGGAAACAGAAGGATGTATTAGTGGTTATAGGTGGTTCCCATTATACTCAATGGGAGGGAGCAAGGCATTTCTCCACTGATGGATAATCATTTCTACAAAGCACAATGAGGATGATTTATTAGCTTCTATACAAATTATGTGTCCTGAACACCTTATCTAGAAAACCCCAGGTCCTGAGCAGTCTGGATAACAGGTCTCATACTTGTGATACAATAAAGGGAATATATTTTTAATTTTAGTAAAAAAGAGCATTTTGTTTTTTTTAGAAGGGGTCAGGGACGTCCATTTGAAAGCTGCAAAGAGCCAGAAGAAAAAGGCAAATAACTATAAAACTATCAAAAATAAATAAGGAAAACCGATTGAAAAGTTACTTAGAATTGGCCGTTCTATAACATAATAAAAGTTATAGTCAAAGTATTTTTTCCAGTGAAAACGTCCGTATTTGATCAAAGTACGATCGAAGTAAGATTCGAAGGATTTTTCTATAAAAACTTCGACTTCTCAAAACTTGCTCAAAAGCCTCAGATAGGTTCTATGAGGTCCCCCATAGGCTAAACAGCAATTCGGCAGGTTTAAGGTGGCGAAGTCAAAGTTTTTTTAAAGAAACAGTACTGCCTATTCGATGGTCGAAGTACCCAAAAATTACTTCGAAATTCGACGTTTTTTCATTCGAAAATTCACTTCGACCTTTGATAAATCTGCCCCTAAGTGTACTAGAAAATCATTTAAAAACTAAATAAACCCAATAGGCTGATTTTGCTTCCAATATGGATTAATTATATCTTAGTTGGGATCAAGTACAAGATACTGTTTTATTATTACAGAGAAAAAGGAAATCATTTTCAAAAATGTGGATTATTTGGATAAAAATAAAGTCTATGGGAGGAAGCCTTTCCATAATGCTGAGCTTTCTGGATAACGGGTTTCCGGATAACGGGTTTCCGAATAACAGATCTCATACTTCTACTATAATACTTGTGAATTCATTTATCATTGTTCCCTTTTCTCCGTCCTCATTTCAGGAGAAGAAAATGATCTGCTGCAGTTTCGATAAGGATTTGTGTTGCGACAATCACGGTTTCTCTACTTGTTTTTAAAAACAAAACTGTTACAGAATTCTAAAAATATGGATTATTATTTATAAATCGTTGAAGCATGGAAGGCCTTTTAGAAGGTGAAGACAATTTGTTTTATTCCATGAGTTACATGCGCTTCTTAACAGCAGAAAACACGCCTTATCAATTCCAAGCAGGAAGGAATGAATACAACGGGCACATTGAGATTAATGACAATATATTGGACATGGAGACTAACATTACAGATTTGCCTCACATAAATGAACACCATGTGGCTCTCACAGAGACTGAGGAAAGGCCGTGCTGCCTTATAGTTGGTAAGGAATTTAAAAGTGAAGAAGTATGTGGATCTATATTATACCCACCATTAGCAGAAGCCAAAAACTTCTTAGCTGCTGACGCTAATACAAAGACCCGATTTATCCAAGTGGTTGAGCATGAACCGAGTGCAATCCTGTTTCGGGATTTTTCATTAGATGCCTCTATACCCAAGACCATAATACATGATATTTTAAACGATGAAACCTCAGAGGAAAAGGAATTTTATGATGAGGACGAAGAAGAGGAGGCTGATGAAAACGGGGATATCTTCACAGATTTACCTCAGTATGAGCCAATGTTTCCAGGACTTAGAAGGAGTCAGTGTCATCCAATAAGCCCAAACGACAATATCATATTCAATTTTGAGGATGTTTGTCAACTGCTCAGCAGTACTCAGAGCAACGTTGAGCAAACATTGAATGAAGGTGAAAGAAATAACCTCATGGTAAGATTAAGAATTTTAAGAATGGTAATTAATGTTCACTTAAAGGAACAATATCACCAAAAATAAAAGTGTTTTAAAGGAATGAAAATATAATCCATTGGTAAAATGGGTGTGTTTGCTACAAAAACACTGCTATAGTTTATGTAAACAAGCTGCTCTATAGCTATGGGGCAGCCATTCAAGCACAGGATACATAGTAGATAACAGATACACTCTGATTATACTACAGAGCTTATCTACTATCTGCTGTGTATCCTGTGCCTTTTCTCTTTTTTTCCAGCTTGAATGGCTGCCCCCATGGCTACACAGCAGCTTGTTTATATAAACTACAGTAGTCTTTCTGAAGCAAACACACAGCTTTTACCAGTGCTAACAGTATATTTTCATTACTTTAAAAGACTTTGATTTTTTTGGTGTTACTGTCCCTTTAATTTGTGTTATACTTATGGTTAGTTAGCCATTTTACAAGACTAAAGTAAATTCTTGCATCCTACTTGCGCTGATATACTGTATATATATTGGTCATTGAGGGTAACAGAAGCCCAATATGTTTTTCTGTGGACAGAGCTGAATACTTTTTTACAACCCATCATGTGTGAATATTCTTCACTTGGCCGTGCTTATTTTTTGTTGGGTGTATGTCTTTATGTATTGCAACAATCATTCCAGTGGACATCACTGCTACTTAAAAGAGCTTACTACAAAAATTAAAAATCTAATTCCACAAAGTATTGGTCTCACCGTCTGTTCCACCCTCTTTGCTAAATTGTTATTTTTTCTTGGGTGTAGGTGGAAATTATTCTTATAGATATTTCTGGCCAACAAGCACGTTACTTATATGTTATATTTATATGTATATAGGGTATATGTTTACATGGCATGTCACTACATATTTTCCTCTCTATAGCAATGGCATAACTATAGAGGAAGCAAACCCTGCAGTCGCCGGGGGGCCCATGGAAGAGGGGGCTGGACTTCAGGGTCTGCTTCCTCTAAAGCTAACAAGAAACCCCCTTCCCCAGCCTCTCTCTCTCTCTCTTACCTATAGCAGGGATCAGAGTGCAAGTTGGCAAAGGGCAGAGAGTGGGCAGAGTCTGGTTGGAAAGTGGGTGGAGTCAGAGTGGAGAGTGGGTGGGAAGTGGGCGGGGGCAAGAAGTGGGCAGGAGGATGGGGGTCGGCGTGTGCTGGGCCCCTCTGAAGATTTTTTTGCAGGGGGGGCGGCGCACTCCAGTTATGCCACTGATCTCTAGGTTGTAATTCAAGAACACTTTTGAGAAGTCTCTTAAGTCTAGGTTCTTCACCTGGGGTTACTGTGATTTTCCTTTAATGGACATAGACAATATCAATATTACCTCTATATCTTTTAACTTGAAGACTTATAGAAGACACTGATTTGTAAATGCGTGTATGCTTATTTTTCTAATAATTATAATATTTGTCGACAGTCCCAAATTTAGCATTTGTAAGACTAAGAAAAACACTGCTGCCTTCACCCAAGCAGCTTTGCATCCCACAAGCCATTATCTTATATAAGAACAACTGCAAACAGCTTTTGGCACTGAGTTAGAACAAATTTTAAAAAAATTATCAGATAGCGTATTGCTATATGCAGCTGACTCCAAAGATGAAAATGTCTACCAACAGTTTTGTAAAATAATTGAAAATATCCAAATGAAATTCAAGCTTGTAACCGTTTAGACATATTAGGGTTAATCTGTTTTCAACATCTTCATTGCTACATATATCCTGTTCTAGATTTTTAATTACACAGATATAGGACCTATTATCCTGAATGCTTTGGGATCTGGGGCTTTCTGGATTAGGGATCCTTCCATAATCTTCATCACCATACCTAGTCTGTTTAAAATCCTTTACACATTAAATAAACCCATCAGGATTGTTGTGCCACTAATATGGATTTTATTATTACAGAGAAAAAGAAAATAATTTAAAAATTTTTTATTATTTACTTTAAATTGACTCTATGGGAGATTTGTCATGAATCTTGTAATCGACTTTGTGCTAATTGATCCCATACCTGTACCATATAACCATGGAATATTCTAAGAGGACCAGATTGACTCATGAGGATTAATTGTCTAAACTGGGAATAATACAGGATTTTGTTATCTCATGGCCCCCAAATAAATATTTGACTAAACTATCAAATCCCATACATGCTGAGTGCCAGCAGTAATCCCCCTTCTCGGTCTCCCTGCAGAGTCACTGGGAATTATAGATTTGAAGGAGTCAACTCATTTAGTTTCATAGCTTTGCAACTGCTTAGGTGCCTTTAGAACCCAACTGGTGATAAGGAAACTCAAATGCTAGAAGGGTTGCTGTGAGATGCCATAGATCAATATATTATATTGGACCTGTTGGCGCCATGTTGGGCTTTAAAGGGGTTGTTCACCTTTGAGTTAACTTTTAGCATAATGTAGAGAGTGAGTGTAGAGTGTAGAGTGTAGCGAGCACAATTTTTGGGGCCCCCTGGGCTCCGCCCACCCCAGCCCCCAAGCCCCACCCCAGACCCCGCCCACTCCACACCACAGTTAAAAGACCACACAGAATCAGCGCTTAAAAAGGTAACCCCCCCACACAAAAGTTATAAAAAGCCATTCATGGTCAGGGCCCCTTTATTAAAACTGTGGAGCCAGGCCCCCCCATAAAAGTTTTTTTAAAAAAACATTGGTGCTAGGGCCCCCCTTACAAGTTAAAAGAAAATTGGGGACCCAAGAATATTTTTTTTAAAAAAAATTGGCACCAGGGCCCCCTTACAAGTTAAAAAAAATTGGGGCCCCAAAGAATATTTTTTTAAAAACATTGGTGGCAGGTATTAAAATAATACATTGGTGGCCAGGGGATTAGAAAATAAAAAAACACACATTGGTGTTCAGTAGAATTGAACTTGTGGCTTCAGGACTTCAACTTTGCCTCCTTTCGTGACCTCGGGTCATTTTGCCGCTACAGGACTTCAATTCCAGCTGTTTTTGTGACTTCAGGACTTCGGCTTTTCGGCGGTAAGGGACTTCAGAAGAGCGGTACGACTTCGGCGCTGTCAAGGGGGGTCTGACTCTTTCGAAAAGTGCAGCACAGCCGGGCCCCCCTTCCGGCCCGGGCCCGGTACAGTTGTATCCCCTGTGATGGCGGCCCTGAGAGTGATAGTCAATAAGCAATTGGTTTTCATTTTTTATTATTTGTGGTTTTTCAGTTATTTAGCTCTTTTTATTCAGTAGCTCCAGTTTACAAATTCAGCAATCTGGTTGCTAGGATCCAAATTACCCTTGTAACTATGCATTGCTATGAATAAGAGACTGGAATATGAATAGGAGAGACCTGAATAGAAAGATGAGTAATAAAAAGTAGCAAAAACAATACATCTGTAGCCTTACAGAACATTTCTTTTTAAAGGTGTCATAACCCCCATTAGAAAGCTAGAAACAAATTATTTAAAAACTATAAAAAAGAAATAATGAAGGCCAATTGAAAAGTTGCTTAGAATGTGCCATTCTATAACATACTAGAATTTATCTTAAGGTGAATCACTCCTTTAAGTAGTTGATATGCCAAGATTTTTTTTCAATTTCAGGCAAGAATGCCCCCCCCCCCCCATACACTTATGTAATGTTCTACATTCCTGTAGAGGAAGCATTCCTGTTATAGAGGCACCACTATGTCATGGAATAACACTCCCTGAACACACCTTTTCCCACAAGGCAGATGTGTCACTCTTCTTCTATTTTAAAGGTTTTTTTAAGTCAGACTAGAACAAGATAGATTGTTTTTGGCCAAAGTTTCAAGCAAAATGTGTATCTCAGATCTAACATTGCCAACACCTAGTGGTAGTGGCCCAAGCACGAAAAAGTTAAAGGATAAGTAAATCTTTAAAATACGTGAATTTAAAACTGATGAGGGTGTTATTCTATGCACTTTTGCAATGTACATTCATTATTTATTTTGTTTATATTCCAAGATATTAAGTGATAAATGTACTGTTACTATGAATGAATTTTGTTACAACAGTGCCACCTGCTGGTCATTTTCTGACCAGTCTGACCACCAAGTAGTCAAGGAAGAAAGAAAGAGGCTGCCTTGATGTTCTTCTGCTTAGAAAAAATATTAAAACCCCTTTCTCACATGTTTCCTAAGCAGAAGAACATCAAAGCAGCCTCTTTCTTTCTTCCTTGACTACTTGGTGGTCAGACTGGTCAGAAAATGACCAGCAGGTTGCGCTTCTGTAAAAAAATCATTCATATTAACAGTAATATATCTTGGTATAAAAAATAAATAATGAATTTAAAATACAAAAGTGCTTAGAGAACTAGGGGAATGTGGGGAGAGCAGTGACATCTAGGAAGTGCTGAATGGAAAGTGAAAGTAATTGCCTGCCCCACCTCTATGCCTAAGGCATAGATGAGGGGCAGGCAAAATTTGAATGACAGCTGAGAATTTTAATTTTAAACAGCTATGAATGCTTTAATAAAATAAATAAAGAATTTGGATTTCATGTTTAATTTGAAAAGGACTTTTATTATACAGCTTTTTATGTCTAGGTGACAGGTCCCCTTTAAAGTAATTAAAATATAATATACCGTTTCCCTGCATTGGTACAACTGAGGTATTTGATTTAGAAATATTACTGTATTTTATATAATCTGCTGTGTAGTCATGGGGCAGTCATTCAAAGCACAGGTTACATAGCAGATGCACAGATACACAGATGAAGAATCCCATTGGATTCTATTACAGAGTTTATCTGTTATCTGCTAAGTAACTTGTGCCTTTTCTCCTTTTTTAGCTCGAATTACATTGTATTTTAATTACTTTTACACTTTTATTTTTGGTGTTGCTGTTCCTTTAGAGCAGAGACAGACGGAATTCGGGAGGAGATTTAGTCACCCGGTGACTAATCACCTCTTCTTCGAGGTGACTAATCTCCCCAAAAAGCCTTCCCGCCGGCTAGAATCTATATAGCTGGCGGGATGTCACTAGGAACACTTCGTTTTCCGAAGTCGCCCGGTGTCCTCGTGAGACAACTTTGGGCGATTTCAGAAAACAAAGCGCTCCGAGTGCCATCCCGCCGGCTGGCGGGAAGGCAGTTCGGGGAGATTAGTCGCCCCGAAGAAGAGGCGATTTGTGGCCGGGCGACTAATCCCCCAGAGTGTGTCTCTGCCCTTAAGTGTGAGGATTGCATATTCATGCCAACAACATATTTCTTGTTTTCCTAACATAAAAACGTGTTATATTTAAGAAAACTATTTTGAGTTTCACTATTTTGAAATAAAAATATCACAGAGAACAAAACTTAGGTATATAATTTGCTATTCGGTAAAATAAGAATTGTTCAAGGTTCCAATACTTTTGCAAATCAAAGAATGTCAGATGGTGGAAACAGTGAATGGAACAGCAAGTTCTCAGCAGATTCATCACCTGAATGTCTTGTAAGTGATAAGAAGAGAAATACAATGTTTTGCCCAGATAAGAAGCCAAAGAACTCGTCTGACAGTTTATTTGCTAGCTGGAAGGTTAAACCTTATATCAGGGTCAAGACAGCCTTTTGGCACTTGCAGTTGCGGCATTCCTTACTAGTACTGCTCCTAGCACTCCTGAAGTCATCTATTCTTTTCTTGTATTGCACTTACAAAATAATCTTTCTTCATCCTTGTTCAGTATCTTGAAATATTCAGGGTCCAATTCAGGGATAGGGATGCTATTAACGTTGGCTCCTTAAAGGAGAACTAAACCCTAAAAATGAATGTGGCTAAAAATGTCATATTTTATATACTGAACTTATTGCACCAGCATAAAGTTTCATCTTGTCAACAACAGCAATGATCCAGGACTTCAAACTTGTCACAGGGGGTCACCATCTTAAAAAGTGTCTGTGACACTCACATGCTCAGTGGGCTCTGAGCAGCTGTTGAGAAGCTAATGATCAAGCAGAAAATTAAGTTTGTTTCAAATATAAGATGATGCTATAAGGCTGAATATTAAATTCTGATGCTAATTGCACTGGTTTCTGTGCTGCCATGAAGTAATTATCTGTATTAATTACTAATCAGCCTTATATTGTGACATTTCTATTCTATGTGTACTGTATATTGTGAGTGGCTCCCTAAGCTCAGTAAGTGACAGCAGCACAGAGCATGTGCAGTGAATCAGCAGAAAAGAAGATGGGGAGCTACTGGGGCATCTTTGGAGACACAGATCTTTACTGCTAAAGGGCTGTGGTTGCCTTGGGCTGATATAGAAGCCCAAAGCATAATGTTCAATATTTCTAGCCAACTTCTTTAGTTCATCTTTAATACATCCACATCATATATGCACATAAAGTAACTTTACAATATATAGCCAACTATGTCTTTAACTTTTCACTTTTCCCATTAAATAAATTAAACCAATAATTTCTAAAGGTTTTATCTGTAATCTACTGTGTATCCTGTGCTTGAATGGCTGCCCCTATGGCTACACAGCAGCTTGTTTATATAAACTATAGTAGCGTTTCTGTAGCAAACACACTAGGGGGCACATTTACTAAGGGTCGAATTTTGAAGTGGTAAAAATCGAATTGTAGAAATTCGATAGTCGAAGTTTTTTTGAGTGAATTTAGCCGTTTACAATCTAATTCAAATCGAACGATTCGAACAATTTAATTGATCGATCAAACGATTTTCAAAAAAAAAGCTTCAACTTCTAAAAACTTAGCCAAATACTGGCTATAGGTTGTAGGAGGTCCCCATAGGCTAACATAGCAATTCGGCAGGTTTAGGGTGGTGAAGTGTCGAAGTCGAAGTTTTTTTAAAGAGACAGTACTTCGTTTTTCGAATGGTCGAATATTCAAAGTTTTTTTCAATTCGAATCGAATTTTGGCCTATTCAATGGTCAAAGTACCCAAAAATTACTTCGAAATTCGAAGTTTTTGAATTCAAAAATTCACTTCGACCCTTAGTAAATGTGCCCCTAGTTGTACTAGTGCAGAGCAACAGTACCTTGAATTTACATGACTTTAAAACATTTTAATTTTTTCCTATTACTGTTCCTTTAAGTTAAATTTTTGTATGTTATATAATGGTTAATTTTTAGCAACTTTTCAACTGACTCTTTCCAGCTTTCAAATGGGGGTCACTGACCCCATCTAAAAAAACAAATGCTCGGTAAGACTGCAAATTTATTGTTATTGCTACTTATTATTAGGTATCTTTCTATTCTGGCTCTCTCCTATTCATATTCCAGTCGCTTATTCAAACCAATGCATGGTTGCTAGGGTAGTTAGGTCCTAGCAACCAGATTTCTGAAATAGCAAACTAGAAACTGCTGAATAAAAAGCTAAATAACTCAAAAACCACAAATAATAAAAAATAAAAACCAACTGCAAATTGTCTCAGAATATCACTCTTTATATCACCCTAAAAGTTAATTTAAAAGTGAACAACCCTTTTTATAAAAGCTTAAAAAAAAATAAAAGTAAATGGCAAAAAAGCACCCCAGCAATTTTACATTTATTTTTTCAAGGTTTACTACTCCTTTAAGTTTGCCTTGATATCATCTTGACATGAGAACAGCTCCACCTGCCTTTTCCAGGTTGTGCAAAAGCAACAGCAATTCTGTCTTGTTTGTGGCAGGGTTCTAGGTATACTCTTGGCATGAGAACGGCAGCCTTACAAGACCCACCAGGACAATCAATTTCCCTTTATCTTAGAGATTCAGCTTTGCTTTTGGCTTTACATACCTGTTACAGATTTCCTAGGTGAATGGGAGAGATAAGTAAGGTTGTCTAAAGCTGGCCATAGATGTTGAGATTTTTAAAAGATCCGATCCTCATCGGGAGACCACGATCTTCTCGGAACGGTCGTACGAATTGACCATCAACTAAAAAGACCAATTTGCCAAGAAAACAAAGGGGAGCTGCCTGCTTGGCCCTGCAAACATAGATAGATTGCACTGGGAGCAACAAAGATTTTTTGACCTGGCCGATCAATTTCCTGACAGATGTCGGCCGAAAAATCGTAAGATGTACGATCGTTCAAATCCCACTAACCGCACGATAATTTCGAAGGATTGGTCGGGTTTCCCTAAAATTAGTCGTTCGGCAAGAGAAATCTTTCAGTCTATGGGGACCTTAAGGCAGGCACATTATCTACGGTCTATAATACATCTTGTCTGTAGAATTATGCAATATAACAGTTACTTGAAAAAAAAAAAAAAATAAATAACATCATTTAGAAGCTACTTTTTTTTAATGAATAAAGAATTAATGAGGAAAAAAAGAAGAAGCATTTTAATCCTTCTCTATTCGGTATAAAACAGGGGACTGTGCTCCGGTGAACTTGACATTGTCTGTTAACACTTGTTTGCCGAGGGGGGTTTATCCACAATACATAAAGCCATAACAACACAGAGGTATGTCAGCAGATGAACTGGATTCAATTACATATTTACTCTTCACCGCCAGAATTCCTGTGCGATTATTGATACATTTTTCAGCATATTTCTCAATGGCCAGGTCTATAAAAAACTGTAACTGTCAGAAACCTGTAAAAACTTGCCAGAGCGATTATACTATATAACAAGATAAAGAATGTTCTCCGGTCATTGAAATCTCCCTGTTATAGTTCATGGAGGCTTTCAGCCTAATCTAATTTGAGATTGGTATTCGCTAAGGAAAGTGTGTGTTTAAACACAAATTGGACACCTCAACACTGTGGAATTCTCACGTTATATATTTTCTATGGGAGATTTGTTATTGTAACTCAGTATCATCATCATCATCATCATCATTTATTTTTATATCGTAGAAAACCATATGTCAGACACACGTTATACGTGCAGAGGATATGGAAGTGTCCCAAGGCAATACAGAAATCTCTTCTACAGTTATTAAATCATACGAATGCTTACTTTTTAAAACAGCACTTACAGGAGCGGTTCACCTTTAAATTAACATTTAGCATATTATAGAATGACTAATTCTAAGCAACTTTTCACTTGGTCTTCATTGTTTGTTTTTTTATAGTTTTTGAATTATTTTCCTTCTTTTCCTGACGCTTTCCAGCTTTCAAATGGGGGTCACTGACCCCATATAGCAACAACTGCTCTGTAATATTGTCATTGCCACCTTTTAATTACTCGTCTTTCTATTCAGGCTCTCTCATATTCACATTCCAGTTTCTTAAGCAAATCAATGCATGGTTGCTAGGGTAAGTTGGACCCTAGCGACCGGCAGAGGCGATCCGCCAATAAGGCAAGCTGAGGCACTCGCCTCAGGCGGCAGCACCAGCTAGGTTTCCAGGGGAAGCAAAAAGCCGCTCCTGGTGCCTTTAAGAGCTGAATATCTGGTTTTTAAACCAGAAATTCAGCTTTACTAGGACGAGAAAGCGCAATTGCTCTCCCCCATGAAATGTAATCGGCTGGGGGGGCGGCATTACTGGAGCAGCCTCAGGCGGCAATGTCCACAGGAACGGCGCTGGCAACCAGATCGCTGTCAAACTGGAGAGTTGCTGAATAAAAAGCTGAATAACTGAAAAACCACAAATAATAAAAAATTAAAACCAATTGCAAATTGTCTCAGAATATCACTCTATACATCATACTAAAAGTTATTTTAAAGGTGAACAGCCCCTTTAATGACACATTGTGAGCCTCATTTACTTACAAATTCTGTTGGGGGCCTCAAAGCAGGTGCTTATTTTTGAATTCCTGGCTTGGAGGCAAGTTTTGGTTGCATAAAAACCAGATATACTGCCAAACAGAGTCTCCTGTAGGCTGCCAGTCCACATAGGGGCTACCAAATAGCCAATCCAAGCCATAATTTAACACCCCTTGGAACTATTTTCATGCTTGTTTTGCTCCCCAACTCTTTAAACATTTGAATGTGGTTCACCTGTAAAAAAAGGGTTAGTAGATCATACTGCAGACCCCATAGGTTTTAGGGCTTACCCATATGTGGGGGGTAAGTTGGGCAGACAAGCCAGTGAATACTAGGCATGGTTAGGATACATTTGTATGCAACCTCATTGTTCTGATTTTTATCTAAGAATTGTTACATCTGTAATAGTGGATCAGCACTAATTGTGACCATCAGACAAGGGTGTTATGTGTTGTTAATACATGGTACGGGTATAGGATACGTTATACAACATCCCGAAATCCCTGAATTACAAGAAGGTTGTCTCCCGTAGACTCCATTTTAATCATTTTTCTTTGTAATAACAAAACACTAACTTGTAATTGATCCCAACTAATTGAGCCCTATTGGTGGGAAAACAATTTAATGTTTAAATGATTTTTAGGAGACTGAAGATATGGAGGTCCAAATTGCGGAAAGACTCTTCATCAGGAAAACCTCAGGTTTTGGATAATAGGTCCAATACCTATACTGATATTGTGATCCCCAACCAGTGGTTTGTGAACAATATGTTGCTCACCAACCCCTTGTTTATGGCCCCAAAGCAGGTGTTTATTTTTGAATTCCTGGCTTGGAGGCAAGTTTTGGTTGCATAAAAACTATGTGTACCGCCAAACAGAGTCTCCTGTAGGCTGTCAGCCCACATAGGGGCTGCCGGATAGCCAATCACAGCACATATTTTGCACCACCCATGTAAACAGATTGGCTATAAAGAAAAAGTAGAAATATTTTTGTGCTTGTGTACTATTGGGGTGGGTTTGTTTCGATGGGGCCATAGGTAGGTTAGGGCACCACCCTCTTCAAAATTCCAAGTCAGCTGGGCTAATTTACAAATACTTTGTACATACGTGCCTTTATTGTCTAGGTGAGTAAGTGCCAAGTGCAGGGTAGTGGCGATGGCATTGTCCGTTGAGCGATTGGAACGGTAGACGAACTGCCGTGGATCCAGAGATGGTGAGAGCAGGCCTTTGATGTGTCTCATGACCAGCCTCTCAAAACACTTCATTATGGTGGATATTAGTGCGATAGGACAGGTTATGGAAAGTTTGAACACATTTCTGTGGGTAAGGTTATAAATGTCATTACAGTTTTACTAATGAAGGTGAATTGCGGTTTCCCCAAGAGACCTGTTTATCTTAAATAGTTACAATTGTATCGTTACTCATCTTAAATTGTTACAAATATATCAAAGTGCAGTTGGTGAATATTCTGGGCCCTCTGTCAAAAGCCTATTATTTAATTATATTTCAGAAACATTGTACTTTTTTCTGGCTCGGGACAAAAAATTGGACAGTTGGGAGGTATGCTATAGGTTTCTGCACTAGTGTAAATTTGCCAGCTGTTAGCCCCACTAATGTCTTCTTAGAAAAACTTCTTTGTCTAGTTGCTGGCTGCGCTAGCAAGCAAAACAATATGCTCGGGGTGCTTTGTTTGCTGCAAATCCTAACACTGATTGGGCATCCTATTGTTATAATTCTTATTACTCTTTACATATAGAGAATAGTTTGGGCATCCTATTGTTATTATTCTTACTCTTTACTTATAGAGAATAGTTTATGTAGTTATTTATTTAACATTTATATTTTCCATATGCACTGCGTACATAAATTATACATCATTCACATTCAAGGTCCCAGTAGAGTTTACAGTGTACAGGGTTTATTTATGAATGCAAGTTCAGTGTTCAAAGTGCAATTTTGGATGCAATTTTCCATGATTTTCCCACAATGCATTATTTGACCACACACAATACCATATACAATTATGTAACCAGTATATACTAAGTTTAGATGCGTTACACCAGAAAACTTCAAAAGAGTCTGGCACAAGCCTAGACCCACGAAGTTGTGAAGCCAGAGTCAGATTGTTAAAGGGTTAAACGTAGGGATGTGCGAATTCGACCCGTTTCGTTTCGCCAAAAATTTGCTGCCAGCGAAATGTCGCCGACGCCCATTAAAGTCTATGGGCGTTGAACATTTTTTGTCGCACGAAATATTTTTGACGCACGTCTTTTTTTTTTTACGCACAACACCATACAAGTCTATGGGCATCATTTCCGCGGCGAAACAAGGCGAAAAAATGTGCCCGTCCCTAGTTAAATGGCTTAAATTTTATTTTCCATAATTAAGAAACAAGGCCTGACGCATTTTGTGTCTACCAGGGACACTAAGGGGCTGATTCACTAAGCTCGAGTGAAGGATTCGAATGAAAAATACTTCGAATTTCGAAGTATTTTTTTGGTACTTCGACCATCGAATTGGTTAAATTCGTTCGAATTCGAACGAAATCGAACGAATCGAACGAAAAATCGTTTGACTATTCGACCATTCGATAGTCGAAGTACTTGCCCTTTAAAAAAAACTTCGACCCCCTACTTCGGCAGCTAAAAGCTACCGAAGTCAATGTTAGCCTATGGGGAAGGTCCCCATAGGCTTGCTAACCTTTTTTTGATCGAAGGATTTTCCTTCGATCGTTGGATTAAAATCGTTCGAATCGTTCGATTCGAACGATTTAATCGTTCGATCGAACGAAAAATCCTTCGATCGATCGAACGTAGGATTAGCGCTAAATCGTTCGACTTCGATATTCGAAGTCGAACGATTTTAGTTCCCAGTCGAATATCGAGGGTTAATTAACCCTCGATATTCGACTATTGATGAATCGGCCCCTTAGTCATTCATAGGCCTTGGTTCTTAATTATGGAAAATAAAATGTAAACCGTTTAACCCTTTTACAATCTGACTCCTGCTTCACTACTTCGTGGGTTCAGTCTTGTTCTAGACTTTTTTGAAGTTTTCTGGCACACACAATACCAGCATCACCTATTGACGCAGCCTGCAGGGGTAACCCTGGAATTACAGCTAGCTTAAAGGTGGCTGTATTTCCAGTGTTTCATTGGGTTCATTCAGAAGAGGAGCAGGATCCGACACACTGATGCTGAGTGCAACTACTATAGATGGAAGTGCAAGGGCGTCTTTCTACCTTTAATGAATGGCATCATTATACTAAAAGTTTTGTCCATTTTTGCATAGATGCACTTGCAGCTCTTTTTGCATCACATTCAACATGGCTGGTTTTATACGGAACTAATTAACTTGTATGTTTTTGGTGTGTCGGAGGACTTGCAGATGGTGTGAAATGCCTAAGGGTAATGGGTTACGGGGAGATTTGTTGCCGCAATAAATTTGCGCTACTGAAAACCACCAAAAAATGCTTCTCCACCAGCAATAATTAAAATCGCCTGTGGCAAAACCTCTGTGTTGCTTTGTCTTTCTAAAGTCACACAAAGTTACCTTCCAAGGAGACTTTGGGTGACTTTGAATCACATAGATCTTACAATACCACCGGCAATGTCAAATATTGCCAGTAAATAAGCATTTTCCGGAGATTTTTAGTCTGCAGTAGTGCAGATTTATTGCAGATGACAAATCTCCCCATCGGCCATGTCCCTAAATGAGATTAGCTGTGCAGCGATGTCCAAAAATGACTAGAAGAAATTTCATCCATTTGATAGCGGCTGTGTAGTGAGGCTGAATGCAGTAGATGGCACTAAAACACTGTTCTGTGCAACTGCAGAGGACGATACTGATATTGCAGAAAACAATTGCTCATTGAAACCTGAAAAGTGGGTGAAGAGAAGCCTCAGTTTCAAGTGCTGTAACCACACACTTAGGGGCACATTTACTAATGGTCGAATATCGAGGGTTAATTAACCCTCGATATTCGACCCTCGAAGTTGAATCCTTTGACTTCGAATATCGAAGTCGAAGGATTTAGCGATATTCATTCGATCGAACGATCAAAGGAATAATCGTTTCGAAGGATTTTAATACATTGATCAAACGATTTTCCTTCAATCCCAAATTTGCTATAAAGCCTATGGGGACCTTCCCCATAGGCTAACATTGATGCTCGGTAGGTTTTAGGTGACGAAGTAGGAGGTCGAAGTTTTTTTTAAAGAGACAGTACTTCGACTATCGAATGGTCGAATAGTCGAACGATTTTTTGTTTGAATCGTTCGATTTGAAGTCGAAGTCGTAGTCGAAGGTCGAAGTAGCCAATTCGATGGTCAAAGTAGCCAAAAAAATACTTCGAATATTCTAATCCTTCCCTTGAACTTAGTTAATGTGCCCCTTATTTTATAACACTCAATTAATATTGAGTGTTATTATTTATTTGGGCTTTTTCTTTACCAATGCATTGTCACCCCATTGTTATCTTTCCTAGTGCCCTGTCTACACTACCCCAAGGCTGTCTCAGTTCCCAGCTAACATTAGGGTACATTATTAAATCATATAATTCACAATGATCTGAATCACATCCAGCTGTGTACATTCCTGTTCCCTTATCCAGAAAGCGACCAAGATCCATTTAAGTGACATAGATTTCATACTGAGGGAGCGTGGATCTCAGCAGGCAGAATACTGGCAGATGGTATCAGATTTCTTAGGTCTCTGCTTCAGCCCAACAAGAACACCGTGTGCTGTTTGTAATGTGATCAAATACATATTCTGTCCTGCAATGCTTTTCCTTAATAAATGGTGCCGTTACCAAGCAGAACCTCTGTGAAAATTTCATAAATTCCTGGATATACTGAAAATGGTTATTTTCTCTCCTAGTACAGCATGGTGAGCAGGTTGGTTCACCTTCAGGGCTGTGGCCGAAGGGTAGATTTGTCACCTGCGATAAAAATGCGCGACTGCAGGCGACAAATTTCCAGAAAATGCATTTCCATTGAAAATAACTGAAATCGCTGGCAGTAAAACCAGCACAACACTTTATTCTTCCAAAGACGCTCGAAGTTGCCTCGGGAGGCGATATTTTGGTTTTACCACCAGTGATTTCAGCTACAGTAGAACCCCCATTTTTTTATGTTTTTCAGTGGACCAGGAATAAATTATGTAAAATCCAGGAAAATGTAAAATCAGGGAAATGCGTTTTACTTTGAGATACAATATTTACTGTGTTAATAACAATGGTTAAATATTGCAGTGTTAATGTTACACTATGGGGGGTTTGTGCAAGGCCTTTATGTCAGTCACATGCACAACCTAAAGCAATAAGTGATTGGTGCAGGACTGTATAAGGGGCAGACTCATTGGAAGTGAGTATTTACAGGCAGAACCATGGCAAAATATACACCTGGTTACTATTTGAAACCTTTTTATTTCACAAATTATAACATTCATAGAGCTTTTTTTGGGAACATCAGGACAAAATTTTGATCCAGGAAAACATTACTTAAAATCAGGGAAATGCACCCATTGAAATGCATTATAAATTGGTGGGACCACAAATAAAAAATATAAATGTGGGAAAACTTTAAATCAGGGTACAGGTTTCACTGTATTTTCAACGGAGAAGCATTTTCAGGAGATTTGTCGCCCGCAGTCGTGCATAGTTGCGACAAATCTACCTGTCGTCCACTGCCCTTTAAGTAACTTTGACTACATTATACAATGGCCAAGCAACTTTTCAGTTGGTCTTCATTTTTTTTACAGTTTATTTATTATTTGCCTGCTTTCCAACTTAAAAATGGGGGTCAATGACCAAGCAGCCAAAAAGACTATTGCTATGTGAGCCTACAATTTTATAGTTACTTTTTCTTCTGTTCAGACCCTCTATTCATATACTTGTCTCATTCAACCCAGTCCCTGGTTGCTAATTTTGATCCCTAGCAACCAGATAACTGCTGATATTCCAAACTGCAGAGTTGCTAAACAATAAGTAAATCAATTTAAAAAACAACACAAATAATGCATTGTTTGCCCAGGAGCAGTAACCCGTAGCAACCAATCAGCAGATAGAATTTACTGTCACCTGTTTAAAAGCAAATAAATGGGTTGCTATAGTTTACTGCTACTGGGCAAACCTAGTGCCTTTTATTACAT
This sequence comes from Xenopus laevis, assembly GCF_017654675.1. Lineage (NCBI taxonomy): Eukaryota > Metazoa > Chordata > Amphibia > Anura > Pipidae > Xenopus > Xenopus laevis. Next base: position 161,860,846 of record NC_054373.1, read on the forward strand.
ATGGGGGAAAGTGCTACTATTATATATTTTTATTTGTAGAAGTGTACAATCACATACATTTTATTGCACAAGAGCAGTTACGTACATGGAACACAATTCTGCTACATAGATATATAGATGATACCTGGGGTAATACACAAACAGAGCTTTTAGCTTTTACTGGTGTAGCAAGGGTATAGAAAGCAAACTGCAAAGTAAATGAGCCATAGCATGAGAATAATCTTTCTAAATGTATCCAGGGACAGATGACAGAAATGTCAAGTGTTTGGCAACAGCACTGCCTTTTTACTGAACATTTGAAAAATCCATAGTCTTGGGGAGGGGGGTAAAAATACCATTTGTCTAGAAATGAAATGGATTTCATGACCAAGAGTCGAGAGAACTGCTCGCTTTTATCTTTTTTTCAAAAGAGACAAAAATGATACTGTACTGTTTTAATGCCAGAGGTTATTTTATTCAAAGCCCTTTTTTATGACCTTATGTCCTCATGTTGTACAACCCAAAGCTTGTCTTGTGTCTTTACTTTGCATCATTGAACTATTAATGGAATAATCTCAATCCAATATACGGTAAATCATCTCCCCATGAGAATGCTTCTTATTAGGGTCAAAGCACACAGGCAGATTCGGGGAGATTAGTCGCCCGGCGACAAATCTCCTCTTCTTCGGGCGACTAATCTCCCCGAACTGCCTCCCGTCGGCGATTTACATTCTAGCTGGCTGCAGGCAGTTCAGGGAGATTAGTCGCCCCGAAGAAAAGGAGATTTGTCGCCGGATACTCGGAGTGCTTCGTTTTCCAAAGTTGCCAGAAGTTTCCTTGTGAGGCAACTTTTGAAAATGAAGCACACCAATTGCCGAAGATTCTAGCCGGCGGGAGACAGTTCTGGGAGATTGGTCACCCCGAAGAAGAGGAGGTTTGTTGCTGGATGACTAATCTCCCCAAATCTGAGCGTGTGCCCTGACCCTTAAAGGTCTGAGGTCCTTTGGTACAGTATGTGACATTGCGTCACCAGCGTTGACCATTAAAAATTGAAATGTGCATAGTGAACAGTGATTGGCTGTATAGTTAATATTACACCACTTATTAAAAAGTGACCAATGGAATAAATGACATGAGGCCAACATTAAACACATCCTTTGTATTTCTATGATATACATTGCTCTAAGGGCCACTACAAGAGTATATGGATTATCATACTTCTCAACAGTACAGGACATGCCTTCAGCCACGACCAGAATCAATATAAGACTTATTTGGTGCCATGAGTTTTCTTTGCTGAATGCTAGTTGATGTCTGCGTAAAACTTGTTATAGCCCAATGCTGCAAAAAGCCTGAATCCGAAAACCCACCATCTCAGACCTGTCGAGGTCCTGTATAAGTCAATGGGTGAGGCACCTATCTCTATTTGAAGTTTTTGTGGTCTGCGCTGGGTTTAACCTGAAAATCTGACTTTTTCAGGGTTTTTGGGCAAATGTGAGAGATTCAGGAACAAAGCCTTAAAAATTAGAGGGATTTGGGATTTTTTTGGTTGTGGTTTTTTTAAATAAAATATGACATAAATTCCAAATTTAGTAAATAACCCCAAAGTATAGATATTAATAAATAATGCCCTTTTACATTTTTTTCCTGGAGCCACCATTTTGTCATGGTCAGTGTGATCCCTTAAAGATCACATGACCAGAAATACTGCAGCTCTAACTTTAACAGGAAGAGGTATGGGAGTAAAAGACAGGACTTTGACCTAACATGTCTGTTGCCTTTGGTTTGTCTGTGAGCACCGTGAATCGTATGGTCCCAAGGGACGGCCCTTAGTACTCAAAGGGGCAAATTCACTAAGATGCGAAGTTGCGGCAGGCGCAACTTCGCCGCACTTCGCCGCACTTCGCCGCACTTCGCCAGTCGTAGTTTCGCCAGCGCTCCGCAAATTCACTAAAATCCGAAGTTCCACTCAGGGGTAGCGTAAGGTTGCGAAGTTGTGCTAGCGTTGATTCGCTAGCGTTTTCCTCTAAAATTTGCAAATATGTTGTTTGTTTTTAAGACACGGATTCCTACAGTTGTAGTTCGCTACTTTTCCCTTGCAAAACGAACCATATATATCACCATACTGTATATATAATATTGCAATTATGCAACTGCATCAATTAATTGCAAATATGAAACTATAAAAGGCAACTCATTATGTCGATTAAAGCAAATAAATGGGTTGCTACAGATTAAACATGAACTTTTCTTTAGCATCAGACTTGCTTATAGCTTCAATCCAGTTTTAATTCTAACAGCATCCCCAAAGGGGCTCAGAATCAACTCGCGCATGGATTTATAGCAAACAAACATTAAAAGCGAGCACAAAAAATACTACATTTCAGAAATAATGTTGCTTTCAAGCCAAAGGTCATTTGAGCTGACAGAAACAATCTTTGGGATCATTTCTCATAACCCCGTGTGCGTATGGGGCTCGCCATTACCAAGATGTCTAATTGCTGACTTGCCTGTGTGGTTTCATTGAGAAAGTAATCACCCTGACCCTAGTGCCGAACAAGAACTTCTTATTAAAGTGACTTCAGATTTCTGCAACATTCCAGCATTTTAGGTTGAAATGTGTTGGCAGCGATCAAAGTCTTGCAGGCAAGTAGAACAGACAGACACACTACTATTAAAGTCCTCGGCTGAATAGAATTATTGTTCACCATCAGCTTTATGTACACTTTCAATGTCGTTTTTTTGCCTGAAGGCAAGCTGAAGTGTATTAAGTGCTGACACCATGTTTTCTTAATATCTTTATTTCATTCTAAGAAGCATTTCTTTCTCTGCAGTTCCTCCGCAATAAAACCTATATAAACAAATCTTTGTGTTATCGACTTAAAGCAACCTTGGGCTTAGGAGAGGTGAGCAACGACACAGGTGCAGTGATACATATAATTATCATTTGAAGGTACCATTGAGTTTTAAGTCCCATCGCATGCTGATTTTATAATAATCATGAAAAAAATATAATATGCCCTTCTTATGTAAAGAGTAGCATTGTTCATTTCTGCCCACAGTCATGCCATCGAACCCTCTGTTAAGGGTGAAGAGTGTAGGAGTCCAGGGGCAAATATCTACTGAAACAAAGAATGTAAAGGGAACTAAGCCACAAGTTCATGTGTGTGTCAAAGGTTTATTGAGCTGGGTTTGGTACCAGAGTTTGGATATGGCACAAAATGTACAGTTTAACGCTGGGCTTATTCTAACAGGTTACGATCATGAACTATGTCATAAAATGATGGAAATGCAAAAGAAAACTTGGACTCATTTGCTGAAAATCCTTTAATTTTTTTTTTTATCTGAACAGGAGGAAAGAATTCGGTGGTCAGAATCTATGACATGTCTGATGATGAAGCTGGAACAGCTAAATGTAGACATCGAAGAAGCAGTCATGGCTGGTGCTTCCCAATTACATTTGATCCCAACAGACTGTTGCACACAACTGGTAAGATCGATTCCTTTTTTAGAAAATGCAAAGCTGGCTATTTGATATAAGACCAATTATTTCATGGCGCAAATAGATATTAGTGCAATTGGACAGTTTTCTATAGATCTGTCATTGTGCCACTGAGATCTGTAGATGGTAACAATGACTGATCAATAGAGAATAGGCCTGTGTGTGTGGTTCCTGTTACGTTCCATATCCCAAAACCCAGAACAAACTTCAAGGGGGTTATTTATCAAAGTCCGATTTTATCTCAACATTTTATGCTACAAACTTTGATCAAATCCACTTGGATTTTTTTACCCTTATTTGTTATTACATTTTCCCAAAAATCAGATTTTCACAATTTTTTTCTGATTTTTAACCCAAAAACTAAGAATTCTTATGTTTTTTCCCTAAAAACTCTGGGGTATTGCACGAAACCCACATCAAAAAATCATTGGGACTTCTCCCATTGACTTATATGCAACCTTGACAGGTCTGAGATGGAGGGTTTTCTGATTCAGACTTTTCCATCCTTGGGGTTAAATAAATTCTGTAAAAAATTTTAAAAGTCAGATTTTATAAAATAAATCACAAATTTTTGTGATTTTTGCATTCGGAGTTTAATAAATAACCCCCCAAATGTCTGGTCACGGCTTACATTTCTGCCTATAACAGCCGTCTTTCACATCGGGAGGAGCCCTTTGCTACTCGAATGCCGCCAGGTCTTAAAGTGAGAGAACCAAGGTGAGAGTTCTGGGCAGGCAAGGAAACCAGAATGTGTGATGAGAGGAACGGGGAAAGAGTAAGCATAGTCATGGAACAGGCAGGGGTCAATATGCATTCAGTCAGCATGGTACTGAGTCAGGATCCAAAAGCATAGTCAGAAAACAGGCAAAGCTCGGTCGAGACAGCAATACAGCAATGATCAAGGACAGGCAAGGGTCAAGGAACAGTAATTCAGACAAGAAGCGCACCCAAGAACTAGGAATAGACCTACGTTGGGCAATGGGAAAGTTATCGTGGCACCTTAAATATTTGAATTTCATCTAATGACATCAGACGCGCTGCTCCAAAAGAGAAGTACGCACACGTCAAAACCAGGAAGCCAGCAACCATGGCTTTGTCCGCACTTTCAGTACCCGTCGGTATTCCTCCAAGAATACAACACTGCCAGTATTTGTCAGCACTACATTCTTGAGGGGCGGGCAGGGATGGCATGTATACATTACCCCCTTCTACCCATCATCTAAAACGTGCTTCATTCAGACACATAGGGAGTGCGGGTAGTGATGGGCGAATTTGCCCTGTTTTGCTTAGCCGAAAAATTTACAAAATTCGTGAAACGGCAAGAAATTCATGAAACAGCACCGGCTTTTCGGCCAGCGTATCGCGAACATTTTCTGCAAAGTCGTGCCTGGTGAATAAATTCGCCCATCACTAAGTGCGGGTGGTTGCATTATGAAAAGAATCTCTGTACTTTGCACTTGGCCAATGAAAGTAAGGACAGGGCTGCCTTATGCTCACCAGCAGGGCCGCTTCTGCCATGAGGCAAGGTGAGCCCTTGCCTCAGACGGCAGCAAGTGGCCAGTTACAAGGGGCGGCAAAAAGCGCCTCTTGTAACTTTAACCTGGGTTTTAACCCGGAAATATGGCTATGCTAGTGAAGAGAGCGCCATTGCACTTACTGCGCTAGCGATACTGCTCCCTTAGACCCGCTCCGACGCTAATTTTTAAGAGTGGAGTGGGAGAGGAGGGGGCCGCATCTGGGCTGCTGCCTCTGCGCCCAGAATTGGCGCTGCCCACCAGTGCAGCACTCTGCACCTCACGCTATATTTTACTCTTCCATGTGCTTGCTCCAGAGTCTTCATAAATGACTCCTCAATTCTATTCCTCAAGCAGCACTTTATTAGAGGTAGCAAGAAAACAATGCTGCCAACATTAGGAGCTGAGTTTCTTTTTTTTTAACTGGCCCAGAAGCACTTCTGCAAAGTAGTCTAACCACTCATGGACTGACACATTCATCAGTTAATAAAAATATTGCACTTCAGGGCAACCCTTTTGATGCCGAGTTTGATTTTTAGTAATCTGCCCATTTGAAATTAAAAAAATAACAGCGTGGTATTAAGGTGATACCTTTATTGGCTAACTAAGATAATCATAGCAAGCTTTCAGAACATTATAGTTCCTTTTTCAAGTTCGAAACTATAATGTTCTGAAAGTTTTCGATGATTATCTTTGTTAGCCGAAAAAAGGTATCACCTTTATGCCACTTTATTTCAAAAAGTTTGCCTTGTAACATTTTTACTGGCTAACACGGTACAACAATAGTAATCTTTCACATATTTTTCTTTTTCTCCATCAATTTAAAAGGGCCACAAATTAGAGATTGGCACACACTGTTTTTGCAACGGATTTTGCCTGCCCTACTGTACAGTCCCCTCATGTGATTTCCTCTCACTGTAATTGTATTTTCCCATTGTCTCTATGTGTTTTTTTGCCAAGACAAAATTGTGTTGATTTATTTATTCAAGAAGAGACATAAAAGCAGCTGCATCAGAGTGAGCGCAGCTGTCATCAGAATACGCTTTGCTAGTAGTTAAAGTTTTCAGTAAAGTGACCCAATGAGTCCTTGCACAACACATTTCATTATCACATGCAGAGTCTTTCCAAGGTCATTTTTACAAAACCATATGGCAGCAATTACTGCATTGCTATAAATATCTTATGTAAATTTGACTTAAAACACAGAGGGAAATATGCCTTTATTTACTAGACAAAGAGTTCACCGACATTGCTCAGGGCCTATGTCCAAGTAAACTCGCGAGCCAAAGGAAGTACAGACAGGAAATGAAAAGCTGATAAATCGTGTTATTTGAACATTGGGCTTTTAATGTTTCGGAATTTGCATCTTAACCACAGTTGTTGATGTTGGAAGATTTGGCGTGGGAAATTTCAGCTCCTCCTGACCTTTTTGTGTTGGTATTTACCGCGTGTTCAGAATGTTTGGTAATTGTTCTACTAAAGCACATTTTCTATTTCCGATTTCAAAATTCAGGTGATGCCATTGTTACATTAAAATGGGGTTGTTCACCTTGACATTAACGTTTAGTATTGTGTAGGCAGCAGCATTCGAACTGGCCTTTAAATTAGTTTTAGACCCTAGCAACCAGGGAGCAGCTTTGAAATCAAAGTGAAATAGTAGAGGACCTGAAAAGAAAAAACAACCAACACAAAATAACACTGATTAAACTGAAGCCTTACAGACAGTTATATCAATGCTGTGGATAGTGACCAATGACAACCAGACAGGATTTTAAGATGAAGACCGGAAAGAGCCAGAATAGGAAGGCTAATAATCAATTGAAATTGGAGTTACTGAGAGAAACAGCCATGAATGCAGTGCTTGCTGCTAATTGTGCTTTATTGCCACGACATGTTTCGGGCTCAAGGCCCTTTATCAAGTGTTATATTTTACACACGAAGAAAAAACATTTATACAGAAATAGTGTAAAAGACCTCCCCTTAGGGAGTTGTGCAAAGTCCATCAGTGTCCAATCAGTCCATTGTTCCACTTAGTGTGATGCACCCCGTGCAGGTGTGTGGGAGTTCAAGTGGGTGTGTCAAACAATTAAACAATTAGAAGTTCATGGTACTGCCATTTCAATGGCCTACCTTGGAATAGTCACACCTGAAAATAAACGTTGTTTTATATCACTGATCAGTGTTTTCTAAGTTGCAATACTTAGCTTGGTTGAAAGAAATCAATTCACATTATACCACAAATATATTCTATATTATGTAGTTGCCCATCTTACCATTACGTAGTATTATAGCACTCATTATGAAGTATTCTATTGTTTCATACTGGGCAAACTAGTTATCTGTAAAGGAAACGGAAATATGTATCAATTGTGTTACAGGGTAATACATTATTGCAAGCAGGCAATTGTAACGAATGCATATTGTTACGCGGGAAGTTATGTTGCAAATTAAAAGAAAACCTTGTTGCAGTGGTTCATTTTGTTACAAAATCTCAAAGATAACATTTTACATTCCAGCTGTCATTCAGGCCTTGTGGGTATAAGGTATTTAATCTTTTTATCCAGAATCCCTCTTTTTGTAATAAATATTGTCTCATATCACCTCCCCTTTGTGAGGGCTGGACTACTTCTAATACCATCCACTTCAACTGTGTTTGGTTATGGTTTGCATTATTGAAGTGTCTTGATACAGTAGTATCTGTAGGAGTTCCTTGTTTAAAATTTCGGATGTTTCCCCTATGTTCTTTAATCCTAGTTTTATGCTCCTGCTTGTCTGGCCTATATACCCCTTGCCACATGGGCATTTTAGTAGGTATATTACATTTTCTGTATTGCAAGTAGCATAATGTTTAATTTTTATAGGGGTGCCTTGTGTCGGGTGTTGCACAGTTTCCCCTTTAATAATCGAGGAGCAACAAATACACCCCATACAAGCAAAAGTGCCCTTTTTAGGTACTCTTTGTACTCTTTGAGTACCTGGATGTTTCGGGGGGTATACTTCTGCTGGGCATAATGTGTCTCTTATGGTTTTGCCCTTAGTGTAACTAAACAATGGGGATGTGGAAATTTCTTGTTTTAGTGTTCTGTCTTGCAAGAGTAGGGGCCAGGAAGGCTAATAATCAAATTAATGTGGAGGTGAACTTCTTCTTTAAAGTGGACTTGACTCATGTGATCACTTATTGCTAATGTGTATTAGCAATAAGTGCAAATTGTGCTGCTATTGTTTTTGTTTTTTGTTTGTTTGTGGTTTCAAAAAACTAGGGTCTTTCATTAAAGAAGAATGAACCCTACGGAATAAGTGGAACCCCCTCCAGAGATCACCTAAACATGGCAATTTCCTCCACCTTGATCTGTAAAGTGAAGTATCACAGTGAGATCAGAAAATGTCATCTTACACTGCTTCAGGACCTCTTTTCAGCCAACATTGAGCATCAACTTCAACATGTTTCTTTTGGAAGATCCGCCCAGTGTCAGACTGGCCCACCGGGATACCAGGAAAACTCCCGGTGGGCCCAGGTGTCAGTGGGCCTCTTGCTTCTAACCATTTGGCCTATTTCATGGTCATTCCCTATTTTTAAGGCTTGATAATGGAATAATAGAGTATAGTAAGTAGATATAAAAGACTAGAAGAATAAAGAGGTTAAGTCAGGAGAGGAAAAATAATAGTTTGGATAGTGGGCCCATGGTCTAAGGTTTTCTGGTGGGCCCACAATCTGAGGTTTTCTGGTGGGTCCACAATCTATGGTTTTCTGGTGGGCCCCTGGCATCACAGTCCGACACTGGATCCGCCAACCCCCCTCTGCTACTATGCTTTACAGAACAAGGTAGAAGAAACACTTATCTGGTTACCTTCCCATTGTTCTTTTGTTCGGCTGCTGATGGGAAAGGGACAGGGGTGATATCACTCAAACTTGCAGTGAAGCAGTAAAGAGTGACTAAAGTTTATCAGAGCACTAGTGGACACCTGGGAAACTGACAACATGTCTAGCCCCATGTCAGTGCAGAAGTGTGCTAGAGAAGCAATATTAAAGGACAAGTCAACCCCAAAATAAACATTTGCCTAATAAACGAAAATATTATTCTAAGCAACTTTGCAATGTACATTCTTTACACATTATCTATGGTTTTAATGTTTTTGTATATGTATAAGTATATATAATTGAAAAGCAGCGTTTGTCTGTCCCTATATATTCTCTGTCCCTGGTGGCTAAGACTGTTGACACAATGTAAGACAAGCAGCTGATTAACAGACCAGTCTTTTGCAACATTGTTTAAAAAGTAACAGAAGGAGTTCAGCAAATGTTGCTTTTAATATCAAACATTTTTACAAATAACTTTAAAAGCACTGAAATGTTTTAATAGGTGTGTATTGAAAGGTTGCTTAGAATTATGTTTTTTTTGATGAGGCAAATTTTTATTTTGGTGTTGACTTGCCCTTTAACTGATGTTTCTTTTTGAAAAGAACATGTTTTCCTGTGACAGAATACCTTTAAAAACTTTTACAACTTTCACCATGACTCCAAACGAATGTACCGTTTCGTATGTTTATAGCCCCTTTGGCAACTGATAACATTTTCTTTTGGTGGCATGTGATAAAGTTGTAGTCCTAGAGGAACTTAACTTGAGGATTGCTAAGAAATGTAGTTAAGGAACATCACCAGAACTGATTGTTGGAGAATGGAGATCAATGACTTTAGTCATTTTCATTAATATATGTATATTCTTCTGCTAATTCCATACTTATATCTGTTTGTTTAGATGAATCATACAGGGTTTTTCAGACTAATGGGTAACATGTACTCGCTGTTGTAATGTACAAATAGAAATGTGTGTTGCTTTGACAACACAGTTACTGCTTGGGAAAATCAAGGCAGAAGTTCATGATGAGGTTTGGTGAGTCATGTTCGGTGGTAAAACTGGAAGCCATCAGAATCAGCATTCAAATAATTCTTAGCTTCCAAAGAATATGAAATAATACCTGCACTTTGGCAGCATAATGTACTCTGTGTTTTGTATTATAAATGTTGGCACGGTCTGGGCTCACTTTGGACATTGTATCATATATTCATCCTCCATTTCCACTGAATTTCCTTTCATAAAAGTTTTTTTTTAAATGATCTCATTAGCTCCCACTATATTCAGAGAATTTGTGCTTTCTATCTTTCTTCCTTTTTAAATAATAAAAACATTTTATTTGGAGGCTTCTGTGCGGTTACATCACTTATTTAATTAAAGGGCATGTAAAGTCTAAAATAGAATAAGGCTAGAAATGCTGTATTTTGTATACTATAAAATATATTATACTAATATAAACATGAACTTACTACACCACAAGCCTAATCAATCAAATAATTTATGCTTTTAAAGTTGGCTACAGGGGGTCGCCATCTTGTATACTTTGTTAAACATCTTTGCAAGACTAAGACTGTGCACATGCTCAGTGTGGTCTGGGCTGCTTAGGGATCGTCATAAACAAAGCTGCTTGAGTTCTGCATGGCTGGGAAGTAAGGCGGGGGCTCCCCCTGCTGTTCATAAGTATGATTGTTTCCCTGCTCAGTAGTTAGGGACCATCTGATAATTCCTATCCACAGCAGTAAATGAAGGGAGAATTTCACTGCATACAGTCAGGTTTCTGTACACGGTACACATTTTTTAATTAAAGTATATTGGAGATAGGTTTCTTTTTCATTAAAGAAAGTAAAAATGGGATGTTATTTTTTTGCCTTTACATGCCCTTTTAATGAGTTTGGTACACAATTTAGAGTGAAATTTTGCTTATGAATATGGTATGGGCTATAGCAATTTGTGCAGGAATACTGATCAGGGAATTATGGAAGTGTCTGCTATTCTTACTTTCAGTTAATCTGCGTTTTTTTTCTGAATCAGTTCAGATGGTTTATACATTTCAAGGCAATGGAAACTTTCCTTTTTACGAATTCACACATCATCAGCAAATCCCTAATGGTAATCGTCTCATTATGTCCTGTCTGATGATGTGTGGAAAACACAGTTGTATTTACTTTTTCTTTGTGCTTTTGGATTGCATCAACAGTCTGAACAGATAATGGATATAACAATTCTGCTTAAAGAGACATACTTTGGGCTAACATTCAGCTTATGCTCAGATCCAGAATTCAACACCAAAAACTAGGAAAATAATTTGTAGCATCTTAAACTGCCACATACATATGTGTTTACCACTGTACGCAAAACTGTAGTGGGTGTCTCCTTTTGGGTAAAAAGCTATGGAAGAAGCAGTTCAGGCTAGTTAGGGTGCGATTTTGGGTGACTGCATATTTCCTTTACTAGTAGTGATAAGAGAACTTGCAGTATTTTGCATAAAAGTTTGCAAAATGAATTGGAGTCAATGGGGAGGTGAAATGGCATTGCAGTTAAGGTGTTTTAAAGGAGTAGGGAAGGTTAAAACTAAGTAAGCCTTATCAGAAAGGTCCACCTAAATATATCAGTAAACCCTCAAGTAATGCTGCTCTGAGTCCTCTGTCAAAAGAAACACTGCATTTCTTTCCTTCCATTGTGTACACATGGGCTTCTGTATCAGACTTCCTGCCTTCCTGCCTTGCCCCGGGTGTGAGCATGCTCAGTTTGCTCCTCTTCCCCCCCTTCTCTGCTGTAAGTGAGCAGGGAGAGACTCAGTCAGGAAGTGATGTCACACCAAGCTAATACTGCAGCTGCTATCCTAAACAAACAGAGATCCTCTAGAGCTTTTTACTCAGGTATGGCAAAAACATTCTACAGAATAAATATAGCATTCTAGCTTGCACTATTGCAGCTAATCTATTGCCAATAAAATGCCTCTGTAGCTTTCTTTCTCCTTTAAGCAAGAGCGTTACTAGATATTACTGGGCCCCACAGAAAATTATTTTTCAGGCTCCCAAAATGCCTAGAGATTGACATGTTTTACCAATATTTATTTTATATTGTATATGAATTAGGGTCTCATGGGGCCCCTATATCCTCTGCCCCCACCCTGTAGCTGCAGGGTCTGCTAGTTACACCCCTGGTTCAAAGTTCTACAATAGGATAGACATTGCCCATCCTTTTTAGAAAAGCTCCTTTCCACTATGCTAAAACTGGTCTTCACAGAAAAAAAATATTCCTACGTCCTTAAATTTTACAATAGGGGTTTACATTATTCATTATAAATTTATAAAAATCTCTCCCTTAAAACTGCTACAGTATATTTTAAGAATACAACATTTCTGATAGCCTTCAGGGTATGGTTTCACTAAATACATCAACTTGTTTGTTAATAGACACAGGCATGAGATCCGGAAACACTTTATCCAGATATCTGCAAATTACGGCAAGGTCATCTCCCATAGACTCCATTTTATCCAAATAATCCAAATTTTTAAAAATGATTTACTTTTTCTCTGTAATAATAAAACAGTAGCTTGTACTTGATCCCAACTAAAATCGAATTAATCCGTTTTGGAAGCAAAACCAGCCTATTGGGTTTATTTAATGTTTATTTGATTTTCTAGTAGACATAAGGTATGAAGATCCAAATTACGGAAAGATCCATTATCCGAAAAAACCCCAGGTCCCAAGCATTGTGGATAACAGGTCCCGTACCTGTATATGCAAGAGGTATCCTCTAGTGAAGTGAATCAATAATGCAAACTGATTTAGCTTAATGGTTTGGAAATTATGGAAAGTTAAATAACCTTGTTACATTTCTAATGCTTTAAATCTATACGTCCTTGCATATGGGTGTGATTCCTTTACGTTCTTTTTCAACAATGCCTTAAGGGAAGTGTAAGCTCTTGACATAAAATAAAAACATCTTTATATTTAAATTGTAAGGACACCAGAAATAGCCCTTGGTTGAACACATAGCCACGACTGCTTTGCTTTTCTCTCTTCAGAGAATGATTTGAGATTGAGTTTACAGAACTGTCTTCTTGTGGGAACATCAAAATCTTGTATTTTACATCCTTTCCTGTTTCATCTGCATTATATCAAAAAAGCTTAACCTTGTCATTGGAGGCAGAAGCGGGTCAGATCTTTCTCTGCTTCCTTTCACTTTTCCCCCGTTTCTTCCCAGTTTCATCTGACACAAGCTTGTATCCAATGTTATTAATATTAGTATCCTTTATTTATATACCACTGACATATTCCGTAGGGCTTTGCAGCGTTTATATATAAGTCCCTTCCCTGGTGGAGGTTACAATCTAATGTCCCTATTTTCATTTTCTGCTTTAAAATATTATATATTTATTATGTGAGCTTCTCTGCAGAGTTAAAGGACAAGGGAATGTTGATTAACAGGGATTTAGCTGGGATTTACTCGCAACCCTGACTGTTGATAAATAACCACTAAATCTGGCAAAAGTCATTCAGATTTTATTATGTGTATGACCACCATTCGGATATTGATCATTCCTTTCAACCACAATTCAAAACTAACCATTCATATTTAAACTGTGGGATTAAATATAAATCAGATTCAATTTTGGCCATTAATTGACAGACAGAAATCGTATTAAAGTTATGTCCTAGAAATAGTAGTGATATAGTATATAGTAGATGAATATAGTCACATAGGCAATAGACTAAATGATTAACAATAGACTAACTGTTTTGCTTTGCCAAAAAGTTGCGGTCAACGAAAATTCAGCAAAATGAATTGAAGTCTATGGGCGCAACATTTTTTTCTCCCATTAAAGCCTATGGGAATCATTTCCGTGGCGAAACATGGCAAAGAAATTCGCTCATCCCTAATCGCCATGGTACGAAAATTGGCAGGACGATTATTCTGAGCCCACAGACACTCTTCATTTCGCACAATTATATCTGTGTGACAATGGCCATCTTAAAGGTGGCCATGGAGGTAACAATTACGAAATTAAATTGGTAGCAGAAAAAATCGTTTATTTTTAATACAGACGTTTAGAGCCGAATCATTAGATATACAGCTAAAAACAATAGAATTCTACCTGTATCTGATGAACAGTGGCTGATGTTTGGACGCCTTAAAGGTGCTCGATCAAAGTATTCAGATCTGTCCGATCGACAAGCCGACTAAAATCCAAGTCTTTTGCCTCGTCGCCTCGTTGAAATTCGCGAAAAATTTGCGAAACGGCACTGGCGTCTCATTTTTGATGCCGTTGTCCGTTTTTTGGATGCCGGTGCCCATTCGCCGGCAAAAATGCACCGGCGTCCAAAAATTGGACGCCGGTGAATTTTCGTGCCCATTTTGCCAATCACGCAAATTCGTACCTGGCGAATAAATTTGCCCATCACTAATGCCCATATTAAAGGGGACCCGTCACTCAAAAAAATTATTTCAAATCCTATTCTATAATGTTAGTCAAGCAAAATGAACTTTAATTACATTGTATAAATTATTTGAATCTTGTTTCCATCAGTCTGGGAATTCATAATTATAACAAGCAGGCAGGAGCCATTTTGTGGACACTGTTATTAAGACAAGTCTTGTATCATCTCAGAATCTTGTTTGTGCACCAGAATGGGGGACCTGATGTCCATCCCCATGTCCTGGTTACACAATTAAATGGTAAAGAGAACTGGGGGAATGTGGGGAGAGCAGTGACATCTAGGAAGTGCTGAATAGAAAGTGAAAGTAATTGCTTGCCCCGCCTCTATGCCTAGGCATAGAGGAGGGGCAGGCAATATTTGATTGACAGGTGATATTTTTAAATGAGTTTACAACAGGTATGAATGCTTTAATAAAAAAAAGAAATTGGATTTCATATTTAATTTGAAAAGGACTTTTATTATACAGATTTTTATGTCTGGGTGACGGGTCCACTTTAATCATAGTGTACTATTATAGTTACAAAACATCTTGGATAGCAAACATGTTCTCCCCCCTAATATTAACCTTACTGTCACCAGTAAGCCCCTCTCACCTTGTGTCTTAATTTATGCTTTGTATGTAACAACTTATTCTCATCCGACATACTGCTTGTGTTCTTCCAGATACATTGTTCATAGTTGCAGAATATGTTGGTGTTTCATAAGTAATAATAACAACATGTTGGGATAGGCAGAGATGGAAACAAGATGGACAGGAGAGGAACAAAATGCGGACTGAGAGAAAAAAAGCAGAAGGTCTAAGGAGAAATAAAGGAATGGCAAAGAGGACAATGAAAGAACAGTGGGTAAAGGCAGAATTAGATAGAGGTATTGGACCTCTTATCCAGTATGCTCTGGAACTAGTTTTTTTTCGAATACTGGATCTTTCCATAATTCTAGGTCAGAAGTCTATTAAAAATCATTTAAAGGGATCCTGTCATCGGAAAACGCATCATTTTCAAAACGCATCAGTTAATAGTGCTACTCCAGCAGAATTCTGCACTGAAATCCATTTCTCAAAAGAGCAAACAATTTTTTTTATATTCAATTTTGAAATCTGACATGGGGCTAGACATTTTGTCAATTTCCCAGCTGCCCCTGGTCATGTGACTTGTGCCTGCACTTTAGGAGAGAAATGCTTTCTGGCAGGCTGCTGTTTTTCCTTCTCAATGTAACTGAATGTGTCTCAGTGGGACATGGGTTTTTACTATTGAGTGTTGTTCTTAGATCTACCAGGCAGCTGTTATCTTGTGTTAGGGAGCTGTTATCTGGTTACCTTCCCATTGTTCTTTTGTTTGGCTGCTGGGGGGGGGGGAAAGGGTGATATCACTCCAACTTGAAGTACATCAGTAAAGAGTGATTGAAGTTTATCAGAGCAGAACTCACATGACTTGGGGCAGCTGGGAAATTGACAATATGTCTTGCCCCATGTCAGATTTCAAAATTTAATATAAAAAAATCTATTTGCTCTTTTGAGAAATGGATTTCAGTGCAGAATTCTGCTGGAGCAGCACTATTAACTGATTCATTTTGGAAAAAAAACTTTTTCCCATGACAGTATCCCTTTAAAAATTAATTAAACCCAGTTAGGATTGCTTTGCCTCCAATAAGAATGAATTATATCTTAGTTGGGATCAAATACTGTTTTATTATTGCAGAGAAAAATGAAATCAATTTTAAAAATTTGAGTTATTTGATTTTAATCGAGTCTATGGGAGATGACCATCCCATAATTTGGAGCTTTCTGTATAATAATTTTCCGGATAACAGATCCTATACATATACAGGTATGGGACCTGTTATACAGAATGCTCAGGACCTGGGGGTCTTCCAGATAATGGATCTTTGCATAATTTGGTTCTTCATACCTTAAATCTACTAGAAAATCCTTTAAACATTAAATAAACCCAATAGGCTGGTTTTGCTTCCAATAAGGATTAATTATATTTTAGTTTGCATCAAGTACAAGGTACTGTTTTATTATTACAAAGAAAAAGGAATAGGTTTCCGGATAACAGATCCCATACCTGTATTTGAATGAATTAATACCTGATTTACCTAGTGAAGTTCTCCCACACCAGTCCGACCAAGGAACCTCATAATCTTTGGTTGGTTACAAGTCGCTTGCTGTGTTTCTTATCTCTGTATATTCTGTGCCTTGCTACATTTAGAACTGCTGGATTATATTTATGTTCCCATTTTCATTCGGCTTATTGAAAACAGAACAAAGAAAACATTTCTCAAAAACCGGCATTTGTGCAAAGGTGGCTCTCGGGCTTTCACATGATAATGAAAATCCTACTCCCTTAATTGAAAAATGTAAAAATATAACGATTGTATTTCTTTTTTATTGCTGCTCTGTTAATTAGGTTAAATGGGCCATTTAGTATACCAAAGAATTACTGTAAATGAATGCCTGCTGTTTTATGTAATATCATCTTTCATAACAGGTACAATGTGGCATAAAAAAAACGATTACAAAGTTTGTAACATTCACTTAATAGCAGTGGGAAGAACTGAACTATGCACAATACTAGTTATATTGGGGCAACCACTGCCCCGGCCCTGAGTCATAAAGCTCCATTTTTTAATCGTGGCCTTCACCCTCTTGTTCACTTACCACAATGGCTCGATGATATTTTGTATTATTTGTGCCTGAGGAGCAGCCCTAGTTATTATTTATATACTGTATATTTCCTTGGTTACTTTTATTGCTTTACCAAAGGTAACAAAGAATATAACCTAGTAGCTGTTTCATTTAGATGTATTACAAAATACTTAAAGGTAAACCTTTAAAATAAGTAAATGTAAAATTGATGAGGATGCCATTCTAAGCACTTTTGCAGTGCACATTCATTATTTATTTTTTGTATTCCAAGATATTAAGGGATACATGTGCTGGTAACATGAACGAATTTTGTTTCAACAGCGCCACCTGCAGGTCATTTTCTGTCCATTCTGACCACCAACTAGTCAAGGAACTTGTTAGAAGAAAGAAGAGGGCTGGACTGATGTTCTTCTGGTTAGGAAAAAATAGATACCTTTCTTAAATCTTTCCTAACCAGAAGAACATCAGTCCAGCCCTCTTCTTTCTTCTAACAAGTTCCTTGACCAGTTGGTGGTCAGAATGGTCAGAAAATGACCCGCAGGTGGCGCTGTTGTAACAAACTTTGTTATCAAGCATAAAGAGGCGTGACCCTGAAACGTTGAACTCCGCAATAAACATGCAAAGCAATCTTGCTTGCAATTAGTCCTTTGGATTACTTTTTTGGAGCATCATACGTGAGGCGGCCGAACCTCTACCTCAGCGCACCAGGTATCTTTGCCTTTATTTAATTCCGGGTGTGAGAGATCCGACTTTACTCATCACTAGTAATTTCTGCAAAATACAGTACGGGTACATGATCTGTTATCCAGAAACCTGTTATCCAGAAAGCTGTGAATTATGGGAAGGCCATCCCCCATAGACTCCATTTTAATAATAATTCAAATTTTAAAAAATGATTTCCTTTTTTCTTTTTAATAACGAAACAGTAGATATAAATATACCTTAGTGAAGTCATACACAATCCTATTGGGTTTAAGTAACATTTAAACGATTTTTAGTAGGCTTAAGGTATGAAGAGAAAGAACTGTTATCCAGAAAT
This sequence comes from Xenopus laevis, assembly GCF_017654675.1. Taxonomy (NCBI): domain Eukaryota; kingdom Metazoa; phylum Chordata; class Amphibia; order Anura; family Pipidae; genus Xenopus; species Xenopus laevis. The sequence goes on from NC_054373.1 coordinate 161,878,829, forward strand.
ACCCTATGTCCTGAGTATTCTGGATATTAGGTGCCATACTATTTTCTCTAGGAAAAATTGCATTTCCTAAAGTAAACGAGTCTGTGATATAAATCTCTGTGTTACACAGAGAAGGAAAAGACAATCCTGGATGCTGAGAACTGAGACGAGATCAAGGAAAATGAAGAATGAAACAGAGGTGAAAATGTCCCAGCAGGTGGTTTGAAGTTTCATTAAAATGTGAGAATGGGAAAAGAAAGAGACTGACAAAAGCGGAGAAAGGTTTTGCTATATGAAACTCCCGACATAAAAAAGATATCAGAGTGGGGGGATTGGAAATCACATGGTGCTCATCTTATACTTTAATTAAAACATTTTGAATAATGGTTTAGAAAATTAATGACGCCCTGTTCTGCAATAAAATAAAGAGTGTTAACTCAGCAAACATGTGAGAACCTTAATAATGTCTATTAATATTGCCAAGGGCTGTGTTCACTTAAGGCATCAAAACGAACCATTGGACTGAAAACATTTTGTTCAGGTTCCCAGGCGCATATCAGTTTATTAGAGTGAAAATTAGCGTGATATTGTATTACACATTGATATAAACATATCATCGTATATTATAATTATCTTAACTTCGTTATAATGTCAAATAATAAATTCTTTATTTCATTATCTTCACAGTGTATACACTGAAATGCAATATTTAATTTAACAAGGATTTATAGCTATTGAAAGTAATTGTTTATTAGCAGAGTTAAGGACAGGGGTGGACTGGGCCACAGGACACTGGGAAAAACCTGGTGGACTCCAGCCCAGACCCACTCCCTGATCGGCTGGCCCCATGAAAAAAACAAAATGTGGCCCTGTGTGAGACAGTGGAAACCCAGTGGGCCCCCAATGGTCAAGTCTAGCCATGGTTAAGGAATTAGCCTGAGATCCCAATCATGGCTGGTTTGCAGTAGTGATGGGCGGGTTGAGGTTCTCTTGATCCACACCCGACCTGACCCTGACCCGCACCTGACCCTAATACAACCCTAACCTGTCCGACCCGCTCCGTCCCCTCTATTTATAGACCTGCACCCACACCACGTTGATGTCACAAAAGAAGTGGGACAGGCACAAATCTATAAATTCAGGGGGCGGTAGTCGGAAGCCAGCAGTGTGAGGTCGTGACCATAAGATTTTTTGCATCTAGTTGAATCCAGTTCTTTGGTCTAATTGAATGTATTCACTAAAATTATCAGCAGTGGACTGAGAAGAATATGAGTGTAGGCAAAAACACAGTCCCATCAATATACAAGATATTGCATTTTCTTTGGTGTCATGAGACATTACTGTTTTTCTAAGTTCCCAAACAAGAAATGTACACAAATCATGTCATGAGGATATGATACAAGTGTTTGCTTTAGAGACAAAATCTGTATTTGATTACTCTCTATAGAAAGCAAGGGAATAATAATTTCCTTAGAATTTCCCTTAATATAAAACTTCACCAATAGAAATACATGCAACTTGTCTATATAACTTTTAGGGACAGATTTATTAAGGTTTGAGTTCTATAAAAAAATAAATAAAAAAAAATAGAGTTTCGAGGTGGTTAAGCTTGAAAACTTGACCAATACAAGTGATATGAGGTTTTTTATTGAAGGAGACTAATTAATTTGATTAATTAATTGAGTTTGATTTGAGTTTCAGGGTTGGTAACCCTGAACTCACTGATTCAAGTTTTTTCCATTCTAGCTTCTTAAATTAGAAACCAATTGTGTTGTGATTTCATTCAAGGTCTAAAAATTCTCACATAACTCTAAAATTTGACCTTAAAGAGATACTGACATCAGAAATTTAAAATTTTCTTACATCTATCATAATATTGTCTTCGCATGCTATTTATAATTTTGCCATAAAAAGTATATACAGATGCTTTTACATCACCCATCTGATCCCCCATGTTTCTATATAAGGGGGCTGCCATATTTAAGCTTCAGCAGTCTGTTAGCATTAGAAGGGACAAATGCAAAACAGTCCAGTTTAGGAACTTCAAGTAACAATTACTTACAAATGCAGATTCGGGTCTTTTCATGGCTTTGAGATTTCAACTTCGGCTTATTTCGTGGCTTCGGGTCTTTTCATGGCTTCGATATTTCTACTTCGGCTTCTTTCCTGGCTTCGGATCTTTTCACGGCTTCAGGACTTTAACTCTTTGGGACTTCAGTGGTTCAGGACTTCGGCGGTTCGGGACTACGGAAGATACGGCGCGGCTTTGGTGCTGTCAAGGGGAGCCTAGCTATTTAGAAAAGTGCAGCACAGCCCCCTTTATGCCTGGGCCCGGTACAACAGTACCCCCTGAGCCCCCCTGATGGCAGCCCTGTGCAAAGAGCTCATTTGGAAGCAAGCACCTAATGAATGGCATTTTAGTGTGACAGCACTTGTTACTGTGTTCGTAAATTACCCTTATTGTCTGGTAGTGGGATCTGTGTCTTTTGTTTGTAATAGTTGCAACAGATACCAGCTCCAATATTATATGTGCTTTTGATGGTGCAAATTTGTATTGAAACTGCTTGCACATCTTGACCAATAGAAGTGACTTGCTCCCATAGTAATGAGACACGGACAAGTGATCAGGAAACAGATTACATTTCTTGCATTATTAAATACCAAAGTATCTTAAGGGTAAACAGCAAAGCAGAAAATAAATTTTAAAAAAACTTGTCAATTCAGAAATAAATTAGATCCTAGTCCATATATATATATGGCTTATACCAATATTTGTGTCCTTGAGAATTACACAGTAAGTTGACTTTTAAAGAAAGTCAGGATTTAAACATTGGTGATAGATGTTGTCCTCAAAGTAAGTCACTAAAGCCTGTTAACAACAAACTAGACATTTAAAGTTATATAGACAAGTCAATGCACGTATTTCTATTGGTTACGTTTTATTTTAAGGCAAATTCTAAGGAAATAATTATTCCCTTGCTTTCTATAGAGAATAATCAAATACAGATTCTGTCTCTAAAGCAAAGCTTTGTATCATAACCTCATGACATGATTTGTGTACATTTCTTGTTTGGGAACTTTGAAAAACAGTAATGTCTCATGACACCAAAGAAAAATGTTAATATCTTGTATATTGATGGGACTGTGTTTTTGCCTACACTCATATTCTTCTCAGTCCACTGCTGTTTTAGTGAATACATTTAACTAGACCAAAGAAATAGACGCAGCTAGATCCTTTGGGATCTTCTGATAAGGCTGATGGATTAGTAAGTAGCCTGCATTAATATGTAAGTACTTTTAATTTTCATTTCTATAGAACTGACACATTTTATGCAGCACTTTACATCTTCTTTCTAAGTCTTCACCTGGAGCCATTTAACCTGCATGCATGTTTTTACATTGTTGGACAAAATCCTACACTGTCACGGGGCGAACATGCAACTCCTTGTTGAATATGCCCAAGCCAGACTCATACTCAGAGCCCCAGCACTGCAAGGCAGACAAAGACAAGAGGTCATCTGCATTCAACCCATTACAAATATATTAAAGGTGTTATTCACCCAGTATCGGACTGGGATGCCAGGGGCCCAACAGAAAACCTTAGACCGAGGGCCCACTTTCCAAACTATTATACCTCCTCTCCTAACCCAACCTCTTTATTCTCCTAGTCTCTTTTCTCTAAATACTATACTCTATTCTTCTATTATTAAGACTCTTTGTTCCCATAAAGAAATAGGGAATGATCATGAAATAGGCCAAATGGTTAGAAGCAAGAGGCCCACTGACACCTGGGCCCACCAGGAGTTTTCCTGGTATCCCTGTGGGCGAGTCCGACATTGTATTCACTTTTAGTATGATGTTGAGAGGGACATTCTGAGACAATTTGCAATTGGCTTTCATTGATTTATTATTTGTCTTTTTTTTTAGTTATTTAGCTTTTTATTCAGCAGCTCTCCAGTTTGCAATTTTAGCAGTAATTTGGAGCCTAAATTTAATTTAGAGACTGGAAGATGAATAGTCTAAATAGAAAGATGAGTAATAAAAAGTAACAATAACAATACATTTGTAGCATTACAGAGCATTTATTTTTTTAGATGGGGTCAGTGACCCCCATTTGAAAACTGGAAAGAGTCAGAAGAAGAAGGCAAATGATTCAAAAACTATAGAGAATAAATAATGAAGACCAATTGAAAAGCTGGTTAGAACTGGCTATTGTATAACATACTAAAAGTTAACTTAAAGGTGAACCGCCCCTTTAAGGACATTGAGACATTTTGTTCATTAAAAAAACAGGAATTATTTCTCTATATATTTCAATATATTTAAGCTGGCCAACAATGTCAAAGTCATCCCTGGTCTGGCCAGTCCTACACTCAACTTTCATTTGATTCATTAAAGGATAAGAAAACCTTAAAAATAAGTGAATATAAAACTGATGAGGTAGCTATTCTAGGAACATTTGCAATGTACATTCATTATTTATTCTTTTTTAATTCCAAGATATTAAGAGATACATGTACTAATAATATGAATGAATTTTGTTACAACAGCGCCACCTGCTGGACATTTTCCCACCAGTCTGACCACCAAGTAGTCAAGGAAGTTGTCAAGAGAAAGAAAGAGGCTGATGTTCTTCTGCTTAGGAATAAAATTAGAAACCTTTCTCACATCTTTCCTAAGCAGAAGAACATCAAAACAACCTCTTTCTTTCTCCTGACAACTTCCTTGACTACTTGGTGATTAGACTGGTGGGAAACTGACCAGCAGGTGGCGCTTTACACAAGGAGTTTTCATACAAGGAGTATTTCAGGTAGTCACAATGTGCCCCTTGTCATATCACCCACTAGTGGACAATGCCATATAACAAAGATAGTGGTATCTAATCTGCTCTGGACAATTCACATTGTCCAACTTCATTTAACCACTCAGAGCCAATTGTTACTTTTGGATCACAATTAGTGATCCAAAAATCCAAAATTTTGTCAAATGGCATAGGACTCAATAGGAAGGCAAGCTCAAATTGTTGTTTTTCACAGGGTTCGGAATGGCTGACGTGGAAGCCAAGAGGCTTATAATAATGACATCTGTATTATCTTTATTGGCTCAAAAGTTTATTCAATGAAATAGATAGCATGGTAACATTTTAGTGCAGTTTCGTGAAAATGCACATCACTGACAAAACTGCCAATTCACATCCAAAAAATGTTCACTTATCTTTAACCTCAACATAAGACTGAACCAAGTGAAGAATTTCACAAACTTTTACAACTGGATTAATCTTTTTAACTGATCACTGTTCAACCAGATATTTTTTTTTTATAAAACTTCTATTGTTCTCCTAATGCTTGATGATTATATAACCTTCTGGCTGTAGGAAGAAAGAAAATATAGTTCCGTCTCCTGAAATGAATTCCATCTCCCATAGCGCTCCTTAGAGCAGCATGTGTTGTGTTTTGGGTAGCCGAGGATGAGGAGAGTATAAGCTTTATTAGCAGAGTCATGCAGCCATTACACAACAGTAAGCTTTCACTTTTAAGCTGCCAGAAAATATGCACAATATAAGTCTGGGCACAGTGACATCTACATGCCATTTGTATAAACACCACATATACCCCCTATAGTAGGAAAGCATTTGGACAACTATAATAACAGCATCAATTAAACAGTATGCATTTTAAAACAATATTATACATTCTTCACATAACAAAGTCCTTGGTCCATGTAGGTAGTTTTCTGATTCTCTCAGTACTCCTTATAGGTTCACTTTCTTCAGGCCTATTGCAGTTGACATCAGGAGTAGGAAAATGTCCTTCATCAAATGGAGCTTCTCCAAAGTCATATCTAACAGGAGCAAGATGACTTGCATTCTATATATGTCCATCAGACAGTTCATATGTGTATGGTCCTTGCTGGCGTCTCACTTCAAGTGGTATAGTAAATTTAGATTGTCCTTGTTTCAGTATTCCTGGTTTCTTAATTCTGACTTAAGATCCAGGCTGAAAGTGTACTTCTCTTGCACCATGTTTTCTGTCAGTATAAGCCATGCATTTGGCTTGGTGACGTTTCACAATGTCAGCAGTAGATGATTTTTTAGGCATAGTTTTTTGCGGAAGTTTGATGTCTGCAACATGTAAATTATCTGTCTGCCATGTAATAATTCAGTTGGAGATGATTGGGTTGTTGCATGGCACTTTGCTCTGTAGTTATGTAGGAACTCTGTTGTAAATACTTTCCAAGATGTCCCAGTAAGATTTGCTGTCTGTAGTGCTTCTTTCAGACTTCTGTTGAATCGCTCAAGTTCTCCATTTGCTTGTGGGTAATACACTGAAGATTTCCTATGCACAATATTCCTCTCTCTCAGATAGAATTCAAACTCAAATGTGACAAACTGTGGTCCATTGTCTGATATTAACTCCTTTGGATTACCTTCTCTGCTGAAGACTGTAGACAGAAATGTTATTACTGTAGCTGATGTTATATGAGAAACAAATGCAATTTCTTACCATTTACTGTAATAGTCTATCAAGGTTATAGCTAATCTGCAGTCCATTGGAGCATCTGTAAAAGGACCGACAATATCAATAGCAAGTTTTTCCAATGCTGAATCAGGAAATGGTATTGGTTTTACATCTGGTCTCAACTTAACTTTGTGTACAAAGTTCTTTGCACAACCCAGTGAAGTGTTGCTTTGTGGTGAAATTTAAGTCTGTGTGGCAGGTACTGGTGCTGTAGTAATGAGACCATCAACTAATTGTAGGTTTAATGCAGCAAAGAGATCCCTTCCAAGTAAAGCAGTACCCTTATTCACAATGTAAAAGTCACATTTTGCAGTATTTGATTCAAATTGTACAGTCACTGGCAAGCAACCAAGCACAGGGATTGGATCCTTTAAGTAATTGACCAGTTTCAGGGCAGGTGCAACAAGCAGATATTTTGCAAATTATTTCAAGAAAACATCCTTTGGTAGTATAGAAACAGCTGAACCTGTATCAAGCATCAGGTTAATGGAGTGTCCCTTGTCAGCAGAAGCAGTACTGACACTGACAGTGCATATAAACTTGTCTGGAATAAATGTATCAACTTTATCCACACTTAATACTGTAACATTTGTAGTAGTGACTTCATGAACATCTTTAGCAGAACTACGGCAGATCTTAGCAAAATGTCCTACTCTTGTGTATTTGCGGCACCGTTTAGCTTTTGCAGGACATGTAATATGATTTGCAGTCAGGGTTTGGACTGGGGGACCCGGGGCCCACCGGGACCGCTGTCCGGGGCCCACCAGACCGCTGTCCAGGGCCCCTCGCCCGGCCCCTACTGCGAAGCATGGCCGGCTCGCACGCATTCAGCCGCACTCGATTTTTTTTGAGGATTTCAAAATGGAAAGACCCATGAGGGTCGGGGCCCACCGGGTTTTTTCCTGGTGTCCCGTCAGGCCAGTCCGACACTTTTTGCAGTGTGTTGTGTTGCAGTGTAGGTGAATCCCTTTCCTTAGCACTGTATTTTGCCTGTGACTGTGCATTATTAGGCCACAGTGCTGAATTCACAATCTGTACATTCCCAGCAATTCCCTCCCACTGCTGTTTCAATTTGGCTAACAACTGTGATAGCCTTTGCAAGGGTTAAATCCTGCTCTAGGAACAGTCTCTCTCTAATGCGAGGTGAGTTTGTTTTTTCCACTATTTGGTCTCTTAGCATTTCATCTGTTAGATTCCCAAACTCTCAGGTAACAACCAGCTCTCTCTCTCAAAGCTGCTACAAATTGTTCTGTGGATTCGCCATTACGTTGTCTACGTTGGCGGAATTTATATCTTTCAGCAACCACATTTACTTTTGGCACGAAAAAGTTCTTTATAGCAGTAAGAGCAGTTTCATATGTATCATCAGGTAATGGTAATGTATGGAATATACGCTGTCCCTCTGCTCCCAAGCAGTGAATATGTAAAGCAGTAGAAATCTCCCCTTGGTTAGCAGCAATAATGTAATTTTCAATCATACGGATCCAAGCAGTAAAAGGTATGGTAGGCTCACCAGGGTTTGGAAGAAAAGGTGCAGGCTGCTGCAGAGGTAGAAGAGCCATCTTGTCGTCAATCTGTTATGTTTTGGGTAGCCGAGGATGAGTATAGTATAACAGTGCTTTATTAGCAGAGACTCATGCAGCCATTATACAACAGTAACCTTCACTTTCACTTTTAAGCTGTCAGGAAGTATGTACAGTATAAGTCTGGGCACAGTGACATCTACAAGCCATTTGTATAAACACCACAGCATGCATTTGTGAGTATAGGTTGCTGCAGTTAATTGTATTTTTATCGTTACTCCATACTCTAACAGTATTCTTTGACATTTAATTAATGGATGTTTTTCCGTTTCTGCACAAACCAATTATTAGTTGAATACATAAATGCGTAAAAGAGAAGAGATTACTGCGGTGCTTAATGTAACATTTTATATGCATCACATTGATCACTAATGCAGATTTCCTATCTTGCAGCCACACAAGGAATATACATAAACCTCTCAATAGACTCGTTTTATGTATTTTTATTTTCTGCAGGTTAATTATTCAATTATTCAAGTGATATATATATATATATATGACAGCCACTGAAAAATGAATACATTTTGTTTTAATTTTCTCGCTGTAGTTGACTGCATTTCTGAAATTTTGCTCTTATAATACTACAATAAAATGTTGAGCCAGAAAGGGAACATTCATTATAAGCACTAGAGGATAAGATAATGTATTTTTTTTTCAGTTGACAGGATACAGAAAGGCATTGGAAACAGATAATATTAATACAAATAACATCTTTAGCTTAACTTATGTCATTATAAGTCATTAAAGTGACTGCTACCAAATTTGGTACAAAGAAAAGATGTATTTTTCTAAGGTTGAAGAGTTAAATAGCAGTTAAAGCCCTCAGTCAGAAATTACAGATTTATTGTGTTACTAGAAATGCTTAGTGCTGCTGTAAAGATTTCCTTGGACATCAGCTTCCCCTACCTCTGAACTCCAGCCGCTTCCTTCCAGCTAATGGATTGCTTGGCTTTCTTCATCAATTATATCATGTGTGGCTGCTGTCTGTAGTAATTTGTACACAAACACCATTAAATTCTGGGATTTAGTTGCCTTCAATTTATTAAAGGCTCCATATGGTTAGATGTGCAGGGCCAGAACTAGGGGTAGGCAGAAGAGACATGTGAGGGGGTTCAAGGCATGCACCTCTTCTGTTTGCCTACCCCTAGACCGGGCCCCTTTCCCCCACTGCAGTTTGTCACCTTTTGTACTCCCCACCGCATCTCATCACCATGTGTGAACATGCTCATTTCAGCGTGGTTGAGGGATCAAGAGTGGCCAGCCAGGTTGCATTAGGGTGACCAGCTGGTTTACCCTCACTCATTTGATGTGCTTTAGGTAGCCATACACAGGCTGAATTATATCTGAGCAGTTGACCTGCAAGCCAGTTATTTTGATATGGTGGGATTTGGGCATTTTTCCATGGAAATTCAGCTTTTCTAGTGCAGAGAAGAAGGGATGGCAGGTTGGACATCTCGGGTACATTTGGGCCCATAATGCCACTGATGGATCCTTTCTTGTGGTCTGAAACTATTTAAGAGCAGTAGTTGTCAGACTTTTTCAGCTCAAGCCCTCTTAAAGTTCCAGGTAAGCCGCCATACCATGTCAAGGTAAACCCCATACGGCGGTCCCTAACCTGTTTACCTGTGATCAAAATATAAAACCTTGGTTTCAATCTGTGAACTAGATCCTCCCCCGCCACCTGCATATGCGGCTTTTAAAGGGGAGACTGCCCAGACTTTTAACAAGAAAAAGTGATTGTGAAGAGACTATAATAAAGGCAAAGTAAAGTTGTATATATAAGTGCACACTTGTATGAGTGTGTGTGTGAGTATAAATATAGGTGTGAGTATAGATGTAGAAGGAGATGAAAAAGGAAAAGCTAAATGAGGAGTGTAATACTGTAGGTGTAATGTGTGTGGGTCTGTGCAAGTGTTGCCTAGTGATAAGTGCAGCAAGTGTCTCACAGGCGTTGGTAATAAAAAGGACAAAGCCTCCCCAGCCGCTAGCATTTGTGGCTTTTAAGGGAGAGAAATTGCCCAAACCATCAACTTTATGATCATAACTTTGTAACTAGGGATGGGCGAATTTTTTCGCCTCGTTTTGCCGAAAAAATTACGCCCATAGACTTGTATGGAGACGTGCGTCAAAAAAAAGACGCGCGACAAAATAATTTCACCGCGCGACAAAATGTTTTTGACGCCCATAGACTTTAATGGGCGTCTGCGATATTTCGCCGGCGGCGAATTTTTGGCGAAGCGAAACGGGTCAAATTCGCCCATCCCTGTTTGTAACAAAAAAAACCTGTTTTTCTTTTTTAAATACATGCACTTGCATATTCATTGAATTATTTAGACAGGGGTTTATTGTACTTAAATATTTTTTATATGGCCTTAGGAGTGCACCCCTTTTTTTGCTCTTAAAGTTCCAGCCTTGGAGCAAAAGATTGTTGTATCGGTCATTTAGCCACAGTACTAAGAATATCTAGAACAACCACTTGTTTCAACCCCGCCAGTTTGACAGCCCTGCCCTAATTGATATTGAGTGTGTATGTAGGAGAGCAAATAAGCATTCTCTCCAAATCTTACTCTAACTGCCATTCATACTGAGCACCCCTCCTTGAAACTGCTCCAAGCCACCCCTTGGACAACCAATATGTTTCAACCCCAAATCATACCCTAACTGATTTGAGGGAGTATCTAGGGAGCAATTTAGCATTTTCTCCAAATCTTACCCTAACTGCCAATCAGTCTGAGCACCCCTCCTTGCCTCTACTCCAAGCCACCCTGTTTGACATTTGTCCTTCTTTTACTTCCATATCTGTCAGTACCCCATCCACCATCATAGATGAGATATTGAAAAATATTATCAGCTTTCATAGATCAATGTCAAGTTGCCATAAATGCCCGAACAGTTGGTCTATTTTAAGCAATGTCCATGGAAAAGTATAATATTTCTCCTCTGTAGCCCTCTATTAAGGCCTGGTTACTTGAAGCAAATAATCCAGCAGCTCCTCGGCTACTTTATCAATACAATTATGGACACGTCGCCATTAATCTCTACCATGCAGCTGATGAAACATAAATGGAAAACAAATACACCTTAAAATTGGTTTAGTCTGGAGATAAATCTCTGTGCTCTAGTGTTAGTAACACCTAATCTCAAGTAGGGATTTCTCTTTCATCCGGCTCTTGAGGATAGAAAATAACCCAGCTCTGCTCTAGTGTAGATATGCCAATACAAACTAAGGAGCAGGAAGCCCTTATCTGTAAAATTCACGAAAAACCTCACAGGAAAGCTTTTAATATAATCTTTCCTTTGTGCCTTTAACTGCTGTGACATGTGCTGCAGAGCATGATGTTTAATAGGGCAAGGAAACATGGGTGTTTGTTTCAGCTGCATTGCAATCTCTCTCTCAGATGGTTTCTAATAATTCATCATCATTTATTATTTGTATAGCATTCGCTTATATGTGTCTCCAGATGTGGTTGTCACCTGCTGTTCAAAAAATTAGATACACGGATATCTGATTAATGAGGTTGTTCCATTCTGTAGGTCAACAATATCACTCACGAGGCAGGGGAATGAAAAGCCGGGCCAGTTCTGTAAAGCTGCCGTAGGGTTTGTACTTCGCTGGAAGGGAATAAGAAAGGAAAGCTTTGTTGCAGGACCATTGTTTCCATGTTAGCAACTCGAAAGAACTAGTGTTTTGTAACTTTCAGAAGTATTTGGCATCTCTCCCTCCACAGAACATATGTTTGGACTCATTTATCTGCTTCATTTTTTTCAATATAACTAAGTCCATTTGTTTTTTAGGGTTTTTTTTGGATCTGGTGCCTAATACTGTAAAAATATCAAAAAGATGAAACTATTTATCTAGCCTTTTTGTACAGATTTAGGCTTCCAATGTATGGGCCTTTCCCAAGGGCCCTTAACAACACATATCTGGCTGAAATTGACCAGATTTAAATTGGGCTGGTTAGAAAATTGACATGTTCGTATGGCCTCTCCCAACAGGACATTATATTCTTTTGTAATGATCTTATTGTTGGCCCTGAGGCCATATGAAAAGATCAACGCCATTTGGCTGTGCACATAGGTGGTCAAATTGGGGCCAAGATAGGCTCATTTGGTAACATTAACAAACAATCAGATCTTAAAGGAACAGTAACACCAAAACGTGTTTTTAAGTTTATTACAATGAATAGGGTTATTTACTAAACTCTGGTTGGGCTTTTTAGGTCAAATTTTCCATGTTTTTTTTTTAAAAAAGATTCATTAAAGCCCGATGCAGCAAAAAACCAGAATCCGAAAATCCGCCATCTCAGACCTGCTGAGGTTGTGTATGTCAATGACAAAAGTCCCTATCCTATTTTGATGTTTCTGTGGTCTGTGCTGGAATTATCTCAAAAATCCAATTATTTTGTGCTTTTTGGGCAAAAATCCAAAGGAAAAAGCTATAAAAAATTGAGCGATTCAGGCTCTATTTTATCGAGTTGTTACCTGAACCGGTTAAATCAAGTTTTTTTTAATAATAAATAAGGTAAAATCGGGTATGGGAGTTTGGTCGTTGTTTTTTTATTTTACAAATGAGATAAATTTGGATTTTTAGAAAATAACCCTCCCCATGTACATTAACCTGCAGTGGTAAAATAATGTGTTGGATTCAGAAACGCTACTGTAGTTTATAAAAATAAGATGCTGTCTAGCCACAGGGTAAAAGGCAAAAAGAAAAAGGCACAGATTACATAGCAGATAACAAATAAACTCTGTAGATTACAATGGTGTTTTGTGGAGTTTATCTGCTATCTTCTATGTAACCTGTACTATTCATCAGCTTTGTTTATATAAACTATAGTAGTGTTTCTGAAGATTAAAACGCAGCTTATACCAGTGCATGGCAGCAGTACATTATATTTCAATTACATTAATACACTTTAATTTTTTGGTGTTGCTGTTCCTTTAATGTGTATAGGCAGCTAAATACTCCATTGAATATGTTAGAGGAGGAAGGACTTTGTTTAGAGACAGAGGGATAATGGCTGAACAAAAAAAACAGAACTTCTGCTTCCTTGCAAAAAAAGCTGCTCTTTCTTACAATTTCTGCATAAATCTCCCAATATTGAAAAATGATCTAAATTGTTAATATTCACTCTAAGCTGTGTGCTCTTAATGACTGTAAACTGTATATACAGTGACACAATGACAGGGCAATGAAAAATCCCTTCGGTGCAATACTGTTTTTTTAAAAAAAATATCCTTTATACAAGTGCCAGTTATCAGAGTTACAGCTTCCAGCAATGAACAATGAATGAGCTTCTTGTTACAAACAAAGACATATCTTGAATTTTAATTTTCTTTCTTATTCTACAGCAACCATGCATTCTCTGATTATGGCTAAAGGGCTAGATGAGGGGGAGGGGGATTTCATAGCAAGGGGTAGGACAATATCCCTACTATATGCACCTTTTATAGGCACCATTTCCCTACTATAGCTGCTATCCCACCGCCACAGTCCCTTCCCAGAGACTGTTATCCCTCTTTTACTATAGGCACCATCTCTCCATACTATACCTGCTATCCCACAGTCACACTCCCTTCCCAGAGACTATTATCCCACTGTTACTATAGGCACCATCTCTCCCTACTATACCTTCTATCCCACAATCACACTCCCTTCCCAGAGACTATTATCCACTGTTACTATAGGCACCATCTCTCCCTACTATACCTGCTATCCCACAATCACACTCCCTTCCCAGAGACTATTATCCCACTGTTACTATAGGCACCATCTCTCCCTACTATACCTGCTATCCCACAGTCACACTCCCTTCCCAGAGACTATTATCCACTGTTACTATAGGCACTGTCTCTCCCTACTATACCTGCTATCTCACAGTCACACTCCCTTCCCAGAGACTATTATCCCACTGTTACTATAGACACCATCTCTCCCTACTATACCTGCTATCCCACAGTCACACTCCCTTCCCAGAGACTATTATCCACTGTTACTATAGGCACTGTCTCTCCCTACTATACCTGCTATCCCATAGTCCTTTCTAGGCACTGTATTAGTGATTGGCGGGGGGGGGGGCATATGGATCCCCCTTGGTACTCAGCACTGAATGCACCCTTCTTCCCAAATGCAGCTGTGATAGTTAAAATATTTAAATGCATTAATTGATATTAATTAGCTCTGTCCTGTGATCTGAACGGTACTATAATAGAGTTTCCTGAAAAAGACTGCTTCAAAGATTCTGCATAGCCCTTGCCCTTGAGGAAAGTCATTTGCTTGCTTTAAAAATGAAATGGATAGGTTTTGCCTGCATTGCGGCTACTCGGAGAAGGCTGTATATGTGGTGGCTTCCCTGTGGAGAAACAGCATAAAGGAGAATGTATGAAATATGTATACGCTCTGGCAATTTTCACTATTCTGAAAATGTGTTCTTGGAATAAATTTCCAGATGACATAAAAAGACATAAAAACTGTCTCAACAGCCTTTCAGCCTGCTCCACTAAATTTAGTCTGTATTGCTTGGAAATTGCATGCTTCAGTTCAATGCTATAAAATATACTTGCTCTACTTAATGAGCAATATTTTGGTTTTATTCTTACTGTCATACTGTTTGCACTGAGGCTGCTGAATTATAAACAGCTTTACGGTGGTGGGTTTAAAGCAGTGCTAGCTGAACTCTCTGTGCTATGGAATTATTTATTTTCCAGCTATGTTTATCTGAGAATATATGGGCGCAGCAATGTTGTATCAAAAACAATGGCAGATAAAAGCTTATGGCAAGTGCTGGGGCTACATTGCAACAGTTAAATGTACACCAAGGTCTTGTAACCAAAGCAACCAGTTTACAGTAATTAGTGTAATTTGTAAGCAGCATATGAATAATACTTGAAGAGCCAGGCCTGGGAAGATTTTGCCATATGTATTACCAAAACAGTGTTTTGCTTTTTGTGACTTTTGCTGTGGAATTGGAACAGCAACAAAACACATTTTCTGTAGATTCATTAACATTTTCAGAGAGAGGATGGAGTCACATTTGGCATTAATAACAACATTATTATGTGATTCAAGTCAGTTGTGGCTATTTATGCAACCTGTTATTGGGACCATGGATACCACTATATCATAAATGCATTATAGATGCATAAACTGAATTAAACACAGTATACAGGTGGTTTGGAACTGGAAGGGGCACAGCAGTTGGTGTGCTCCAAAACTCCTATGCTTACATATTGGTATGGTTCTTGATTAAATGATTTTTAGCAGACATAAGGGATGGTGATCCAAATATCAGAAAGAGCCCTTATACTGTATAAGTTATCCCTCCCGACATAAAGGACCTGTTATCCAGAATTCTCAGGACCTGGGGTTTTATAGATAACAGATCTTTCCATAATTTGGATCTTCATACCTTAAGTCTACTAGTTAGTAGGGATGTGGCAAATCCACTATTTGGGATTTGGCCAAATCCCCGAATCTTTTGTGAAAGTTTCGGCCGAATACTAAAACGAATCCAAATCCTAATCTGCATATGCAAATTACAGTCAGAAAAGGAAAAAGTGGGGGGGAAATTTTACTTCTTTGTTTTGTGACGAAAAGTCATGTGGTTTCCCTTCCTGACCCTAATTTGCGTATGCAAATTAGGATTCAGATTTGGTTTCAGATTTGGTGGAATCTGAATTCTGCTGAAAAAAGCTAAATCCTGCCCGAATCCCGAACCGAATCCTTGATTCAGCCCATCCCTACTAGTTAGTTTTGCTTCCTATAAGGATTTAATTATATCCTAGTTTGGATCAAGTACAAGTTACTGTTTTATTATAACAGAGAAAAGGAAATCATTTTTAAAAAATTCAGATTATTTGGATAAAATGGAGTCTATGGGAGACGGCCTTTCTGTAATTCTGAGCTTTCCGAATAAAGGGTTTCCTGATAACGGATCCCATACCTGTATTATAAGGTGAGCCACTCAAGAAGCTGCCAGATATGTGATTTCTATTTTTTCTGTGCTTTGCATCCCTATTGCTCTATACAAAGCATGTGTGTGTTTTATTGGCACTCTTGGCTAGTTAAAAGAATGAGACTGAGTTTAAAGGGATACTGTCATGGGAAAAAACATTTTTTGTAAAATGAATCCGTTAATAGTGCTGTGTCAGCAGAATTCTGCAGTGAAATCCATTTCTCAAAAGAGCAAACAGATTTTTTTATATTTAACTTTGAGATCTGACATGGGGCTGGACATATTGTCAATTTCCCAGCTGCCCCAAGTCATGTGACTTGTGCTCTGCTAAACTTCAATCACTCTTTACTGCTGTACTGCAAGTTGGAGTGATATCACCCCCCTCCCTTTTTCCCTCCAGCAGCCAAACAAAAGAACAATGGGAAAATAACCAGATAACAGCTCCCTAACACAAGATAACAGCTGCCTGGTAGATCTAAGAACAGCAGTCAATAGTAAAAACCCATGTCCCACTGAGACACATTCAGTTACATTGAGAAGAAAAAAACAGCAGCCTGCCAGAAAGCATTTCTCTCCTAAGTGCAGGCACAAGTCACATGACTGGGGGCAGCTGGGAAATTGACAAAATGTCTAGCCCCATGTCAGATTTCAAAATTGAATATAAAAAAATCTGTTTGCTCTTTTGAGAAATGGATTTCACTGCAGAATTCTGCTGACACAGCACTATTAACTGATTAATTTTGAAAAAAAAAATTTTCCCATGACAGTATCCCTTTAAGGTAAATTTAAAGTGTTTGGGGATTTTATTTGTTTATTTAGTTTTTTGCGGTCCTAAAGGAGTCACCCTGAAAGTGTTGTTGGTACTATAGGAGTCTATTGGTGCATATGTACAATGTATGCATGGCTATAGTTGCAAGAAGGACAAATAAATCGTTGCTATAAAGGCAGTTTTCCCTATACCACAATCAGTGGTATAGGGAAAACTGCCTTTATAGCAGCAATTTATTTGTCCTTCTTGCAACAGACTTCTTTAAAGGAGAGGGAATGTTTAAAACTAAGTAAACTTTTTCAGAAAGGTCTATATAAATACACCAGTAAACCCTCATAGTAATGCTGCTCTGATTTCTTCAAAAGAAACACTATATTTCTGTCCTTCTATTGTGTACATATGGACTTCTGTATCAGACTTCCTGCTTTCAGTTTAAACCTCCAGGGCTAGGGCTTGAGCATGCTCAGTTTGCTCCTCTCTCCCTCTCCCCCTCCCTTGTCCCTCCTCCCCTCCCTGCTGTATTCTGAGCCCAGAACTATGATTGAACAGGGAGAGACTCAGGCAGAAAGTGATGTCACAGCAAGCTAATATGGCAGCTGCTATCCTAAACAAACAGAGTTCTAGCGCTGTTTACTCAGGTATGGTAAAGCATTCTACAGAATAAATATAGCATTCTAGCTTGCACGATTGTGGTTAATCTATTGGCAATAAATAATTGGCAGCAGCTTTCCTTCTCCTTTAAGTTTCACTTGAGATGCACTTAGGTTTTGGGGGTTATGTAATAAAAGGCACTAAGTTTGCCAGGCGCAGATACCCATAGCAACCAATCAGTAGGTAGAATTTACTTGTCCCCTGTTTAAAAGCAAGCATCTTATTGGTTGCTATGGGTTACTGCTTCTGGGCAAACGTAGTGCCTTTTATTTGTATTTTTGGCATGATATGTAACAGTATCATTAGACCAAACCAATCCGTTGTGTGGGAAGTTTCGTCGAAAGTCTTTGTCCTTTCACTGGAGCCACACATGCAAGTGACTCTAGTGCTGACACTCTCTATCTGCCCACTTATCAGTAGAAATGTCAGTTGCTGAAAGACAGACAAGTGCAAACTGTCACTTGCAGATTTCCTTGCTTTTGGCATGCCGTTAGTAGGTCATTATGATATGTGCTAACTGACAAGGTGTAATGGTGTCCCAAGTACAGCTTCAGTATAGTCTGATTATGTTTAATTCTAAATAAACATAGCAGCGCACTTTTTACTGTACAATCTGTGATCACAGCTGAGTTCAGCAACAATTATGAGAGGTTCTCTGTGAATTTATATATTATAAACACACGGCATTGTTCTCATCATAGTCTGTATTATCTTTGCAGCTAGAAACATTCACTGAAAAATCAACGATATTAATTCATATTTAAATCTTTCACAGGTTTATACCGCTGGTTGCACTTATAGGGGCAAATTCACTATGCGCCGAAGCGCCTAACGCAAGCGTCAATTCGCTAGCGTTGGCCATTTTCGTTACTTCGCAAATTCACTAATGGACGCTGGCGTAACTTCGCTAGCATAACTTCGCACCCTTACACCTGGCGAATTTGCGCAACTGACGTAACTACGCAAATTCACTAACGCGCGCATTGTTCTGAACGCTACCTTTTACGCTAGACTTCCTACGCCACCTCAGACCAGGCGAAGCGCAATAGAGTAGATTGGGATTTCTTCAAAAAAAGTTAAAAAAATTTTTAAGTCCCAAAAAACGCTGGCGTTTTTTCTATATTAGGGTTGATAGGCTGAAAAAGATCGAAAAATTTTTTGGGGCTCCCCTCCTTCCCCCCTACATTTCCTAACTCATGGCAACTTAACTATACAGTGGGCACATGTGTAGGGCAAAAAAAAAATTTTATTTGATGTTTTGAAGGTTTCCCAGGCATTTGTAGTGATTGTACGTATTCCTCCATTGAAATTTGAATTTGGCGCCGTATGCAAATTAACCATCGCTAGCGTAACTTCGCTTCACGTAGCGAATCAACGCTAGTGCAACTTCGCAACCTTACGCTACCCCTGAGCGCAACTTCGGATTTTAGTGAATTTGCGGATCGCTGGCGAAACTACGCCTGGCGAAGTGCGGCGAAGTGCAGCGAAGTTACACCTGGCGCAACTATGAATCTTAGTGAATTTGCCCCATAGTCTCTTGTTAAAAAAACATTTAAAGGGATGGTTCACCTTTAAGTTAATTTTTAGTATGTTATAGAATGGCTAATTCTATACTTTTTTTTTTATAGATTGTTACTTATTTCCCTGCTTCTTCTGACTCTTTCCAGCTTTCAAATGGGGGTCACTGACCCCATCTAAAAACAAATGCTCTGTAAGGCTACAAATGTATTGTTATTACTACTTTTTATTACTTATATTTGTATTCAGGCCTCTCCAGTCTCTATGGGCTGAACTCCACAACGCGTTAATTTCCAATTCATTGCCAGGCGATGACACGCATGCGACGTGTCAGATGTGAAGAAGATAATAGAATTGAACGTGAAATCGCCGATACAAACTACATGTATCTGATGAAGACGCAGCATGCAGCATTCACATGCGACAGTCGCATACATGTAGTTTGTACCTGCAATTTCATGTTCAGTTCCATCATCTTCTGCACATCTGACACGACGCATTCGTGTCATCGTCTGACGACAAATCGGCCATCAATGCGCTGTGGAGTTCAGCCCTTATTCAAATCGATGCATGGTTGCTAGGGTAATTTGGACCCTAGCAACCAGATTACTGAAACGGCAAACTGGAGAGCTGCTGAATGAGTCAAAAACGACAACAAATAAAAAAAAGAAAACCATTTGCAAATTGTCTCAGAATATCACTCTCAACATCATAAAAGTAAATTTAAAGGTCAACAACTCCTTTAACAGCTACAGAGTTGCTTGTTTAAAATATTCCAACATTTTGAACAGAGCATTATAACAAAAGGACCATTTATTTTCAGATCTATCAAAAAAATACCAAAACATTTTGCTCCTATTTGTAGAGCATCATAGAAGGGACACTGGTTAAAGGTGCACATTCTTCTGATTTTTCTATATTTTTTTCTTGATTTTTCTATATTCTAAATTCTAATGTCTTTTGGAACTTTTATGACCACATCATTTTCTCTAACCTCCCCCTATTTATAAAGAACTTGACATCATGTTCAATAAAAATATCAATTTGTTCTCCAGCTGAGACCTGGCAGATGTTATTATTTCCTATGGAAAGGTGAGGGACAAAGTTATTGAAATGCTCTTATAATAATGGGATCTCGCTAAAACTGCGCTACGTTGATGATATTTCCAGTCCAACATTGGCAGCTATTTCTCTTCCTCCAACTTTGATGGAAACTTCTTGAAAGTTTAGTAACAGGCAGATCCTACTTTGACAGAAACCACCAAAGCGCATTTGAACTAGGAAACTTGCTTTATAAATTGGGAGCAATTTCTCCAGTATTCACCAATTAAAACCATGGTTCTGTATCCATCGGGCGAATTCTAATGATTTATTAGAATAAGGGTTTTTGGAAAAACAAAAAAATGTGGGGTTTGATTCATTCTCAAATATATGTCATGTAGAACTTCCATTTTCTTCCAAAATGTTATTTCAGTGATATGGAACATTGCACTTTGCAGATGCTTCCCAAGTAATAGAACTATTTGCATCATTATAACTTATTCTTGGTTATAAAGCAGCAAGATGGTGAGATTCAAAAGTGTCTGACCAAATTGTTGAAGGGAACCCCTACGAAATAGTTGCCACAGTGCTCTGGCTTTCTTGAAACCATGTGATTGAAACAAGAAATGTGGCTCTTAAAGGGGTTGTTTACCTTTAAATTAACTTTTAGTATGATATAGAGCAGAGATCCCCAACCTTTTTTACCCATGAGCTTCAAATGTAAAAAGAGTTTGGGAGCAACACAAGCATGAAAAAGTCCCTTGAGGTGCCATATAAGGGCTGTGATTGGCTATTTGGTAGCCCCTATGTGGTATAGCAGCCTATAGGAAACTCTGCTTGGCACTATACTTAGTTTTTATGCAATTAAAACTCGCTTCCAAGCCTGGAATTCATAAAGAAGCACCTGCTTTGAGGACACCAAGTGCAACATCCAAGGGGTTGGAGAGCAACATGTTGCTCATGAGCTACTGGTTGGGGAGCACTGATATAGAGAGTGATATTCTGAGTCCAAGTGGTTTTCATTTTTTATTATTTGTGGTTTTTGAGTTATTTTCTTTTTATTCTGCAAGTCTCCAGTTTGGAATTTCAGCAATCTGGTTGCTAGGGTTCAAATTACCCCAGCAACCATGCATTGATTTAAATTAGAGACTGGAATATGAATAGGAGAGGGTCTGAACAGAAAGATGAGTAATAGAGAGTAGCAATAACAATACATGTGTAGATTTACAGAGCATTTGGTTTTTAGATGGGGTCAGTGACACCCCATTTGAATGCTGGAAAGAATCAGAAGAAATAATTAAAAACTATAAAAAAGAAAAAATGAAGGCCAATTGGAAAGTTGTTTAGAACTGACCATTCAAGAACATACTAAAAGTTAACTTAAAGGTGAACTACCCCTTTAAAGTTAATCCAAGTAGATGGGTAAAGAAACCAATCAGCGCAGGTGTACTGCTGCAAGGTGCTTTTATTGAATACACGACATGTTTCGAGCTTAAAAGCTCTTTATCAAGACTTGATAAAGAGCTTTTAAGCTCGAAACATGTCGTGTATTCAATAAAAGCACCTTGCAGCAGTACACCTGCGCTGATTGGTTTCTTTACCCATCTACTTGGATTGACTGAATACGTTGCTTTGGATGGAAACAAGGGTTTGGAGACCAGAAATATACAACAAGGGTAAATATACCAGTTTATGTGATTTTTACCCCTTTAAAGTTGTATGTGAAAGCTTCATGTGCGGTGGAATCACTGGTGCAGTCAATTGCAAGAGATCCTAGCTTGAATCTATTTCCTACTGACAGTTGCCTTATATGGTTGCGAGTAAACGGGGGCAATTTTGACAGTTTCTGCTTCCTAATCGCCAGAAACAACCAAACAATCAAAATGAACCATAGCCCTAAGAAGACATGCACTGTAGCTACCCTGCTATTTGTTATATATTACAGGTACAGGACCTTTTATCTAGAACGCTTGGGACCTGGGGCTTTCCGGATAACCAATCTTTCCGTAATTTGAATCTTCATACCTTAAAGATATACTGACACCAGAATTAAACTCTTTTTTACATCTATTATAATATTGCCTTTGAAAGCTACTTATAACTTTGCCATAAAGTATTTGCACAAAGCTTTTACATTACCTGTCTGATGCCCCATGTTCCTGTATGAGGGGGCTGCCATATTTGTGCAGGAGGAGTCCGTTAGCTTTAGAAACTGTCAGGCTGAGATGGGACAGTCAGGTCGCCAAAAAAGTCAGGTTTAGAAACTTCAACTAACAATAACTTATAAAAACAAACCTCTCATCAAAAAACGATCAACATGACCTATAGGTATCTTTTAATGTACATTCATATTCTGAAAAGTAGTTTTTTAGTGTTAGTATCACTTTAGGTCTATTAGAAAATTGTTTAAACATTAAATAAACCCAATAGGCTGCTTTTGCTTCCAATAAGAATTAATTATATCTTAGTTTGGATCAAGTACAAGCTACTGTTTTGGCTTATTTGGATAAAATGGAGTCTATGGGAGACAGCCTTTCTGTAATTCAGAGCATTCTGGATGAAGTGTTTATGGATAACGGATCCCATACCTGTACCAACGTTATTGGTACTAGCAGTACAGCAATAGCAATATGGGGCAGATTTATCTAAATTCAAATGTGAGTTTTCACTAAGATTGGAGTTTCTTTGCGGCAGAAATCAAGAATTTGAATTTGAGTTTCTGAAACTTGAATTTTCAAGAATAAAAAACTTGAAGGCTCAAAATAAAAAATGGCAAAATGTTTTTCAAAATTCAAACTATTTTGCAATTGAGTTTTTCAAGATCTATTTAAATGTCAAGCTTTTTCATAAATAAATACAAAAAAAACCTTGAAAAGTTTGACTTTCGATTAATCTGCCTCTGTGAGTCTAATGAAACATATTAGATAGAATGCCCTCTAGGAAGATGAGTTTTAATTTTACTCAACTGAATATCTTTGTCTTCTAGGCAAATTCATCTATGACGGACAGAAGGTCACCTGGTAAGTCTTTGCCTCTGTTAAAATGAATGATTGTTCATGGTATCTGCAATAAGGCATCAGTTATATTTATCCTAGCTAGTGATGGGCCAATTTGTCCTGTATTGCTTCACCGAAAAATTCGCAAATTACCCTCAAAATTTGCGAAGCGGAAAAATTCGCAAAACGCAAATTTTGAAGCCTGCGTCAAATTTGACGCTGGCATTAAAGTCACTGGGCGTCCGAATAATGTTGATGCGCAACGGTTTTGACGAGAGCGACCTTTCTGCTGTGCATCCAAAATTTTTAGCATTGTAGCAGTTTAGCGAATTTATTTGCCGTCAGCGAAACGCGTAAATTCGCCGCAAATTTGCACCTGCCGAATTTATGAGCCCATCACTAATCCTAGCTGTACATATTTTATATTATTGGATAGTATCAGAGCTGGACTGACACAGTAGGATATACAAGGCAGATATCCCGGCCACATCAACCCATGGCAACTACTTTCTCTCGCTGTTCTATTTGGCACCTCCTGTCCCCTTAGCCTCACCCTTGTTGCAGGGCTGTAGTTAGAGGAGGCAAAATAGGTAAGTGCCAAGGGTCATAGTGCCCCCCCCAACCCTGTGCCTCTTCTGCCTACCCCTATCTGGATAGTATTGCTTTTAAAGGAAATCTTTTGCAAACACAAAAAATTTATCTAAGTTTATCTCATGGAGAAAATAAATATTCTAAATATAAGTTACTCTTCACGACACCTGTCACTCTTCAGTCTCTCTTCATGAACAAGTCAGGGTCAGATAAGTAGGGTCAGGTAGGTCTAATACATCTTGTAGAGAGGGTTCTTTTCCTAGCAGATGTATTAGAGCTAGCTCAAATAACTGACTCAAGCACAAACAAAATAACTGGCTCTGGCACAAATCCTGCATGTAGAGAAACAGGATTTCCATCAGAGATGGTTATTTTGAAAGGTTGAGCTCTACTACATCTTTTAGGCAAAGAAGGAGGTATTAAACCTGACTACATGAATAGAAAATGAAGAGTGGCAGGTTGCTATGAGGGGGATAGGGAAGTGCAACACAATTATTTCAGAAACGGAACAGAATTTTTAATGGATTATATTTAGAAAGTTTCTTATTTCAGTATGATTACAGTATATTAAATTTTCATTTTTGCGGTAGTTCCATTTTAAGGGTGAATTGTCATAATGGTAAACAGAAATAAGGGAATCTCATTCAACATATATGTACACCAAAATATGGAGCACACAGTGGGGCATCATGGCTGGCCTGGAAATGCCTCTGTCCATGTTATTATTATTTTATTCTCCCATGATGCTGTGTCAGCATCCAGATCCAGTA
This sequence comes from Xenopus laevis, assembly GCF_017654675.1. Lineage (NCBI taxonomy): Eukaryota > Metazoa > Chordata > Amphibia > Anura > Pipidae > Xenopus > Xenopus laevis. The sequence goes on from NC_054373.1 coordinate 161,903,200, forward strand.
GATAAAGCATTTCAGTGGTGATTATTGATTTTTAACTGCTCACCAGGGTCCACCAGCAGAATCTAATTGTACCACCAAATATCATTTAAATTGACAAAACCGTTGTGAGTTTTGGGGTTGGACTATTTGTGCCAGAATTCTATTTCACTATACCTCTGCCTCACCTAGGTGCAATTTACTGGAGCTGGAAAGCATCAGCGAGTGAGTTCATTATGTCCTGGGATTTGCTTTGTACTTCAATCCAAGTGAATTTGGATAAACATCTGATACATGGGAAATTCTCTATCACCTTCCATGTGTGACTGAGAAAAGCAGATGTTTTGCAATGCAAACACTTCCTAGTAAAATGCCTTTCATTTCTCAGAAACTGACACAGAGCGGGATTCTCAGGATCAAGTCTGTGGCCACTTCTGATTGCAGAGTTGCCACTTTTGCTACATTCCAAGTGTGTTTGTGTTTTGCTTTTATAACTCCCAAGTGCTACATATCGTGTAGGGTTCTTGCCCACTTTCTCTTTCCCACAGTCAGCGGCAGCTTAATCTTCATATCCAGTTAGTGTCATATGCCCGAATGCAAGGAATGGATAAGCTGCTTTCATCAGGTCTGCTCTTTGGCCGCCTGTTAGAGACACTTGTATTATCCGTATAATTGTGGATATAGCAGAGAGCTTATGAAAGAAGACAGACAGAACAGGGGAATTCAGTAGGTGCTATTTACAGCTTTATACAACACAATAAAAAAAAATGTAATCTTGCGTTAGTCTCTGTGCCTTATATTTTGCTAGCCCTAAACTCATTTTGCATACTGCTCCAGTACTGTTAGGGGCAGATTTACAAAATTCGAGTGAAGAAGTCGAATGTAAAAAACTTCGAATTTCGAAGTATTTTTTGGGTACTTCGACCATCGAATTGGTTAAATTCGATCGAATTCGAACGATTCGAAGTAAAAATCGTTCGACTATTCGACCATTCGATAATCGAAGTACTGTCTCTTTAAAAAATACTTCGACCACCTACTTCGGTAGATAAAACCTACCGAAGTCAATGTTAGCCTATGGGGAAGGTCCCCATAGGCTTGCCTGTGATTTTTTGATCGAAGGATTTTCCTTCGATCGTTGGATTAAAATCCTTCGAATCGTTCGATTCGAAGGATTTAATCGTTCAATCGAACGAAAAATCCTTCGATCGATCGATCGCAGGATTTGCGCAAAATCGTGAACGATTTTAGTTCCCAGTTGAATATCGAGGGTTAATTAACCCTCGATATTCGACTCTTGATGAATCGGCCCCTTAATGTAACAAAAAAAAAAATGTTGCTATTTATTTCATGTTTTTATTTTTCTACCTTCTTGTCTGTAAAAGCAGCACTATTAAGCACTGGCCTCCTAACCCCACTGGTTGTACTATAGGTGCCCTGTCCCATTTGATATGATTGTTGGTCCCTTCTAGTGATGGGCGAATTTATTCGCCAGGCGCGAATTCGCAGCGAATTTGCGCGATTCGCCGCTAGCGAATAAATTTGCGAAACGCCCGCAAAAATTTGCGGAAAAAATTTGCCGGCGTCAAAAAAAAATTTCACCGCAAAATTTGCAAATTTTTCGGCGAAGCGAAACGGCGCAAATTCGCCCATCACTAGTCCCTTCCAAGATTCTTATTGCCACTGCTACTATAGCCACCGTCTCTCCCTACTATAACTGCTATCCCACAGCCACACTCCCTTCCCAGAGACTATTATCCCACTGTTACTATAGACACATCTCTCCCTACTATACCTGCTATCCCACAGTCACACTCCCTTCCCAGAGACTATTATCCACTGTTACTATAGACACCATCTCTCCCTACTATACCTGCTATCCCACAGTCACACTCCCTTCCCAGAGACTATTATCCCACTGTTACTATAGGCACCATCTCTCCCTACTATAGCTGCTATCCCACAGTCACACTCCCTTCCCAGAGACTATTATCCACTGTTACTATAGGCACCATCTCTCCCTACTATACCTGCTTTCCCACAGTCACAGTCCCTTCCCAGAGACTATTATCCACTGTTACTATAGGCACCATCTCTCCCTACTATACCTGCTTTCCCACAGTCACATTCCCTTCACAGAGACTTTTATCCCACTGTTACTATAAACACCATGGGGCACCATGAAGCGCCTAACGCTAGCGTGAATTCGCTAGCGTTGGGCATTTTCGTTGCTTGGAAAATTCACTAACGGACGCTGGAGTAACTTCGCTAGTGTTATTTCGCACCCTTATGCCTTGCGAATCTGCGCAAAGGACGTAACTATGCAAATTCACTAACGCGCGCATTGTTCTGAACGCTACCTTTTACGCTAGACTTCCTTCGCCACCTCAGACCAGGCGAAGCGCAATAGAGTAGATAGGGATATTCTAAGTGTTGCTGTGCCCCCCATGCCATTAAGCTTTGTCATATCTTAGCTACTTACAACTGGGTCCCATTATGTGGGAACCCTGTAATGACACCTCTGGTGCCAGGAAAATATTAAAAAACGTCCTTTTAATAACCACGATTTGCAGCACAGATTCTGTGTTTATATCCCTTTTTCCACATAAAAAACACTTTTCTGCTTTAATATATTACCTAAAAAAAAACTGGGTCAGAGAGATGCCAATGTGTCTGCAATATCCCTAGGAAATATGTCTATATCAAAGTGTCTATAAAAGAGCAGTGCAAAAGTAGAACATATTTCTCCCTGTATTTCTCATAGCATAATGCATCTCTTGATAATTTCTCAGTGCAATATATTAGGATGTACATGTGTTTATGGAAATAGGAGCAGAAATATCTGGCTGCTTTTGGAATATTATATCAAGCCATAGAAACAAATTACATTTGCCCTTAAAGTCATCTTGATTTATGCCTCTAAATGACAGGAGTGGGCTAGGCCAGTGCTAGAAATAGAGGTTATGCATTTTATAGGAAGGCATATTTTTCATTAAGAGAAAGTTTGTAGGGCCAGAAGTCATAAATCTATATTCAGCCGTGTTTTTAGGCAAATGGCTCGCTTTTACAGTACATTGTGTCTATAATTGTCTCTTTGAAAATTACTGATTGTTTTTTTGGTTTTAACTTGCATGAGCCTGGAATACCTTGATGATTCAATGAGGGCAGTGAGTCCCACTATAGTGCTGCACTTACTAATAAATGCTTCACTGCCTCTCGCTATTTTAAAGTGCAGTAGAAAACCTGACCCTCCACTGAAGTGACCTACATTTCCTAAGATTGTTTAATCTACAGAGACTCTGTTGGATACACAAGTCTAACCTGATAAAAAATATAAACTCACAAAGAAGCTGCACTGGGATTTTTTTTAAAGGAACATTGGTCCCATAAATTCTCCTATTTTCAAATCTTCCAATAAGTGCCAGGCAGAAGATGTTACTAATTATGCCCACTTTCAATAAAATGACATTTTGAGGGTTATTTACTAAAATCAGAAATGATCTAATTTTTTAAATAAAAAAACCACGACCAAACTCTAATACCCAATACAAAAAACTTGATTCAATTGGTTAGGGTTAAAAACTCAATAAAACCCAAATGTTTGGATTTTTGACTGAAAAGCCAGAAAAAGGTCAGATTTTTGGACTAATTCCATGCAAACCACAGAAACTTCAAAATAGATTAGGGACCTCTACCATTGATTTATAGACAACCTCGGCAGGTCTGAGATGGCGGATTTTCAAATTCAGGCTTTTTGCTGCATCGCCCTTTACCAAATCCTGAAAAATTTCTCAAGTTTAAAAAGAACCCAAAAAAAATTGAGTATTTTCCCGAAAAGCCCAACCGTTTTTTAGTAAATAACCCCCTTAATGTTGTTTAATATGTTGACACTATATTAATCATAAATTCACAATACTAATATTACTAAGGGCTCTAAATCATGAAGTGTTATATATACAGTGATGTCAACAGGATGAGGAATGAATAATGTATTATAGGAAATAATATAACTCTATTGTACAATAAATAGTGAATAATACTCCCTCTTGTTAAATATAAGGATAATATAAGTTACCAAGTTCCAAAGCAAACAAAATCAAGTCATATGCAAAAGGGCCTTACCTTATTTAACATGGTTTCAAGCACAATAAAAGCTTTATTTTTCATGTCATATCAGTTTTGGATATATCAGTATATCTGTATATGTATTAATTAATTCTTGTACCCTGATGTAACTAATCTGGCAGATAAAGTGCACATTTGGTATCCGGTTGCACAGAGTCTGTCAGTACAATGGTTGTAAGGGCAATGTATGACTGTGGTTATAGAAGAATATGAAGTGGTGTGTGCGTGTCTGAAAATGTCCCATCAGCACATATTTTAGGGAAAGGATGATGGGATATGCCTCCATTCAAATAACTTATACTCCTTGTGAAAGGCTCATGTGCTTTTTCTGCTTGTCAGGCTGGAAAGGTTTGACACATAAGACAAAATATAGAGGCGGACTTCCCTTATGATGTTTTTTCAATTTACTTTTTCGGTGCCATATAGTTTGAATTATCGAATACATTTCATAGGTTGAATTCTTGTGCCAAGATAAAACTTGTTTCAAGAAGAGAAATCCTAATCAGCGGCAGAAGAGGTTGTTTTAGGGACAAAGTATTTGTCATAAGTAACAGCAGTGAAAGAAGGGACTTCCTATGAGTGGACGAAGGTTTTTTGGCCCTGCCCACCCTAACCCACCCTAACTCAACCTGAAACCAACTGGGCCCTTACCTGTGTGAGATTGGCCTCATCTCTGACATCACTGGAGGAAGCGGAGCAAGTGCGAGTATATAAGCACAGTGATTAGTTTGCAACATCTAATGGGGCTGGAACAAGGTGGGGAGATTGTGGAGAGGCTGGCCTGGTTGCAAATATAACGCACAACCTGCTTCTGGGGGTACATTGGTCTGCCCAACAACACTCAACCCAAGGGTAAACTACAGATTGGAATTTCCAATACAGCTTCAGCTGGCAGAGGGTCTCTGCATAAGGAATAAACTAGGGATACACCGCATCCAGCAAGATTCAGCAAAGCTTTGTTCTTTTTCAGCAGGATCCGGCCGAATCCAAGTGCCTGGCTGTAACGAATCCAAAAAAATCATGTGACTTTTTATCACACAAAAAAGGAAGTCAAAAACTTTTAGTCACGTGCTGTACATGGGGTTCTCTTTCCCTCTTGTTTCCCTAATTTACACATACAAATTTGGGTCTGGATCCGGTTCAGTATTCAGCCAAATCTTTCACAAAAGATTTGAGATTCGGCCGAATCCTAAAAATAGTGGATTCAGTGCATCCTTAGAATGAACCAATGGCCCTGCTATGTTCATGGGATATCGGGAACTAGTGGAGAATGTTTTTAAATACGTATTTTAATATTTTACACATCTTTAGTTCCTCCATATGTATTATGGGCATTACCAATTCACACACAACAGATCGCCACAATTCACTCCGAGTCAAGGGTCTGTCAATTGTATTGCTAGTTCTATATAAGGAAGCTCTGTTTCTGGGAAGAGACATCAGATTAAGCAGAGAGAAGACAGGCAGAATGTCCTGAGACCTTCAGACTCCAGACAATATGGAGTGCTGGGAGACTAACACTGAAGTAGTGCCTTTTCACATTAAACTCTGAGTGACAAGGTTACACTAGCTGTCAGCGGGACTTGAGTCAGAAGGAGTGGCAGCACAAGGGCAGCTCTGAATCCATTATGGAAGCCTATGTAGGGGACTGAAGATTTATTTACCCTTTATTCAGGTAGTTCCATAGAGCCATAGTCCTATAAAGCCATGCTCTCGGAGTAGGGATTCAAGTGTATACACTACTGAATACTGTAATTCCTCTAGGTACCACTTGAAGGGCCTGATAATTGGGATTGGACACGTCCAAATTGAATAAATCCAATGTTTTAATATTAACCCTTGTTGGGTCAAGTATTATCCTGCAATCTGTGTAGATGAGAAACTACTAACTGTACTGAATTTATATTGATGAATTTTGTGCTACAATTTATGTAAATAGTTACCATTTGTTTTAAGAACTACTGGTGCACAAATTATTTGCTTAAGCAGAGAGTTGTAGTTTTGTGATACCCTTCCTCCATCGATATGCAAGGGGCCCATATACCCAGGGATAAAGGGTTGCATGTGTATTGATTAGTGTGGTAAATGGATAGTTCCCTGGATAAAAGTAACTCCAGTTATCTCTCATCTTACTCCTATAAAGATCTCAGAAGCCCAGAGTGATGCAGGGGATGCAAACATACTGTACAAAGCTGCTAACAATGTGGGTGCATTGCTTACATGTACAATAGAAAACATTACTTTTGCAGGTACTATAAACCTTTATTGAGGAATTCAATCACATACACCAGATGGACATAACTTATTCTAATTGAAATTGATTGTTGGGTTCCAGTAAAGATATTCCCGGTCCAACAACTGCTGGATTCTTATCTGTATATAAAGGTACAGGTATAGGACCTGTTATCCAGAATGTTCAGGACCTGTTCTGGATTTGGGTTCTACTCCTAATTTGGATCTCCGTACTTTAAATCCTACCCAGTAGGATTACTTTGCCCTCAATCAGGATTAATTATATCGTAGTTACGATCAAGTACACGGTACTGATTTATTATTACAAAAAAAAGGATATAATTTTTCCAAAAAATTAAAATGATTTAATTAAAATTTAGTTTCCAGATAAGGAATCCCATATACAGTATGTATACAACAATCGCTTGTCAGAAGCTTTTTAACCTACCAACAATTAAGACCCTTGCTTCAGTCAAGCCTAGGGTCAGAACCCTTTAAACACACGGTCATATAATGGGGAGAAAAAAAATCACCATTCATCTCTTAAAGTTTTTACCTTTTCAGCATCTTTGGATCACGATAATTATTTTAGTTTAGCAAGAAATCAGAAGGCCCTTATTCTCAGTCATCTTGTAAGCAGGATGCAGATAAGATAGCATGTAGGTATATATATAGGAATATATATATATATATATATATATATATATATAGTCATTCACAAAGTACCTGCACTCCTTCCTTGTTGGCGAAAGTGGGTGCTTGGTCAATCAGAGTATACAATGTTCAAAGTGGACCAGCACACCAAATCTTCAGTCAAAAAAGGTTTATTTCAACGTCACTCAAGTGTCCAACGTTTCGGCCCACATTAGGGCCTTGATAAAGGCCCTAATGTGGGCCGAAACGTTGGACACTTGAGTGATGTTGAAATAAACCTTTTTTGACTGAAGATTTGGTGTGCTGGTCCACTTTGAACATTATATATATATATATATATATATATATATATATATATATATATATATATATATACACACACACACATAAGGCGTCACCAGCTTGCCAAGACCGAACAACTTTAGACCTGGAAAAGAACATTTATTGTGAGGACTAACTCATGTTTAAGTATACATGGCATATCATCATCATAAATTCACATTGTACCACCAAGTTGCAGTTTACAATAATTGTACAAGTTGACTTAATAGTAGAATAAAGCACTGAATGGACAGACTATATGGACCAGCTGTTCAATTCTGTTATATAGTGTACCAAAGAGAAGAAACAAGGACAGACAGAAAATGGAGGTGGAAATGGAAGAAGGTTGGAAGGTGTGATTTCAGTTTCTGACTCTTCTTGTATAATAGGTTTTACTGCTTTGTAACTGTCTCTCCTGCTACCTTGTACACAATGGACCTTTAATTTATCTTGAATCACTAAAGGGTACCAAGTTGTTATGCAGTCCCTCGGTGACTCTTTAACTTCCTACCCCAGACTGGTGATCCTGTTCTTCAAAAAATGCACCCACCCTGGATATTTCCCCTGTGAGCATCATGCCACCATATTGTTCCAGTGTCCCAAACATCTAATCAGGTCTAGACTGAGATTCAAAATAGACAATGGCATTTCAAGTACACAAAGGCCCAATCAGTCCCCCACCAGCCCATGGCATCTTACAGCGGCCCTTTTGGCATTTGCAAGAACTCACAGATTGCCAGTCCGGGCCTGGATCCATACAGGATTTTTGTACTTTTCTATACTTGGCACCACCCCAATGACCTACCTTTCATTCTCCTTTGAAATGTGAGTACAGAACATTTATTCTCTACACATTTATGTAGCTATTGTAAGATATCCATCAGTGTGTCCGATAACACACCTCTTGGCACGACAATACGACTTCTACCTCTTACAGTTATTATGCAGGAAATTTCCACTCGTGTGTAAACATACACTACAGCACTTCAAGTGTAAGCAAGCTAACTTGGTTATAAACCATATTTACTTTCTGTGGCAACCTGATGGGCTTGTTGAACATTACTGACGTCGATCAGTCCAGCAGTGGATAGCAGGGCATTGTTCTGTTCTCTGTTCATTCCTTGACAAATACCAGATGCTCATAGTTTTGTATACAGGACCCTGGAAAAATAGAATAGACGCCAGTAAGTTCTGTATGCGGATAAATGGTTTGCAAGAGTTCTCCAGATATAATCTCTTTTATGAAGAGACAGATATAAGCCATCATCTCTTTGTGTATTAATAAGAGCTGGTTGGATCATAAACGAAGTGTGACCTGCATAGCTCTGTAATTCTCTCTGACATGCAATAAATCATTCAGTTTCTCTTGAACACAATGAACAATGCATGCTGGAAAGCACTGTCTTCCAGGCAAAATTAATTTCTCACACCAAGCCTACTGCTGAAAGCAAATGTAATCCTCAAATGACTTATGCCTCCATGCACTACTCAGTTACAGTTATAAACTTATTGTGAGGAACCAGACTGTGCCTCTTGGGAATAGTGGACAACCTCATTCTACCGAAGACATCTAGAACCATTCCAGAGATTGACTCTGTTCTGTGTGCCAAAAAAACTATCTGTATCAAATGGATGAAGCCCTTGGTTACAACAGTCCCAGGATGGACAAGCCAGGGCTGCAACATCTAGGGCCAAGTACCCTCACCCCCTAGCAAACTCCTCCCCACATTCACACCAGCACATTCCCCCTCCCAGCACCCTCCTCTTACTTGCAGTGGTGATCTAGGTCAACACCTGCAAATCCCTGCATGGAGTGTGCCTAGGCTGGTGGGGAGAGGCCTTGGGCCAGGGCTCATCAGTTTTTTTCCCGGTGTCCCATCAGGAAAAACCCGGTGAAACCCGGCCCTTGTGAGGTCCACTGAAATGCAATTTGAAGCAGGCACTCAAAATCAACACAATCTTCCACCAGGCAGTAGTAATGAAGTGAAAAAGATTTATTATGTCCACAAGTAGCCTTATGCGTTTCGTGGTACAAACACTTAATCATAGGCTCTTGTGGGGTTCACTGACCCACACCCGAAATCCTTTGTACTGCCCCCTGAGGCCCTGACGTCCCGTCCGGCCCCAAACAATATAATAAAGTATGTGCCGTGGGGGGGGGTTTGGCCAGGGGCCCAGGAAAGTTGCAGTTGGAAAGGGGGGCCTGGGGATGTGTGGGAGCCCCAGAAGCGGCAGCCCCCTGGACCCACCAGTCTGCAAATGTCCCAGCATGCTTAGTTTGCCTGTAATGGCTTCCTTGCTTATTGCTATGGCACTGAAAGATCCTTACCCACCTGACTGGAGTGTGCAGTATTGTGATATGTGGCACTTAATTAATGAAAATAATCCGCCAATATGCAGACTTGAGGAGTATATCCTTTCTTTTACAGTTTTCCGTAGGTGCAGATGCCTTCCCATCAAACCTCCGTTCTAGCAACACATTAGCTTCTGTACCTTGTAAAATGTCAGCTTGTTGATCAAAGCCAGGGATCCCCAACCTTTTGAACCTGTGAGCAACATTCAGAAGTAAAAGCAGTTGGGGAGCAGCACTAGCATGAAAAGTATTCTTGGGGTGCCAAATAAGGGCTGTGACACATGGTTTTTATGCAACCAAAACTTGCCTTCAAGCCCAGAATTCAATAATTAGCTCCTGCTTTGAGGCCACTGGGAGCAACATCCAAGTGGTTGGGGACCACTGATCCGGGCCAATTGGGCCTCCTCTAAAAACAACACTGGTCTCTTCACATGGCAATTAAAGCCAATATTGGGCACTTAGGCCTGCAAGCTTTCTGAATGGATGACCTGTGGAATTTTCTGGGAGTCACCCAAAGGTATACATCAGGTAAGGGTGGAGTTGGGGCATGGCCATTGCATACTTGGATATGGTCATTGAAGTCACCAAAAGCACAATGCATGGTCTGATACTCTGATGTGCATTGGAGCAATTCCGTTGATTTATTGGATGTTTGTAACTTTCAAACCCCAAAACAATCTAATGAGTGAATCCTTCTGCTGATGTACAGCCCTGCCAAACCCTTGTCTTCTCACTGGAATGAATGAGGATGTTATCTCCAGTCAGGACACGTTCTGTTCATATCAGTGTGATTCCTTCCTTGACTTGAAATAATGGAATTACTTTGTGGGAAACACACGCATTTTACAAATTCTTTTTGAGAGACTAAATGGAAAGAACATTTAGCACTATCATATGGCTCCTGAAAGGGTCCTGTATGGTGTGCTGGTGAGGTTTTTGTTTTTGTGGCTTCTGCAATTGTGGGACCTTAAACTTCAGCCACCCACTAGCTTCTACTTTCAGTCAATCTGCTCTGCTATAAGTGGGTGCTCCAGCAAAGGGAATTCTGGAGAATGAACTCTGTCCTTCACTTACAGTAGATACACCATGACTGGGAGCAGTTGGAGAGAAAAATACTCCCTGTTTTAAGATTGTTATTTCTGTTCTCCAGTTTTCTATCTTACTAACTGGGTCCTGATAAAACGGACTATAGTGTGTGTGTGCAAAATTGGGATTTAGATTGATTGTAAGCTCCACTGGGGCAGGGACTGGTGTTAATGGCATTGAAATTACTACCCTAAAAGTCTTTATGGTCTTTTTATGAAAATGAAACCTCTTAGCAGGGGTGTCTTTGCAGACTGGGGTGTGTGCCTTCAACCCAGTCAGGGCCGGATTTGACTAAGCGGCGCCCCTAAGCCCGCTTGGTCCCAGTGCCGGCCGCTTCCACTCGCCTTCACCCCCCGTTGCCGCGGTGCTCTAAGACACAGAAGCACTGGGGAGCTTTGCATCCCCAGTGCACCCAAGGATCCGGCTGGGCAGCATGCCACCCTAGGCCCGGGCCTTTGTGGCCTCGCCACAAATCTGGGCCTGAACCCAGTGATGGATTTATATCTGGCACCAGGTCTGGACTAGGAGTCATAATAGAA